>NC_133026.1:144358257-144661287 GCF_048771995.1 Taeniopygia guttata | reverse complement strand
CAATATTAGTTTAAGGAACAGTATTTTTCTCCTCATCTTATAGGATGCTCTCTGTGGAAAATCAGAATGCTTCCTGTATTTTATAGGTAAAAACCTAAATCCAGGAGTCCTGAAGCTGAAGGACTTGACTGTCATGGTTCACACTGCCTGAAGTGCAGCCGCTGCAATAGCAAATGGAAGCAGCCAAGCACAGAGCTGGGAGTTGCTGCTGCAAATCCTGACCTGAGTGAAATAAGTTTTCTCTCTTTACAGTTTTGCTTAATACTGACTTGTGCAACTAGATTACTCATATTTTTTTCTATTTTTTTTATATATATTGTATAAGGATACACCAGGAAGAAGCAATGTTTGCCTCATACATTGGGGATTTTTTGAAAGTAATTCAATACATAGTGTCTCACTTAGCTATTCAATTTAATATGAAACTTCCATAATCAGATTAACGTTAAATAGAAAAGCTTTTGTGTTGAAGAGGAGGTAAGCACAACCTGGTTGGGTTTGGTTTGGGTTTTGTGTTTTTTCTTTTAAAGAACTTGAAAGCTGCTCTGGTAGAATAGCAATTCATTGTTAATTCTTAATATGTAGGTGCCCTGGAAAAATCAAATACCTGGTTTCATAGCTACCCTTAGGCATCTTTAATTTATGCAAGCAGGACTCTCTGAGTAGCTACTGTAAGTCTCATTGACCTTAGTAGGTTTGCAGAGGTCATGTTTTAAAATGGGTAAGTTGTGCCTGAACTATTTTCTCAGTAAGTTTTAGGAGCAAGTGTTGTTTACACAATTACATGCTTTTTCCAGTTCTCCATTACATTTTCTGTTTTTCTTTAGATTCTTGCTCATCTTAAAGAAAACTCTCATTAGGAAGAAGTGCAGGTTTTTGAAAACAAGTTCCTTTTCGAGATCTGGCTATAGCAGAGCAGACAGTGAGGTTTTACAAAGAGCCAGAAAGGCCCGTGTTGGGTTCAGAGAAACTTGGCCAGCGCAAGCCAAATGTACACGAGTGACATCAGCATTTTCTGAGCCATTTATGCTGTTCACTTGTGCTGGTTCCCAGCAGTGCCTTGTGTCTTATGTAAGCTCACACTGTACATCCTGTCCTGCTGTTCTCATGCATGATAATTCACTGGCGTTATCTTACAGGAGGGGAGAGCTGCTGCTTGTCTCAAATGTCTCCATGCAAGTTTCCTATGAGCCAGGAGCATAACCGTGTCCTAGGAGACATCTGAGGAATAACTTGGAGTGAGACACAGCTTGTCCCCTGCTCCTTTTGGTAATAGAGCTGTAACCACTGTGAAGTCATCTGACGGAGGTTTTGCTGGACTGAAGCCTTGATCTGTATCATATGTAGATGGGCCACTAATGCAGTTTTGATGGCTGGTGATAAAACAGCCATAAAACCCAAAGGACTTCAGTGTCAACAGAAGCCTCGATAATATTAAGACTGGAAAATAAAGGCTTTTATTACACTGTCACTGCACACTTCTTGTTACAAGGTCTTTGGGAGGAATTGTGTCTTCAGATGCTGATCCTTCAAACTTGTCCTTGCAGTTAGCATTTAATCGTGTAATGAAAGTATTGCCACTTGATGGGTGAAATTGAAACAAACCCTCCATTATAAGCACTATACCCAAACACTTCTTCTGTTTTTCTTGCTTGCTAAATCTAGCTGAAACTTGCTGGCATAAAATTCTGCAGCAAAGCAACGTGCATAATCTATTTCTAAGTAAACAGAGCACCTTCTTTGAACAGTGTCTAATGTTTCATACTTCAGTTTCTTTTGTTAGTGCTGTAGCAGTGTGAGGGAGCCAAATTCCTGGTTACCTGTCTTGGTGAATGTGCTTGTCCTTGTCTGACTCCATGTCTTGTTTGGAGCAGCTGCAAAGTTTCCTTATGAGCACTGATCTGGCACAGCTGTGTACAAGACTGAGATTTATAGCTCTGTAGGGGAACCACCTACAGAGGGAAGAAGGGTTGACCTGGAGAAGTGCACTTGGAAAGGAATGCTGATGTTCTCTGTGGAAGTAGCAGAAATCTTTTCCTGTGACTTTCCAGAGTGACTTGCCCCATACTGCACAAAACAGTTTCTCGTTGTAGGGGAGAAACGAGGAATGCAAGACTTGACAAGGGGACTGGTTATCTAAAAAGGAACAGGTGCAGTCCTCAGACACTGGAAAGCTGAACAGATTCCTTTAAGTAAGCTGTTCTTGCAGGTTTAAGGACATTTATTGGCAAAACATCTAAGAGAAATTTGAAATTATATTTTGAGAAGGAAATTGAGTTACCAGTATTACTTTCATTGACCAAAGATAGGGATGCATGGACTTTTCCTAGTGTTTTTTTTTTATTTATGTAGGATATGCAAATATGTTTTAAAACCATATATAGGAGAATAGACAGCAATGAGGTTGTATTTTAGAGATTTATAGCATCTGTAAGAACAAATATTGTTTAAAAAAAAAAAACAAACTATAAAACAACAAAAAAGACCAAACTCCCCCAAAAAACCCCAAGCTTCAAAAGTACTTTCACATGGCACATTCAGGATTCTGTTAATTATATTATTACATATATTATGTTGTGTGACAGATACTTATGTAAATATGAAAGTCCATATAAATGTTGTCATGAATCAGTAGCTTTTTTAGTAGATGTGGGCAAATAAAATGTGGTCTGGATGCTTAAATCTGCTAAAATATTTACAAGAAGCCTGGCTCTTGGAAAAAAATTTCCCACCGGATGCAGTGGGTGTCAGGTCTAAAGGTCAGCAACAGAGAGAGTAAAGAGAAGGATCTTTTGCATTTTTCTCCACGTTTTTCAAACAAGCCATGTGTAAAGAAGTAGAAAATCTTTCTTTCTTTGTTTCTTCCTAAATTTCTGAGTGCTAACAGGCATTTGCAGGTTTGTTCATACTTCAGCTATTTGTTGTGAACTTTTTTCTTTAAGAGAGGAGAAAAAAAATCCCAAAACCCTCAGTGCAGTTAATACATTCATGAACTCTTAGCACGGAAGTTCCTGGTGTAAATCATAAAAGCCAGATGGAGTTTTAAGTGACTGTCATGTACAACTTGGGGAATGAACATTCCTGATACTAACAAAAGGGCCAGATTGGAGCTACACAATTAATCCCAGTGTCCTTTTCAGTGCATGATAAGATTTGGCTACAATAGCCATGAGTTAATAGAGACAACTGTCAAGTTCTGTGAAGCAGTGGATTATCTACCTAAAATAAAAATACCTGTGTGCTTACTCTGATATATATCTTCTGGTGATTAGGGCTCAAATTGCAGTTTAAATGGGGAAAAAAATGAGAGTGAGCAGTGGCTGCCTTTGTCTTGAATCTACCTCCTGTCTTAAATATGTATGTAAATATATTTATACATATATTTAATATGTATAATTTATCTGCATTCATAATATATCTATATAAATATTTTTAAAGCAAAAGATAAATATGTAGGGTTTTTTTGAATGTCACATGGCAAAACCTTTTCTAAATTTGAGTTGATTTGAAATGTAATGCCTGTGGAGCTCCAGGAAACAATTTTACAATGCAGTTTATTCCCTCTGTGTAGCAGTGTCCTGAAGGAAATGTGCAGAGAAGTGCTAAAAAAAAAAAAGGCTTATGAGATGGCACAAAGTGTGTGTCAGATACAGACAGGAGGAGGAGTGGGCAGATGGCAGTCAGTACAGAACACGTGAATAATCAGATTGAGAACAAGCTGAATAGATCGTCAGTATGCTGGTTGCATGCTGCTGCATTTTGGGTTTGGTGAACGTGCTGGGGATTTTTTTGTTGTGATCAGTGTTCATACTCCAGAGAGGTAAAAATCTTGAAGCTAGAAGTGTATATGAGGGTGAAGGCATGCCCACCAGAGTCACAAGAACTTCTGGGACGAGGGAGAAGTTAGTGCTTTCAGAACTATCAGGGGCTGGAAAACATTAAAAAAAATCTGTTCAGTTTGTTATAGACTTCATCTGCAAGTTTATTCAGATCTACCTTTGGCATGCATGACATGGAATTATATTAAAATGATTCAAAATCTTAGTGCCTGAACCTGTGGTATGGTAGATTGGTTTATTTTTCTGAAAAGGTCTGGAAGGCAGTAAGACTTATTTGTGATAAATTGTTTACATAACTTACTTTATCTAATTTATTGGAAAACTCTGGGTGGCTGTCTGGCCTGAGTGTTCATTGCCTGGCTCAGAGGTCTTTTCCAGATCGTTGGTTGGATGCCCTGTTGGAGCATGGAATGGAAAGAAGAGCAGGAGGGGATGGCTGCACTGGTGAATGATTGATCCTGTAACCTCTAGTGCAATGCTAAGGATTGTAGAAAATAAGTAAATCCAGAAATAGAACAAAAAAAGCCCTCCTTTCCTTCTGAGTCTTACTTGAAAATGGTTATAATATCAATTTATAATAATAATGTATACATATGAAAGAGAGTGTGTTGAGATCCAGTTGATCAGTAGTAACTTGGTTCTGTTTGTATTTGTTTCAAAATGTTCCTGCTTTTTTCTTTCTTAGAAAGTTCCATAGGCTAGAAGAGTAGTGAACTGGTCTAACTGGAGAAAGCCCCACTTCCCAGAAAATGCATTGTCTGAGCTGGCAGAATGGAAGGATCACAACACACCTTTCAGTTTAAAATTTATTTAGTATAGATAATTTCGCATGCCTGCAGTTATCCTTTAGTAGTACCAGTTTGCTCCTTGTACACTGTATTAGCATGCCTCAGTCTGAACAACAGCAGTAAAGAGTCTTAACAGCACAAGAAGGTAGAGCAAATGTAGTCTGTATTTCTGCAGAAGTGAAGGTTAGAAAGATAAAGGGAAAATGATTAAAATATTCACAAGAAGTGCCCTAGATAAGATTGTTTCGTGTCTGAGGGCATGGTGAATCCTGTGGGAATGAGGAAGCTAAAAGGCTGTTTAATTCTGATGTTTCACACTGAATCAACATGTTAGATATCAAAGTGGTATTAGTGAAATTTGTAAGAACATGGGCATTTTATGTAAAGAATACAGCAGTAAAGTAAGTTAGTCCAAACCAAATCCTTTGCTGTATCCGAGCTATGCAGAGAATGAACATTGGAGGCTTAACGTGAGTATAATAAATCAAACTGCCAGCTGAGCCTCAGAGGGCTTTATTCATGCACTTCATTGTTCTCTCTGCAGATACAACAGGGTTCAGCCAAATGCAGGGCTGCAGATGTTCAGTGTTTCCCAGTGTTCTGAAGGCTGAGCTGGTGTCTGTGCCTTGTCCAAACTGCTCCGTTCTCCGCTCCGAGTGGCCATGCTCTGCCTTTCATGGGGACTTACACATGCAGAAATCACAGCGTGAGTTTGCAGTTTTGGGTGAGTGGGGAGCTGTCTTGTGTACTCTTGATAACTTCCAGGAAAGGCTCAGATTTGTAGCTTCTGGAAAGTGCTTTTTGGCAACAGAAGATGCCCTGCTGACCCTTTGCAGCTTGGCAGAAAATGCTTCTCAGCATATGAGTTTCCAAGCACCTCTCTGAGTACTTCTTGGGGTTTCTGGCACAGAGCAGGTTTTTTAGCTTTCACCAAATTGTCTCCTTTCCCTATATCCTCAGTACAAGGCAAACAAAATAGACTTAAGGCAGACTTATTAAATAAGATTAAAATGGGAAACCAAAGGGTAAAAGCAGAACAGAAAGAAAATTGTGTTCCAGTTTAACACATGGTGACACATCTGGTTGTTCTTACCTAGAGTTCTAAAGCAGGTCTTTGCTGTTGGGCCTGACAAGACAGTAGTAGTCTCTCATTAGTGTTAGATTTAAGTATTCAAAGTTAAAATTACTCAGTTTTCCATCACATCTTCCATTCTTTTACCTCATCCTCACTAGGACTTTGACTGGAGGTGGGCATCTTTGTGTTGAAAGAGTTGCTTTTCCATTTTGTCCATATTCATTTTGCTGGCCTACTGGTTCATGTTTGATATGCATCAGTACTTTAATGAACTTGCTTGCAACATGCTCATATGATTAGTATAATGTGTTTTGTTAACTCCATGTTTTCTGAGAGTATCTTGAGCATTTTATAGAGACCTCATGTGATATATTTTTAGCCCTGCTGATAAACTTTAACAAAATCATCTGATTATATACAGATCATGCTTGTAAATAAATATTCTTTCTCGTTTTCTCCCTAGTCTGCTTCTTTTGTAGTTTTGCTTATCTTAAATTATTGTTCAGTAAACTTACCCAGTAAAACTTTAACTTAAGAACAATCAATATTTCACTCACATGTAGAACGATAAGTAAACACATTTTTTCCTATCAAATTAGGTTAAGATAAGAAATACTACAGCTAACTAATTTTTAATATTAGTTTGACAGGTGTGTACTTTATCTCAGTACAACAAAGGCAGTGTTCAGGAATGTTTTCTTGGTGGTGGTTCTGTGAGCATAACCCTTGGTTCTCCCTGTAGGTCAAGGACAAATTTCACACAGCCCTTTGCAGTGGGATAACTAAGCTGTCTGCTGACAGGATCAGGTACTTTCAGGTCACTGGAACATTGGGAATGTTCTGGTATCTGGACAGCCAGTTTCTCTGCAACCTGCCTCTCATCTGTTCTGAATATATCAAGGGAGTATTTCAAGGAAATGCTAAGGGAGGTGAAGGTGACTTCTTGGGCTTTATGAAGATTGGTGTGCGTATCTCTAGCAGAACAGAACCTGCAGTGTTCAGACTTGACTCAGCTGTGATACAAGACAGATTCATTAACAAGGAAATCTGTGATATTTTCTTAAACTACTCATCTGTCCATTTTGACTCCCTTTCTGTTTTTGATTACTCTAACTTGAAAAAAGAGTTGTCACATCTGATCCAATGATTTTAATATTATTAATTACAAAATAAATGTAGTAGTTGATATCCTTAGATATTATGTGATTAGGCATGATTGTTTGGTCTTGCATTCTTCACTTGATTTCAGCTTGCATGACTGCTTTGAGTTCAGAAACCTAATTAAAATTTTATGATGAGTTTTTTGCTTTGACTATGGTGACTGAATTACTTGTCTTGATAAACACACTAGTTAGATCAGGGTCTGCTAAGCTGATGTTTCAGTTAAGAGTCAGGTTTTGCCAAATATTAACTAGAAGCAGTAAAATCTCATCTAAGTTTAATGAATCTGTGCCCTTAAACATTCCTTGGTTCTAACAAACTGATGGAAGCTGTGATTCTGTATGTTAATGTGAAATGCATATTGCAAGATCAGGGAGAAGTCTGTTTGTTGCTCTTTTACGCAACACGAACTTCAGTATGATGCTCCTTCTTGTAGTTAATAATACCTGACTTCTTGCTCATATAGAAATTAAAACAAGACCTTTATTTGTGCAGCTTGAATCACTGTAATGTGTAATACTACTTTTAAATTTCTCCTGAGAGTATTGGACATCCCAGTGAAACCAAACCTCTGTTGCAATTTTCAAAGACTGTTAATAATAATTTTTTTTTTGGTGGTGGTGGGGAGAAGGGGTAAGGTTTTCTTAAGTTGCCTGCTTTAAATGAAGTGACTACGAGTTTTCTGTCAGTTTACTGATACACTACAAATGTATTTTTTAATAGTTTAGACAGTTTATAATCTGCTGGTAACTTGAATTATGTGGCTGTTCGCTTCAGTCATTTATTCCTCCTCTGTACAATCAAGTCATTTTAGCTATCTGGTTAATCTTTGAACAGATGGGACTTGCAGATCATTGGAGGCTGAAGCACTGTGGTATACAGGCTATTGATAACTCTGGTGTTTCCTGTCTTTCAAGCTACTGGTTTAAATTGTAAAATATAATTAGCTTGAGGTGTTGTACTTTTAAGTAATGTTTTAGTTAAGTTGGTGTTGGCAAGATTAAATATTAGCTTTCACTTGCGTACAGAGCTTGACAGATTTTGCCAACTATAATTTTGTTTCTTGCATTTAAGTGGAGCCTAAGGCAGCTGACTATGGCTTTGTGCAAGAGTGGTGAGTTTTGGTGCTTGAGTTTATTGTACACAAATGACTGGAAGGCTGTGTTTGCAGCATTTCCTTAAGTGTGCATTTGTAGGTCCCATTGTACAGATTCACTTTTAGCAATTTTCACAAAACCTACTTGTTCTAGAAATGCTGCTGATGATTTCAATCATCAGCAGCATTGAAATCATGATGCTTTTTGCTCTAGCACCAGCTATATTTGAATGCTTTACATTCTGAAAGAAAGTTAAAGACTTTACATGAAGTTGATTTTTTTAATGGAATTAATTGCTCAGAGGAATTTTTTGTGATTTTTACAGCGTTTCTATTGAGCTAATATGGTCTTGGCTCTTTCAACAGGTGAAGTAAGTCTTAAGGACTGTTGCATCCTTGCAATTCAAACCTCTTCCTGGGGACATTGTCTGGTTCATGAACTGAGTATGGCAGGATTCCTATGAAGAGCCATATGTTTGTTTATTTTTCTATTTTTGTAAATATTTTTCATATGAAGGGGGCAGCTTTAATTTTTTTTTTTGCTGATTTGTTGTGGTTCATGCCTAGCTTTAATGAGCTTTATTTCAGGCTCTTATATATAAAATAAAATCTTTAGTGCAGAAAGTCCAGATTTAATGACATTTTTGTGTGGGAGCTCTATTCTAGGGCTTGGCTTGCATCACTGATGCTAATTCTGCAGAGCTGTATCCTTGACCTAATGAAATAACTGATGCTCATGTGTCAGCAGCACGCGTGTCATTTCCAGTCAGTGAAGGAGGTTAGAACCACATCCTTGGGTGGAGGTTTTCGCAGATATTTTTTGGGAATATTTGTATTCAGCAATGTGTTATACCAGCAAAGTCTTCAAGGAGATTTTTGCCTGAGGTGCTTTAAGAGGCTTCTGACTACTCAGAAAAGTTTTTGTTTATTCTTGTGTTCTTTTGGTTTGCCTTGACCTCCCCAAGGGCTGGGTGCTTTCGGGACTAACCTGCACTGTACCAAGTACTGGGAAGTGGGGCATTGGGAACAGAAAACAGACTTGGGACTCCTTCCAGCATTTAGGAGAAGTGATTGCTGTGGAATTGCTCAGCTGATTTCCATGGAGGTGGAGTCTGCTGACCGTGTTTGGCACAGAAGCCTGTGGGAAGAGCTCCATGTTAATGTGCAGTGTTAACAGAGGAGGCTGAAGGACAGTGTTCAGACTTGCAGTGGGGGTGAACTTCGATGCAGAGAGTGAAAAGCAGCTTCATGTTCTTCTGGTGATATTTTTTGTTTTCCAAATGTCAGGTTCCTCTTGCAAGACAGGGAAGTATTAAAGCTGCATCTAAATGGTTGCAAAGTTAATACTACATTTAAGGAAGTGTGGTTTTGCCTAATTAATTTTTTGTTGTTTACCCTTTCTCTGAGATCTGCATCTTGATCACATTACTGTTCCCCACTCAAAATGTTGTTAGCAAATGTCCTTAGTATTGTTGTCTTTGTAGGGAGCTGGGGAAAGGGAGGGTTCTGTTGTGGTTAAACAATTCACCTATTTGGTTTAGCACTGCAATGCCACCAAAACAGGCAGTCCTGGCCCCTGCAGTACGCTCCTTTCAGTGCTGAGGATTGAACTGCTCTCCAGTGATTGAAATCATCTGCTGGCTATTGCAGAAAACTCATCTGTTTTCCTCTATTTTTTCCAGGATTATTTTGTAGCTAATATAGTGGTTGTCCAAGAAAATTGCATCATGGAATCCAAAAAGTCCTGCAGCGGTAGAGGAACTAGGAATCCCTTAGCTGGAAGACAGAGAACATGACTACCCTTCTGTCACAGTGCTTTTGCCATGTTCAATTTAAACCATCCTGAAAGTGTACTAGTAGTCGGGCTCTGTGATGTGAGTATTCTTTTCATAGTTTTGGAACAGTCATTGTGCAACAGCCTCCCTCATTAAGATAATTATAAAGCAATACTAAGTTGCATTAAATGATGTTCTTGTTGCACAGTTGTTTTCTGTTTGAGGTACAACACAAAATTCAGCTACACATAGTTGTTATATTCTTGTATTACTCTGTATTTCGCAGAGCTAATAAAAATTGCTTCAAGATTAACTTGAAAACAACTGTGTGTTGTTATCTCCAGAATGCCTGTCACTGTAGGCTGTGTACTGGCATTCTTTGCTGCTGATCCTGCTGAACATGCAAGTCATGTTTTAGAAGAATCAGAATTGAAGCATGTGCTTCCAGACCTCACCAATGGGTTTGGTTTATGGATATTTAGACCTTAGGCAGGATTAGAGGCTGTTCTGAAGTGAGATACCCTGGGGTACATGTAGTTTAAATATTGTCTTCTGTACACACTGTGGTTTCGCAGCTCTCCTCCCATTGCAGTACTCTACCCACTAATGTGGGCAGAGGGTTGGGGTTTGTGTTTTTTTTGGAGACCTGCTTTAGTTAGTGTCATGGTTTGATGCTGGCACAATGCCAGCGCCCCATGAAAATACAACTTACCAATCAAATGCTGTGAAATGTGATCAAGAACAGAGCAAAGCAGGCCAAACTTAATAACAAAGGAAAAAAAACTTTATTACACTACTACTACTACTATAAAAGGAAAAGAAAGGAAAGAAAAAAAAACACACAAAATTCGAAATGAAAACCTCTCAAAACATTTCTCCTCCCTCCACCCAACTCCACCAAACCCCAGCGAGACCCATTTGGATCCTTAATCAAGTTTTCACTCTTCAATATAATCAATACTGAATCCATCGGGGAAGAGAGGAGTCCCTCTTGCACCATAGACCCCCAGGAAACACAACTGCCACCTTTTGTGTTTCCAATGTCACATGTGGCACCGCCCAGACACACCGGCCAGTGTGACATTCTCTTCTCCATGTCACAGTGCTCTCACCACCGTGCATGGACAGAGACTGCTTATAGGGCCCCTTTAAGGATGCTTTGCCAAGGACCAACAGAAACAACAGTCCAGTATCACAATTCGGGACTAGAGTCCCCCCCATTTTCCCCTGGGGCCGAGGGTCCAAAAGACAGAGATCGCCTTCTCTTCTTCCTGAAGATGGAGGGCATCCTCACACCCTCCTCAGCTCTCTCTCTGTCCACTCCAAAATTGGTAGTTGCTGCAGAAGGTCTCTTGGCCCACCAATGCATCCCCCTAAAATGCAGTCCCTCTTGAAAAGAAAGAGTGGTTCAGTCTATGGTAAACAAGCAGAGTCCAGCTAAAAAGCCACTCTATCATCTGCCCCCAACCTTCTTCTCTAAACATCTGAGGTTTCAAGCTGTCTCTCTTTTCTTCAAATTCAGGAGGAGTAATATTTCATAAAGCCTTCATTTTTCAGGAAGGGTTAAAAGTCCCAACTCCCAAGGATGGCTCGCTGCCCAGGCTCCAGCTCCCACAGCCCGGCTGGGCACCTTGCGGCCCCCCCGCTCTTCTCCTTCCCTGCGGCAAACTGCTGATAAAACCACTGAGTCTCTTTTTCTCTCTTGGGAGATAGAGAGACTCTGGGGGGAGTGGAGACATCCCAGATTTCTCCACCCTTCTATCTGCAGGGGGCCAGGTCTGGTTGCAGCCCCTCCACCCTTGGGCCTACCTCCACAGGCCACATGGCTCCCCTCCCCCACCCAGCCCGGGCTGGGGGGGGAGGTCCGTACCATGCGGTGACCGGAACCAAAGAAGGACGAGTCCTCCTGGGAATTCCGCTTTTAACCCCTCTGTGTTCTCAGAGGCGTGTCCACCTTCAATTGGTCACCCCAAGTGTCAGTATCTAAACCTGACCCCTGACTGGTGAACCTCTTCCTTCTAAAAAAAAATTCTCTTCCCGTGTCAAACCATGACAGTCAGTTAACCAAAAAGTATGAAAATCATTAGTCAACGCAAGGAAGAGAGTTCATTTTAGCTTCTAATCTTGATAAAATTGAGTAGCTCTCATTGTTAGTTTGAAACTTGGTGACAGTGTGGGAATTTCAGATTTGCTGCACCAGAAGTACCCAAACCCCTGGATTTTAATACCAGGTAATGATGTCGGTTTCCACTTCACCAAGCTATTTCATTGGTTGCATTGAATTGTTGCTTAAACTACACTGTTGTGGTAATAAGCTGTAGGAACCAGTTCTTCTGAGTTACTTTTAAACTGTTTGTTTACTGTAAATGGTTTAATTTTGATTATTACAGAGGCCCTGCACTTGTAATGTGACTGAAAAATAGTTTGGGTCATACTGTCCCTTGTCAGTATTTAGTTTATGATGGTTTGAGAAGCTGTATTCAGTACTGGAAGGAAACAAAAATGAGATCTTCTGGGAAAAAAGATGGAGTCTGAAAATTAGTCGGTCCTTAAATGTAAGGCATCCCTGTGTACTGTTTCAGAGTAACATTTTAAAGTTTTCGTGTTCAAAATAGGGTATTGTAGGAAACAGTCTGCTGCCTTTTTCAGTTTTGAGGGAGTCCTTGCATGAAAGCTAAGTAAAAATACCTTTCATATTGCTTGTTCTTTAATACACTGGCATAAAGTTACAATCTTGAAGGGTTCTTTTTCTGGAAGAACATTGAGTCATCTACAGGAGTGACCATTGGTTTGTCAGCATATTTAAATACAGTAGGCTTAGGTATTCAACTTCTATTTTCTCTGTAATTTTTTTTTTTTTTAAATATTTGGCTTCACCTAATAAAAATAGTGTTAACATCAAGTATTTGTGATTTCAGAACTGTTGGACCTGCTGACCGTGGAATCTATTGGTAACACCTGGTTATTTATAGAAAAGACTGCACTGATGTGATCTATGAATAGTTAGTTCTATATCCAATATTGACTTCATTATGTCTGAGGACAATTACAGAAACAAGGCTATAATTGCTGGAAGCATATTACAGGAATTAATGAGATTATGGAGTTGCAGGTGTAATGGTCAGAAGAAGCTTCTGGGGGTCTCTGGTCCTGCCACTCATTCAAAGCAGGGATAGAAGTAGCACTGGGTGAGGTAAGTCATGGCTTTGACCTTTGAAGCTGTGAAAACCCTCAAGAGCAGCAAACCCATGGCCTCCATGTGAAACCTGTGCCTGCTTTTCACCACCCTCCTAGTGAAAAAGATTGTCATTGTGTCCAACCTGAGTATTCCATGGTGCCTTTTGTGGCCATTGCTCTTCCTTATCCTGTCTGCTAGGGCTGAGGGTGTTTGTCTGCCCTGTCTTTACAGCTCCCATCTTATTGTAGCTGTAGCCACTCTCAGAAGGTCCTGTTGTTCTGTGTGCTAGAGAAAGCAGGCCGCTGTGGGAGATGCCCCTGAGGCCCTTGACTACCTGGGTACCTATGGCTGGACCCTCCTTGGTTGCTCAGGCTCCTACTGGAGTGGGGTCCCACCTGGGCACCAGATGTGTGCAGTGACCCTGTCAGCGTCTGGCCAGGCAGGGATCACCCCCTTCCCGCTGGCTCCTGTTCCCTCTGGTGTCTGCCCCAGCACCTGGGCCCTTTCCTGCAGAGCTGGTGCTGTGCCAGCCCTCCCCAGCCTGTGCTGGGGGGTGTGGGGATCTTCTGCCCTGGGGCACAGCTTTGCTTTCCTGCCCTGGGCCTGATGAGGTTTGGTTTGGCCCCATTCTTGGGCTTGTCTGTCTGTTTGTTTGTGGAAGTGCTGCCATTCCCTGTGTGATCCCTCTCTTCCCTGCTCCCCTCCACTTTCTGCTCCCCTGCCAGTTTGCTGAAGGTGTGCTCTGCCCCAGCTTCCTGGTGAGTGTTTGCAGCTCTGGGATGGCCCCTGGAGCCCTGCCTGGCCGAGCTGAGCTGGGTGTTCAGCTGCTGGTTGCACTTGTGTGATCCAGAGATCTGGCCAGTTTTCCAGGCCAGCTTCCCTTCTCTTCATGCAGCTGTAGGCACCTCAGACTCCAGGTGAGTCTGTGGTGGGAGACCTGTCCTGAAAGTTGTCCTGAAGTCAAAGAATGTTCTCTGGGCCATTCAACTTTCATCAGAGCCCCTCGGGAGTTGGCTGTGCTCTGCCTTTGATAAATATTTGTTAACTCCTTAAGATTATCAAAATTAATTTCATCCATGCTTTTTCCATGTTCCTTCCAGAAGGTGATGGGGCTATTGTTTTGAGTTGTCAGGCACAAGGATGGTGGGAACCTCCTGTGAATGCCATAATGCTTCAGTAGGTGACAGCACTCACAGACACATAGTGTGATTCATGGGGTGTCCTGTGCAGGGCCAGGCATTGGACATCATGATCCTGATGGGTCCCTTCCAAATCAGGATATTCTATGATTCAATGAATCTTGGTGTAATGCTGCATAGAATTTAGAAAAAAACCCCTAATTTAGTAGTTGGTAAGCAAAATTTTTAACAGTCAGTATGAAAATCAAAAATTTTTTTCATTATTTAGGAAAAAAAATTCCAACTAAATGTTACTTTTGTCTTCTTCAAAAAGTTGTATGCCTTGTATTGTATTAGTCAAGTAACTAAATTTTAGCTCTTAGGTTGTTCCAGGTAGGGAAACATAACTCAAGTTTATCTGTAAAATTTATGAACTAGGAAAGTCTATTTTAATTCTTGTTTGTTAAAAATTATTGAAAGAGGTAGCTTGATTCTGGGGGAGATGGTGTTTGAGAGGCTCTGAAAGCAGTAATTTTACAAGCCTATTTGTCAGATCTGATGTAAGAATGATTCTATAATATGGAGTTAATGTTTTCAAAATGAGCTGCTTGGCCAGCACACTGTGTCTGGTTCCAATTACTGTCAGTAAATCCTGAAAATTATTTACTGAGAAGGACTTGGTGAAATCTGCATTTTAAATAGAGATAATCAGTATGAAAGTAGTTAAAAGGAGTTTTGTAATATTTCATGCTGTATGGTTTTGGTTTTATTTTTGAGATTGTTGATTCTGAAGTGGATGCCATGTCTGTGCTGTTCTGGCGTGAACTGTTTCCTCTGTGGAAGTAGGATTACAAGTATGCTTAAAAGAATGGATCTCCTGAGTATTATTGCAAAACAAGTAATTGACTTTGTTAAAAAAAAAAAACAACACAAACTTCTGCATAAGAATAAAGATATTCTGTAAACCCAAGTGCTGTGCACTTATCTGATGTTTGTAACTTGCATTCTTGCTGGGTTGAGCTTATTTTCTTTGGAGTAATTTTAAAAAGTGTATATGCTCTGGGAGCAAGGTTAGGATTGATACCATTGTATAGATTGCTTCTCAGTCTGATATCCTTCAGAATAACTGCAATGGAGCAGTTGAGCCCTCTTTAGACAGCAGGGAAAATAGGTGGTTGTGACACTGTACTTTCAGCAGGATCTACAGGCTGCAGGAGCAGCCTCCAGACTCTCCTTTCAAAATTCAGTGTGATGATGCCAGGACTTGTCATATTTGCAACTATACTCATTTGGAAGGATTGGAATACATTCAGAGAGGATTATCCTTAAAATGGGAACATTCCCTGTGGATCTCTTGGTGGCCTGGCCCTTACCAGCTTCTGCAGCAATTTAGTAATTTCTGCAGACTTAGTTGTTGCACCCTACTGTTAGCAGTCTGTCCAAATGTGCCCTGGTTCAGCAAGGTAAGCAAAGGGACTTTGAATGTCTGCTTGCAGTTCTCTGCTTGCTCCCTCACAGTGTTACAGAGAACTATTGTTGGCAGCTGATATCACCAGAGAATTACAATTGCAAATGTGAGTGAAAAGCCATTAAGTGAAGGAGTGTGCTAAATGTGTCATTGATTGGAGTCTGCTACACCAGACTCAATTGATATCCACTCAAATGAGCCCCCAAACAACCAACAACCTACTTAACAAATGACATACTTTTATAGATTTTTTGGTTTCTGTCTTTTTAAGGAGGTTTTTCCATCTGTGCTCGCCCATGTTTGAGTCAGCAGGTGTAGAGGATTTCAATAGTGAACTTACTACAAATAATTCAATCTTTAGCATTCCTGATATTTAGATTATTTTTTAGAGGGCACTGCAGTGAACATCTGTTAGGTGTATTCTTTATTCCTATTTCTTGTCAAGTTTAAGGTTGTTTTATGTCCTTAAGCTTCTGCCTTCCACTCTCTTAGAGCAATCAGATCACTGGTATGAACTTCTTTGTGTTTTTTCAGATTGGAAGATATTCTGAATGTTATGCTTTAAAGATGCCTTTAAAATGAAAGAGCCCAGATTTACAGACAGTTTTGTCATCTTGGATCAGTGAGATTGCTTACCTTGGAAGAAGAAAAGACACATTATGGGCCCATATTAGCAGTTGGAAGACTCTTCAGTATAACATGGAGATACGTCAGGTAGAGGGAGTTGTGATTTGTTTTAATAGTTTATTATTAAATATTTCCAATAATCTGTCCCACATTGAGCAATCTAGTTTCCCTGTAGATCTTTACCAGGAATGAGGCAAAAGTTCCTTTCCTGTAAGAGGGACCAAAGGAGGTAAATAGCTGAAACTATGAAATTAGAACTGTGGCATGGTTAGCAGTATAATGTCAAACCTACGGAGGTTGTGTAATCAAAATTTCTTGCTGACACTGAGAAAGGAATACTTCAATGGAAACTTGAGGGAAAAGATGGACTGTTTATGTGAAATCTATCCTAATACATTAACAGTATTAATATTTTTCCTGTAATTTTGTAGTTCTGGTTGTTCAGGTTTCTCTTGTGCATTGGGATGAGGCTGTCCTGCTGGAAAATTTTAAAACCTAGAAAGTGAAAATAACAGTGCATGCTGCTGTATGTTGCACAGCAATATAAACAGCTGGATGACTGTGTACTTAGGAAGAGAAATACAAGTAAGGGTGGTAATATTGTTTCTTCTGATTTCTGTTCTTGATTGCAGGTTAACCTTCTGTTTGGGACTTCATGAGGGTAACTCATTATGATGACTTTTTAGTGTGGTAGATGAGTTTTAAATTTTTTTAGCTCATTTTTAAAGCAAAACGACCTTGAATTAGGCACTTCCTATCTCTTGTGGTGTCTGTGGAGATTACCAGTTACTGCAGAACTTCCCTGAAATAAAGACTTAATTGGCCTGAATGACATCTTGGGTATGGTACTCCACCCCATGGAGACCCAAGATGCTGTTCCATAAATAAACTTATGGTTTCTTTAGGCTGAGCTGTGTTGGTCAGCCAGAGGAATATGAGACTGTGGTGGGGAAGAAGGGGGTATGTAACTGCTGCCATCATTCTTAGGCAGAGCATGCTAAATTTATGACTTTTGAAATTTGTTCAGACTTAAGATGTGGGGTAATCTTGAATCAGGATCTGAACTTTATTTTGTCTCACACCATTATCCTTTTTCAGTAGTCTCTTCTCCTTAGAACTCCTTTTGTCAGATAGAAACAATTTACCACACAGACTTCTAGTTGTTTGTTTTACTGAAATAATTGCATATGGTGTATGCATCCAGCCCTCACTGAAATTGCATCTGAGGTGTGCTAGTAACATTCTACTTTCATGCTTTTCCAGACATTTTTAAAATACAAAGACACTTTGTTCCTCTTTCTTTACATTTGGTAATGTTAGATTCAATCTTTCACTGTGTTAGAATTCATGTCCCATTTTAAAAGGTCTTTCTCCCTCTTGTGCTGAATTTATTAGTTCTGCACTGTGTAAGTATTAGTGATCAAAAGAAGCTGAACACGTTTTTCTGAAAATACACAGGAAATGCAGTGTTAAAACTACTCATGTTCACTTCCTACTTCACCGTAATTCATCGTGATGGGTATTGTTAACTTGTAGTTGTACAGTGAACTCTGTGTGGGTGTCAGAAGTTCACTGCAGTTCACAGTGGAAGCGCTTGGTTTCTACTGTGAAGTTCTTCCTACTGAATTTCAATTTGAGTGCAGTTCAAAGATCCCTTTAATAGTTAGGTTTTAATGTTTAATTCTCAGTTCTCTTCAGGTTAATATGCATCACTTCAAAAAAAACCCTCATGGCAACAGTGAACATCTGTCTGCCTGTGTCATTTCTCATCACTCTGCTTGCATCAGGCATCTGAGGCTAAATTGCTTTGACTGACAGATGGACTGACAAGATCTTGGCTCCAAACACACGAGCATGCACACACAGACAGACTCCGTGGGCTCCATTCACATTTCAATATTTTTATATGGCAACTGAGGTCCCAAATACAATGAGTTTCAGTGGTGATGGTGGTAGTAGAGTGAGGAAGTCTTAAGATGTGGGGGAAGAGAAGGAGGCAGCTTTTTGGCTGTTTGCTTCCTCACACTCTTCTTTTCTTTCTCCTCCTTCCTGTCTTGCTGGACTTTTTGCTCAAGGTGTTCATGAAAGGTGCAATAGAAGTTCAGTGGGACTGGTAAATTAATGATGGAGGCTTGGGAAAATTGCAGTAAGTCTTAGTGATCTGCACGGCTTTGATTTGGAACTGGTGAATGAACACAAACAGTATTGTAATGGTGTCTCTTCTAAATCCTGATTTTCCATGAGAGAAATTCCATGAGGGTTTTTTTAGAGTCATGCATATTGACCAGAAAAGAATTGAGAATTAAACATTAAATCCTAACTATTAAAGGGATTCTTGAACTGCAGACAAATCTAAATACAGTAGGAAGAACTTCACAATGGAAGTCAACAGCCAGCATTCACAAATTTTCTGGTAGTTAAATAAGGATTTTAATTCTTTGTTGTTGTTATTCTGGAGTATTGACAGCTGAAGAACAGTTCTTAGGCGGGTGATCTTACGTTGCTGTTAATAACAAAGAGGTAGATTTGAGGTGTAAGAAGGACTTCATGTATAATTGAAGATCTGCACCATTCCTTGTGTTCTCTGCGGGTAGAATTAGGAGGGGAATGCACACTTCAAAGAATGGTGTTTATTTTATATATCTATATATATTTTATATAGATATTTTATATATATCTTTTATTAGTGTTCTCAAGAGAAACAGTTAAAGGCATTTACAGAAGCCAGCAGCCAATGTTCTTCAGTTTGTGATATTAGAAAAAATCCTGGTTATTTTCAGAGCTTTTAGTCTTTATGAAAACAAGAGGATTGTGCCATTAAGGAAAACTGGAGTATGCTCTCTACTTTTTTGTTTGAAAAGAGGAAAGTGGTTGGGAAAATAGCTGAAGAGGCTTCTTAATGAATATATGGTTTCAGTTTTGACTGAACTTTTCTAGAAATTGGTGTCTTTCAAGCATGTAGTTGTACTGTCACCTGTAATGCCACTGGCTTTTTCAACACCATGTTTGGAAATGAAAATTTCAACTCCTTTTATACAAATATACTTTGTAAGATGTTATGCAGGTATTTATAGTAGATAGTGAATCCAATAAAGTAGCAACCGATGTCATTGTCATGTAGATGGGCAGTTTTGTGATGATCTATACGGTGAAACAAAACAAGGTTGTGGAGAATTTGTTCTCTTTGGGCAGGTAACATTGTAGTAACCTTCATTATTCCTTAAGAAGTGCTAAAGAAAGCAGCCAAAGAAATGGCTCATTGCAACTTAATGCTCAGCAGCCTAATTAGTCAAATACCATGTGCCTACCTCTGCATGAAATAGCCTATTTCTTTCCAATGTAAAATAGGAATTTTCAGCTTTGGAACAGCCTGAAGAGGCCTTTGTTGCAAATGACCACTGGCTTTTTAGTTATTTATTCTCAAAAATAATGAAGGTCAGCATGGTATCCATAGTGACTGCATGCCACTTCCTCGTTAATCTTGGCATGCTGCTGTAATAACAAAATTCACTTATTAGTAACAATTTCTGGTGTTGTAGAGGGAAACCTTTCTTTGAAAACTGGATGTGGTTTGGTTTCTGTAACTTGAGAAATCTTGAATACAGTAATTTTTCTTCAGTTTTATACTCCTTGTCATACTTTCTGGTTGTATGAGTTGCTGTGGAGGTCTAAACGGAGAACAAGCAACCTTGAATTGCTGAAGTTTATGTATAATCTGGCACTGGAAAACTTGTGACTTGAAAAATTATTTTCATTTGGAAGTGATAAGGACTGCTAAATGGGGAATATATCATTCTGCTTGCAGCTCTGTTAGTGGGAGGAAGGCATTCTGCTATAAACTTACAAAATTAAGGCTTCTAAGTAGTATGTGAATATGATCGAGCCAGAATGGTTGAATGCTCCCAATTCCACGGTGTGAAATCAGAGTATCAGGAGAAGGTGCAACAACAGAGTGAAATGCTTTTAGTAAAATAGTTTGGTGTAATACACACTATTTCCTCTATGAGTATTTTACAATGTAAATACTAAATTTTACGGTTCTTTTAACTTAGAAAAAAAATTGTTGCAGAATTGAATGCAAGTGTTGTGGGAGTTTTGATAGGAATGTGAAGATGGGGACTGAAGTGGTTCCATCCTGAGGTTGCTTTCCCTCTCACCCCATCCCTCTCCTTTGATGCTTACCCAAAGAGAGTAGGTTTGGTTTGGGTTTATTTTAATCAGTTGGTTGTAATAGAGCTTTAAACTGATCAGGCAGAATTCTGACCTTGAGAGTGAATATTTTCAGAATTCTGTCTTGTTTCTGGTATTTCTTCATTAAGAACATGGCTTGTTTTTGCTTCTGTCTTTAATTTTGCATAGAGCTGTATTTAAAACCATAAATATTCATGAAAGAATAGTCGTTTTCAAAATTCATGGGAAAGTTCAAAGTGGAAGTCTGTTTTTGAGAGCTCCTGGAATGAGCGTATAGGGAAGTAAAGTCAATGTATCTTTAAAATAAGGATTATTTTATGTCTATTTTAAATGTATAAATTAAATATATATTTATAAATAAATAAAAAGTAATATATAAATAAGAATGAATATATTTGAACCTGGAGACGTCTCAAAATGTATATTGAAATTGAGGATTTTTCATCTAGTTGTTACATTTAGAAATGTTAACGTAAGTTGGTGTGAATCTAAAACTATTTTTGCTACTGAATATAAAACCATGTTTTCTTCAATATTAGCTGCACAGTAATTGGTGGGAATGCTACAGAAGCTAGTCTTAAATCCTTTCTTTTTTTATTTCCCTCTCCTAGAGGTGACCAGCTGCTCTGCACCAAGGCCCTTGCAGTGATGTATCGTAGTCTGTTGCTGTAAACATCCCCGACTGGAAGCTGTACCTGCTCCAGCTTTCAGTCAGATGTTTGCTGCACCTGGCTATGCTTGGACAACAGCAGAAGGAGAAGCTGTCATGAATACAAACCTGCATTTATATTTGTCAAGCAGTGTTTCTACAGACAGAGATGAATTGCCTCCCTGTGAATTACCTGGGCTGGTGGGTGTGATCTCCTGAAATCTGATCTGAGATGGAGATCAAAGCTGCTGCACGTTGCTCAAAGCTGAGCTCTTGGCTGTTTTGTGTTATAAACTACAGGATTAGGCTTCCTGGGAATGACAAGTGGTGGTGAACTTCTGCAGTTACCCATGAACTCTTCATTGCTTTATCAATGGTCTGTTTTAGCAACTTCTCTTACTTAGAGTTATGAGGAAAAATTATTATCAGTGCTATCCAATACTTACCAGGCCTCATATCTGCTGTGCCTTGCTTTTTGTTGTTTTCTCTGGAATTCTGTATTCCGAGTCTCCGTGTGAGAAGGTTGTGCTCCTAATTGTTAGCTGGGCATAACCCAAGACCAAAATAAAGGTTAAAAACATATCACCCAGTCTGTTTTTGCTGTTATCCCAATCCACAGTGTATGGCCTGGTCTGTGGTGTGGTTTGTGCTGCCCCCACCATGGTTTGCTTTTTGTGGAAATAGCAGCTTTCGAAAGTATTCCTTCAGAAGGAATATGAAAGTATTCTTCAGAAGAAGAACTGGTTCAGTTCCTGAGCAACTTCAAACAGTCATGTCATCAGGAACAGTATCTGCAGAAAAGCTTCAGCTTTCCACTTCTCTCCAGTGGGATCTGCACATGTTGTCGCCTGGATCTTGACTGGGATTTCTTTCCTTCTTTGTTTCACTCTAGTTTTCTGTTTTTAAAGGGATGGCCAATGACAGTAACTGCTGTTGGTAGAAAAAATATTCTTGCAATTAATCTCTGTTCTCCCCCCCGCAAATACTATTTTTTTATTCCCTAACACTTAAATGAAATACTTTGTTGAATTTAAATGTCAGTATACCAAACCTAGGTATTTATTTGTTTAGTTTCACTATAGTGGTTCTGTAAAAGATTATTATGACCAAAAATACAGATATTTTTAAAAAGGAAAATATTTTCTCCTTAACTTATCAGAATTAAAACTAGGAGGATTTCTTAGTCCTGGGAAAGGTGGACTAATAAGCATTGGAAATATGGTGATTTTGAAGTTGTCAGTGGATTACCAATGGTGAACTAAGTACAGCCATTATTCTGTGATGGTCCCATTGCTGTAACCACTTTGTTCCATACCCTGTGTCCTGTCTGGTGACATAGGAATATGTGTGGTGATAGAAGGTTGTGAACTTATTTATTGATCTAATTCATTGCTTGCACCTCTTTGAAGATTTTTTAAGCAACTTGCACACCTAATACAACCTCAGTTAAAATAGTTTTAAAAACAACGGTCTTATTTGGTTTGATAAATCCTGGCTGTATATTTATAAAAAGGACTTTGATGCAGAAGCTACAGAGCTTGAAGCCTTAAAAAAAATGCTGGTAGTTGTTTTCCAAGCTTTCTTTGCTGTAAACATTTAGCATTTCCTAGTTCTAGACAGTATTTGGACTTAGAAGAAAGGAAATGGTTTTTGTTAACAAACTACTTCAAAGTAAATGTATTACAATTTATATGATGTTCATTTTGGTTAGTGCTGTCTTAGCCATTCCACATGCCACATAAGAGCTGCTTTTTTTTTATTTTAATAAGCCTTGTTCACGTGCAATTTGTCAGCCCAGTCTTGTGAACTTGAACTTTTGCATACCTTCATATAGTACTGGTGTCTAATCCATGTACTCAAACACAGCTGTCACATATCAACACATGAAAATAATTTGAAGTGGTTTGTAACTGCAATAAATAAATAAATAAATTGTTTAATCCACACTGTATTTTTGTTTGAGTTTTATTTTTTTTTTGCCAAGTGTTTGAATGAAATGAAAGTATCTGCTTTCTCTGGTTGTGAAATACCAAGTCCTAACATTTTAACATGTCTTAAAGGTGGCTGTTGTTTGCAGCTGAAGAAGGTGGGTCTTGTAGTGTTGCCCAAATGCATATTTATGCCATGATCCCAGGTGAACTTTGCAGTACTGGATATCTGGGGAGGGATGATGGGGATTTGGCCTGGCAGCTGTGTAGTTCTGGTAGGGATGAGGAGTTGAAGCAGCTCTTGCAGAATGAGGCAAGACAGGCTCACAAACACAGCAAGGGAAGTTTGGGAACAGAAGAGGCAGATTTGACACTGATGCTCAGCAAGCAAATGACCTCATCTTGTTCATGTGAAGCCAGTGGTGTGTGACATGGATCAGTTCCTGGTGTTTTGCAGCAGAGGGAAATGCCTGAATGAAAATCAGGCTGGGGATCCACAGTGACAGTGACCACACAGCACTGCTTTTGGTGGCTGGCACTAGCTCTATGTGCAGGTGCAAGGTACAACTGCCTTTGGTAATAAAACCTTGTGATCAATACCAAGGTTGACCCTTGCTGAGTAGGTCGGTGGAGTCCAGTGTTTGGCTTGCCTGTGGCACGTTTTGTGACCACTTGTGAGCAATACCCCGAAGTCCTTGGTGACTTTGCACTGGCTCTTGTGCTGTCTTTGCTTGGAACTCTCAGCTGCCTTCAGCAGAATTGCTTGAGCTCATCTTTTTCCTTCATACAAAGAACAACTGTTAAAATATTTGGAGGGCTTCCCCCCTCCTCTATGCATGAAATAATCTGCATCTGTGATTCCTTTTACCCAGTAAAGCTGCAAACACCTGTTCAGCAAAGAACTTGGAGAAGGCTGAGGCTTGGCCTCTTGACTGACTGAGTTAATCAAAATTTTATCTTCCTGCACTGCTAAGGTCTTGTTTGTTCAAGACTGGACATCAAATTAAACACACCTACAAAATACAAGTTAAGATGCTGAGGCTGAGGAGTGTTTTGCTTGTCTGCTATTAAAAATGACTTGTATTTTTGAGTAGCTGAAACTGGAGGTGAAAATAATTGAAATGGTAGAAGTGCCTTCAAAAAGTTATAGAGGAGAAATGGGAATGCTTTTAAGAACATAAGAATAAGATGTACAAATACTGCAACAATTGCTGTAAAATTTAGCACACTGAGGAAACTGTGGAAATATAAACAAAGGGTTGTTTTTGCATAGAATTTGAGATGGACATTTTTGAGGACTCCCAGTTTGTACCACCCCATTTATCTCCCATACATATATCAGAGTTGAGTTTCAGTTTTAAAAATTGGGATTTCTGGAAGGTGCCTGTACTGAACATCAAGGGCCTTGGCATGGAAGTGCAATAGCATGCTCTTCTACAGGGGCTGTGAGAGAGAAACATTTTGCTTTTGAATCTCTGCAACATCAGGGACTGTACATGGACATTACTGTATACTGATATTCAGAAGATTAAATGTTAAAATGCATGGATTGACTTAATAATGTTAGTGAAGGTTAATAATAGTTGCATATACTGTATGAGTGGTGCAAGTACACCAGAGTACGTCTGTGCAGATTTATTTTTTGATATCCTGAAAGGCACTCCTGTATTTATATAGTTCAGCTAATTTTTAGTTCCTGTAAACATCCTACACTCAGCTATTATAAGTGGTGGGGCTGGGGGTTGGGTGTTTACTTCAACTGACTTGGAAAGGCAGCTTTCCTCAATGACCAAGTGACATTGGCAAGGAGGGAATCCTATTTTTCAGTACTATTTAGTATTGTAAGCACTAATTTCTATGGAAGCAGTATGTATTTCTAGAAATCTCTTCATGCTGAAGTTATGATTCTGGCTGTATAAAGGCCTACATGTTTGTTGGGAAACAGGCTTTAACTGATGGGATCCATATCTTTCTAATTGCAAATAAACTGTGACAATATATCTTTGCTTGAAAAGCACCGTCTCATACCCAGATGGCAGAAGTAATCTAAAACCTTATCTTGAATGTTCAGTTCTCAGTTGCAGCAGTGATTTATTGCTTATTATCTACTTGATCATTGTCAAAGGAGGAATAGATTTACAGGGTACTGTAAAATCAATTCCCAAACCAAGAGATCATTAAAGTAGTAAAATAACTAAGCTTTACACAATTTCTGTTGCCCTTTTATCTTAAAAAAATGATAAATATCTTTGATAGGGGAAATTTGCATAGGAGAAAAAAGAAGTCAAGCATCTCTTGTTTTCCTAGTAGCTCTTCTTCTGTCATGTCTTATTATCACTGATGATTCTGCTATGGGTGTGTTGTTAAATGAAGTATGGCTTCAGCATTTGGGCTTTCTTAGGTACCAAAAAATTTAAAGAAAGAACTTAAATATTTTTATTCAAATAGAAGAATGGGGTACATGGAATTCCTCATCTTCATAGAGAATAAACAGGCTTCTTGAGAATCGCTTTTACAATCTGGTATCCTTGTTAATATTTGAAAGGCTCAGACTCTAAAATCTAATATTTTTTATTTATGAAGCCAAACACATAAAAATCAGTAAGAGGATTTGTCCTCATTCAAATTCACACACATGAGCCCCATTTTGCTATAATTGAACTTTTTGTTGTGCTTCTATTTTTGCTTACAAACTGAAGAAGTCTTTTTAATATATCATAGAAATCCTTGTGGGCAGGTGTTATGTAATATATGGTACTGGAGGATAGTGCATGGAAGAGTTAACATCAAATCCTGTATCTGAAGATCACCCATGTCTGTGTGAACACTGCAGTGCAACCATGTGTTTGCTGTGTGTGCACTTCTGCATGTACAAAACTGTTCTAGATTTTTATTCAGTGCATCTGTTTAACTGGTACAAAACAAATATCTCCAGCTGGGATGAATGAGGGAAGAATGAGGGAGGCAAGCTCTCCTCCTCAGGAGAGATGATGTAATTAAAAACATGGAAACTTATCTCCAGAAAGAATCTGCTTGTCTGTCTATTCTATTCCATTTCCCAGAATCAGGTGCCTTGTGGTGTCCCTGACTCTGCCTGAGAGAACTTTCCTCAAGTTGTGGTGTCTTTGCTTCACCCATCCTGCTGTGGGTGGCCCTGCTCTGGGAATGCTGGTTTTGACAGCTGTGCTGAAGCAGGAGCAAAGTGCCAAGACGGAAGGATATCCCTGTGAGGCTGTGACATCTTGCAGCTTTGCTGTCACTTGTTATGTGGTGGTGAATGCTGATGCACGCTCTTGAGCCATCCCACTGTGATTTCTGCCCTTGCTCGCAGGAAGGAGAAGCTCTGTTCCCAGCACAGCTCTCTGGTGTCATGGGGAGCAGTGAAATGCTGTCACTGTCCTTCCTCAGACTGGATCCATGTCCTCGCTTGGTGTACTGTGTGCAGCACAAGCTCATGGACCCATGCAATAGTACAGTGACAGAAAAAAAAAAGTTTGATGGCAAGAAGGAATCCTCAAATCAACAGTTACTGCCAGCCAAAATGCCAGAGATTCATCTTTCCAGCCAGTGCCTCTATGTGGAGCTAATTTCCTTGGTAGCACGGACCAAGCTGATGAAATGTGGAGGCATTTTTGGTATTTCATCAGGTTTGTTTTTTTTTTTTTAAATGCATTTGAAATGTAGAATTCATATTGCAGAAACTCAAGTATCCAACTAGACACTGCCTGTTGTTTTATTAAAGAACAGTTCTGACTGCTTTTGATGTAGAGCTTGAAAACTCACTAGGAGTAAAATGCAAATGAGTAGTAAACCAATGAGCCTGTTGAAGCTATAATTAATGTAAATATTTGCATAGTTAGGTTTTTCAAGAGTTAAGAGTTGTGGTTCAGGGTTTCTGGATTTTATTTAGCTACTCCTTGGTTACAAAGGCAGTAGAGTAGGTTTTAATGATACTGTATCAAATGATTTCAAATAGTTTGGCTTCTCCTAAGGGAGGAAACACACTCACTGAAGAGTGTCACGACAAGTATTTGGCAGGGGGAAGAATGGGTTTTTTGTTTTTAGTTTTTTTCAGTGAGCATTTGATAGGGGAATGAGTACTGTGCCTGAGAGCATCCTTCCATGGGCTTGACTGCACTTGCGAGTGTTGTGAGTGCTGACTTGTTTTCCGTATTGTGAAAATCTTCATTTGAGAATCAGACACTGATTTTGGTACTGTTCCTCCTTATTGAGGTAATGTTTGGCAATTCTGGTTTGTGCTAAACTAAAACTAAACTTCTAGAACATGTGTCCAAGGATTCCAAGCATAAAATAACCCTGCAGAATTTGAAACTGTTTTAAATAGTGTAGTTCACTTTTTTCTTCCATTCTGTTGATGCTTTTTAGGTAAACTCTGATAATTCCATGGCGCCAGTGATGGCCTAAACCAAAATGGGATAAATATCTCGGGCAAAGATAGAGTATGAATGATTTATAAGATTGTCTGGAAGTTTTTTATAGATATGATATCAATGGTAAGTCACTTAAAAATTAAATTTCTCTTGAAAAACACAGAGGCATAGCCAATGTGGATTTTTTCACAGCAATTTGGAAAATACATTTATTCATATGTTTTATTCTTCCTGTATTTGTCTTCTGCTAAAAATACAAGTATTTCAATATATGTTTATTGATATTTGCTTTACTTGTTTGTTGTGTTTACTAAGACTCTTCCAAAATTCAGCTCACTTCCTTTTAACCAGCTGTGCCAGTTCTGACCAGCTTAATTCATGTTTTATAGAGGCTTTGTGTCTGGGGAGAGTACAGACAAAGTTGAAACTGCTTAAGACTTGAACTTAAAACATGAGGGTCTTCTCTGGCATTGGGTTTTCTATTTCTGTTAAGGAGCAGAAGATCCCCACTTGTCCACTTCTGGAGCCAAGGAAAACCTGATCCATGGAACAGTACAGGGGCCTTGGAAGCAGAATGAAGGAAATGCAGTTTATGTCAATCAGAATTGTTTGCTGTCTGATAACATCACTGTCTCAGCAGGGAAATCATTTCCTGTAAACAATATGGTTTATCTGAAAAATCTGCTATTTTAATAAAGTGAAAAATTATTTTTCCAAGCTTCACAGAAGCCTTATCTTTGTCTGACAGGAAAAAGGGAAGCGGCAGGGATAAAAGATGCTTTGTGAACTAAGCTCTGTTTACTTAAGGCTATGGAAAACATGCTGAAAGCATATACATTGAGTGCATAGCTTAATGTATTTTTTCAATAAACACATTTCCCCACATATTATTAAATTAGTTGAATTGACTAACTACCATCTAGTGGAAAATGAGATCTATTAACCATTTCTTATTCTGGAGATGTTTCATACATTCTAAGGCATTTATAAGATAGCAAATCTGTAACCTGGATCACAGTCCAGTGCTGGCAGTCCACAGGAGCTTTTTAACTGTGTGTGATGTTCCACATGAAGTCTTGTTCATCCTTTGAACTGCCTGCCATAGCTACTGTGGGCTGCTTCCTGCCTGTAATGGAGACATAACACACCCAGGATTTCCACTGTCACAGCTGCTCTGCTTCTCCAGGCAGAGGCACTGCTTGGATGATCCAACACCGAGGGGTTGACATTGGTCTGTCTCTGTCAGCTGGAGACACAAACTTTGTACCTTCAGAGATGTGTTAATGAAATCTGGCTTCTGCTATGAAACAAAGAAATACCCCCAGCCCCTTCCTGCTTAAATTGGTCTTAGAAAAAAGCTGGTGTTAAAGGATAGAGGCAGGAAAGCAAGAAGCAAACTCTGTCTTCTCAAAAAGAAGTAATATTTGAGGGGCAGAGGAAAGGGAAGATAATTTTCATAGAGTTCTCAGATCAGAGGCACTAGTGTGTATGTTGGTTCTTTCTGTTCTGCAGGAATTTCAACAGTGATGTTACATCTCTCATTAGTAAATGTATTTATTTCTGTGTTCAGCTCAGGCATCCTCACATTAGAAAACATAGTGAAAACTAAGTTAAGAAGTTGTGAGGAATCTCTTCTATCTATGTTCTTTGTGCTATGATGCTTCTTGGCCAACTAAATAGGTGTTTTGTAGGTTTTTGAAACACAAAATTCCCAGATTTCTCCTTTCTGAACTTTTTTGACTTGTTGCTATATAAAGTTTACTCTTACTTGGAATCAGTGAATGAATTCAGGAAATGGAAAATTTAGCCACTTCACATGCTCAGTAGAGAAAATAAATATTTAAATAATATTGGATGATCTTTCATGGTAAGAGTAAAGGCTTTGATATAGTTTTTCTTCTTTTTAACACTAGAAAAACCAATTGCATGTTGAACAATCAGAAATATTTTCTATATAAATGCTCATCTTAAAACTGTTTTTTTCCTATTTATTTAGACTGTTTAATGTGTAGATTTAAGGTATTGTGCCATAAAAACTGTGTGTGTATATATATACATATATATACATATATGTGTGCATATATGTATATATATATATATATATGTGTGTGTGTGTATATATATATATACACACTATATATATATGTAGTAGTGTAAGAACAATCAAGATCTAGAGAATTTTTTCACAGGGTAATGCTAATGAGAATGTTTGCTTATTAATGCTTCAACTGATAAGGCAGTAGTTAATATTGTGGGATGCAGAATGAAGGCTGCATTTCCTTCCATCAGAAACGTCCTTTTTGATGTAGATGCCATTTTAATTAAACATTTCTGTGTGCTGCTGTGTGACAGTGACCATGTGGAGGATTGCAATGTGCTAGTCTCTGACCATTCACTGGCAACTGGTTTTGGAGCTCTTGCAGACATGGCCTGCATGCATGGGAACCATAAGGGATGTCAAGGTTCTGCTGGTCCTTGGCTGGATGTCCTCCAGTGTGTCCAGATGGGATATTAGGAAATCCTAGAATACCAAACTTCCCTGAATTTTTGTTTGAGCTGCAGCATTTCTGCTAGAAAAATAGGTAAGGTCACACTGAAGTAACAACTTCCAAAGGCTTGATCTCAATGACAACTCACATCTGTTAATTACATTTGGTGGTTGTTTTTATGGCAGAGTAGTGCTGCTGATGTGGGACCATGTAATCTATCTAAAATTGTTGTGACTGAAAGCCAGATTCTGACTCCATAAAATTCCATAACATCTGAGTGACTTTACTGGTTTCTAAGGTGGTTTATTTTCTGGCTGTCATTAATATGAATGAGATTATAATCAGGCTTCAGTTATGGTTCAGAATATATCAGAAGATAATAAATATGAGCAAATGTAAACTGTCATAAAACACATGAATTGTCCACAATACATGCATGGGTTTAATCATAAATGAGTTTTGCAAAATTGATGGCTGAGCTATAACAGGGATGAGTAATTTCTCAGCAGAGTTTCCTTGCATGAACATAAAAGCAGAACCCATATAGTTTTATTGGATGTTTAAGTAGTGGTGTCTGTGTTACAAAAATAACCAAACCCAAACCCTTGTCATGGTGTACTAATGAAAGGAGACTGAGCAGATGGTTTTTAGGGACTGAACTTCACGCGTTATGCAACTGTGCTGTTCTTCCAGAGAAAGAGAAGTGAAGCAGAAGGAAGTCTAGCTAAACCTTTAATGCTTAAACTTCCACTCATTGTTAACACAGAAAATGACTGAAGAAAGCTCCAAAAATAGAGAGAGTATTCAGGTGTGCAAGCTACAAAATTTATTTGCTTTTACCCTCCAATGTGAACAATTATCTCATTAGAGCAGCAGAGTTACAAATTAAGCACCCTCAACATGGTTTTATCAAGGAGGAAGGGAAAAGAATAATAAATCGCTCTTGAATGGGGAAAAACCTTGTAGCATGGCCAAGAGAACAATGCCAGACAATACAGAGTTAATTGGGTTTGAGATACTGCCCAATGAAACCTGAAAATGAGAGCGTATACTGGAGGAGTAATAAAATAAGAAATTCAAACAGCTTATTCCAATTAAGGAATATAACTGGAGCCTCTGTCAACCCTAGTAAATGGTATTTAGAGAAGTGCAGTCACCTTCTCTTACACAGACTGCCTGTAGACTATACCATTCAGTACTGTTATCACATTTCAGTAGCTGGAGTATTCAAGAGATCAGCAGTATTAGTGATTTTTAGGAAAACTGTAAAACCATAAATGCTCCTTAAAACATTTTGTGGTGTAATCTCTATACTACATTCAAAATTCCTCTGTAAGAGAGAGGGGAAGGGGGCTTGGTTAAAATGCCCACAAACACTGTGCAGTGTATGTGTTTTCCTCCTTGTAAGGAGCAAAGAATGAATAGGTGGTGACTGGACGTTTTGTCAGTCAAGCAATATTACTCTGATAAAGGATGTATTTACAGCTTTTCCCTGTTAATGGATTTTCATTCTATCAGCACTAATTATTATGTCAAAGGGGGAAGTACTGACTGTGATAATTGTGGAAGATGCAAAGACTAATGAGCAAATCAGTGGTATCAATATGGCACAGATCCCTTAGGTTTTTTTCCATAAGTAGGAATGTTCTCCTTTAGAGTCTTGTTTATATGGTCACAGTGTTCCCATCCACCTCCTCCTATAGTCACTGGGGAATTCTGGATGCTTCTAAGGCCCTCCAGAAGCTATAGGCAGACAGATCATGGCATCACAGAAGGGTTGGAAGGGATCTTAAAGGTCATCTAGTTCCAAGCCTCTTGTTTTTATCAAATCCATTCATCCATCCAATCCATGTCCAAGGATATTGTGTGAGACAGTCTCCAATGCTTTTCCATTTCCATAAGTCCAGGTAAATTATGTCAGTAGGTAGTGGTGGTGGTTCTCATTTTCCTGGGAGGGAGCTTAAGGTAAGTATTTAATGACATGATAATCTTGCAGAAAATTGATGAGGATTGAGAACTGTACAGCCATCTGCTGCAGTCAAACATATGATGCAATGTCTAACCAAATTACCATCACACAAATCATGGAGGAACTGTCAGATTTGTATCGTTTGGGAATATCATGGTTGTCAAATTCCTCCTGTAGAGTTAATAAATCAAAATCAGCATGATTGGTGCTGTTTTTCCTCTCTGTTCCACTATCCTATAAATAGCACCCTGTTCCATGAGAGCAGTGGCAACTTTCCCAGCAGAAATATGATAACAAAGATGTCTATCCTCTACACCTCTCTTTGTGCTTTTTTCAGTACCATGTAGTGGTGTGGAGAATATTCTATGTGTACTGTGAATTTACCTTTTTTATTTGGTGTGTATATATATTTCCTCTTGCCCTGAATTACAGTAAAGGTGATGAGAATGAAATCAGGGTGCTGTTTGGATATTGTGCTGCACTTTTTATACATAATCATAAATATAAATAATTTTCTGTTTTGACAGTGCTACATTTTGAAAAGCTTAAGGCAAAGTTTGTTTTTTCACATGCATTTCTGAGTCCAGCTGCACATTTTGTACTAGACTGAAGAAACAGCACATAATAGCATTTAACTTTCATTTTTCTAATATAAGTTCTTGTCTTATAGGTCCCTGTGTAAGAAAACAACCCCCAATCCAAAAGTATTTAAAAGAACAAGGAAAACTGCCATTTAAACCTGCACAGTGCTCCAGCCTGTGCTGCTGTCTCCAGCTAGTCTGACACCATCTACCAGAGGAAAAACAAGCTGTACAGTTGTAATAGGATTAAACAGTATAAACCTGCAAGCAGAAATGTGATTAATACAGGGTATTTCTGATTCCTGCAATGACTATATTGCTACAATGAGAAAACCAGAATGTTTATTAGAAGTATTTTCAGTATGTATATATTTTTCTGAAGTTATTTATAATAGTTGCCTTTCTCTCAGGCCTGCAGGAGATAATTTTTAAATTAACTGTGCAGTGTAATCAGTATCAGTAGATTATACAATCCTGAGATGTCAAGAATTATGATAAGCCTCATACTAAGCTCTGGAGAGATTTGTAACTGTGTAGTTTGCACCGCCCCATTTTTATTAGCATTTTCATTATAAAGTTGTTACTGGCAGCATAAAGTTAATGTTCTGTAACAAGAAAACAGCAATTATGCAGTCCTAAACAAGAACTCAACATTAAACATGGCAGATAAAAATAACAAGCAGATACAGTTACTGCAGACAGATAATGTGGAAAAAAATAATGTAGCATTTACAGGAAGGCAATGGTAACTTTTCTTCCTTAAGCATAAAGCTGGTTGCCAAACAACTCCCTGTAACTTCTGAGCATTCATCTTTGCATTTTCAAGTAAAACTTCCAAAAGTGTAGAGCATAAGCTCAATTTTTTTTTCTGTTTGAAATCAATGTGAAAATAAATATCTGATAAAAATATATGTGCTAATCAACTTTAAAAAAAGTGTTAAACCTGTGTAGCTTTTGAGAATGCTCTCTTCTGTGTCCTCCCTCAGAATCTATATTAAATGGATACTGTTGATTACCTCTACAGCTGTAAATATAGTTCAAATTTTCCTTTAGTGGAAAAACAGTTTACAAAACCCAGGAAGAACTGCTTAATTACTTTACAAAGTTTAGTCTTTGCTCTCACTAAACAATGGTCCCTTTTCTTTTAAAAATAATGCTACACGTCCATGGGGCCGGATGAGATCCACCCCAGGGCAGTGACAGAATGGAGGAAGAGCTCGCCCTGCCACTCTCCATCATTCATCTGCAGCCCTGGCTAACTGGGGAGGTCTCAGCTGATGAGGTTGGCAAATGCAACACGTGAAGGGCTGGCAGGAAGGGAATTACAGCCTGACTGTGGTGCCAGGGGAGGTCATGGTGCAAATCATTGTGTGTGTCACCACGTAAAGAACAATCAGGGATCAGTCCCAGCCAGCATGGGGTCCTGAAAAGCAGGTCCTGCTTGACCAACCTGACCTTCTATGACCAGGTGATGATGTAGTGGGTGGGGGAAAGGCTGTAGATGTTGTCTACCTGCACTTCAGCAAAGCCTTTGACACCTCTTCCCACAGCATTCTCCTGGAGAAACTGGCTTCCCATAGCTTGGGCAGGTGCACTCTTTGCTGGCTAAAAAACTGAATGGCTGAGCTCAGAGAGGTATTGAATAGTGACACATCCCGTTGGTGGCCAGTCACTAGTGGTGTTTCCGCTCAGTACTCAGTCCAGCTCTGATTAAGATCTTTATTGATGACCTGGATGAGGGGATTAAATGTACCTTCATTAAAGTACACCAAAGGACATTAAGGACACCAAACTGAGAGGGAATGAGGGCTGCTGGAGGGTAGGAAGGTTCTGCAGAGGGATCTAGACAGGCTGGATTGACAGACCCAGACCAGTTGTATGAGGTTCAAAAAGGCCAAGTGCTGTGTCCTGCCCTTGTGTCCCAGCAAGGTCCTGCAGTTCCCCAGGCTGGAGACAGAGTGCCAGGAGAGTTGCCGAGTGGGAAAGGCCCTGGGGGTGCTGGCCAACAAGCAGCCAAACATGAGCCGGCGTGTGCCCACATGGGAAAGAAGGCTGCTGGCCTCCTGGCTCCTGTGTCAGCAATAGTGTGGCCAGCAGGACCAGGGCACTCACCGGCTGTCCCCCTGTACTTGGCACGGTGAGGACACACCTCAAGTGCCGTGTCCAGTTCCAGGTCCCTCACTACAAGGAGACTGAGGGGCCCAGATAAGAGCAGTGGAGCTGGGGAAGGCTCTGGAGCACAAGTCTGATGAGGAGCAGCAGAGGGAGCTGGGGGTGCTCAGCCTGGAGATAAGGACGCTTGGGGGCACTTGATTGCTCTCTACAGCCACCTGAAAGGAGGGTGTATCAGAGGGGAGTTGGCCTCTTCTCCCAAGTTGTGAGAACCCCGGGATTGATTCAGGGGTCTCGTGTGGTGGTAAAGTTTCTCCTCCAACCTTTGCTTCCAAAGAAAAACTCTGCAGCCTCTTGTTTGGTCTCAAGGCAGTTTATTGCTAGTTATCTAAAAGATTGTCTTCGCCCGCTGCGGCTGCTTTGGTCAGCGGCCCAGGCAGAGGCACACACACTCCTGATACCCTCACTGCCTGGTGTCTCCATCGTCTCTCTCCCCGCCCAGGGCTGCTGCTATATTTTATATGATATATTATGTGTTATATGTTTACAGATTTTCCCCAATACCTACTACCTATGTTACAATATACGTTTCTACTCTAAACCAATCTGTGAGTGCCATCACCAGGAACATGGAGGTAAGGAAGAAGAAGGAGGAAGAACAGGATTAGGCCCACTTTCCTCCATCTTAGAACTCCTGACCCCCCTGTACAAAGTAAAAGCCCCCTGTACAGGTGTTAAAATCCCCCTGTACAATACTAAAAAATTTTTCCCTCTAATTTGTAACTACTTTTACTATACCATCTAACCCTCTGTGACCGCTTGTTCCACCTTCAAAGTTGGTAACCCATTCCATGGCTCAAACTCAAAATCACAGCTGTTTTCAGCTGCTTGCCAGGGTCTAAAATGCTTCTGACCAAGGCCTGGAACCTCTGCAAATGTCTGAGGGACATTTTGAGTTCCGACACCAAGTAACAAGTGACAGGAGGTAAAAGGCCTCAAGTTGCACCAGGGAAAGTTTAGGTCCAATATTACTGGATATTCACAGAAAGGGTTGTCAGGCATTGGAACTGCCCAGGGAATTGTTTGCAAGCAAATACAGGAAACTCAAATGCAGTAGAGTGTATGTGTATTGTATAATTATTAAAAAACCCAGATAGATATTTTGTGCTTTTTCCATTCTACAGCAAGTGCACACAAAGTTGAAGATATTTATTTTACACTGTTTCTTGTAATATTTAGCTTCTTATACCTGAGTTCTGCTCTCTTGTTAGAATGCTTCATGCACTCTACTTCATAAAATGCTAAAGGATTTTTGTCTTAAAATATTGGTATTATAATAAAAATCAGGTTGATAATTCAAACACTGGAAGGTCATTAAGTGTCTAAATCAAGGCTGTTGGCATATGTCTGTTTTTATTCTCTGTTGGTGTTTTTTGTTGCAGATCCTTAGGTCACAGTCACATAATTTACTGCTTTCTCTCACCGGACAACTGCCTCATTTAGCCAGTTATTGTATCTTCCCTCTACAGAGCTTTGCCTCATTTTGTTTTGGGTGCTTATGGGACTTTTATTGATTTGCTCTTTCAACAGAAATTACTTTACTTTCTGAAATGCTTGTGGGGGAAAAAAAAAGCAAAGTGACACACTGAAGTTTAGGGTAAATTTTCCCTAACTGGATATCTTCAATGTAAGACATCTAGGATAAGGGGATTTAAAAGTAATTATCACATTTAAGCACTGATGCTAAAATTTTCAACTATAGAACTACGTAAAGCTTTTCAAAGAACATTGCAAATGTCACAGTGAGGAAGCAGAAAAGGAGGAAGATGCAATTAATTAATGCTGTTTTTATGTCATAAATGAACTCAGAGAAAAATCTGTTCCTAATCTTGCTTTATAAAACCTCATGTTTACCTCTCAACATTTTCCAGCTTCTGTAACAAACCAGGCAGAGTCTTGTGTTACAGATGAGCCCTGTGCTGTGTAGCCTTCATTCATATCTAGGTCAGGTACGTCAGCAATGCTGAATGAGTCAGAGATTCTGAACAAATGCAGTGTATGACTGTGGGATGTGAAAGATTCCCAGAAATAGCTTATGCAAATGGAAATGAAAACTGTACAAAGCAGTATTAATTCTAACTTTTGATTGATTTTATCACCTTAATTCTGTGGGGCTGCTCTAATGGAACAGCCAAGAAGCTGCACTCTTTTTTCACCCTTGGGAATACACATCTCCAGTGAAATGCTTTTCCTATTTGTGAATAAAACCATGTAACTGGGAAAAGGAGAAGTCAGCATCTGCTGTGCCCTCAGTAAGGGCATCCACACTCTGTTCATGGATTCCAGCTCCAGATACAGGCTGAAACCCTGTGCAATACTGAACTTGCTCTGTATTTGAACTTTGCATTCTCTAGTACTTGGTAGAGATTATTGTTGTTATTATTATTATTATACAAGAGCTGGTTCAGGAGAAGCCAACTCATACCAGCCAGGCATGGAGGCTGTGAGAAGGAGCTACTCAGTGGGCTGAAGAGAAGGAACTGGGAGCTGTATTTGATAAACACTTGTGTTTGCAGGAGCTTATCTGCAAGTGGCTAGTGAGATGTCAGGGGTGAGAGAGAAAGTGCAGAAAGCATCTGCAAAGAGCACTTGAGAAAAACAGGAAAGATATTCCTGTGAATGAAAAGTGGCACTGGGGCCTGAAAAATAACAAAAGAGATCAGACAAGAGGATGTGCAGGAGGGACAAGGAAAGCATGGGTGGTGTGGGCCTTGAGTTTTGTCAATAAGGAAACTGTGACAGAATGAGATGAACAGACCAGGATCAGGGTCCTGCTTGACACGAGATCTGTTCATAGAATCACAGAATATCCTGAGCTGGAAGGGACCATCAAAGGATCCTTGATGTCCAGGTCAGGAGTCACTGCTGTGTCAAGAGGGCCTCACAATCGATGCTGGTGATTCCAGTACCTGGATTTGTCTTGTGTGTGGTAAAGCTGAACTCTGCTGGTGACGAATTATGTGGCTTTTGACATGATGCCACTTCAAAGAACTTGAGGGTATTTTTATTTAAGCTGTGAAATTGCTGATCCAGAGCTGCAAAAGTTTTGCTTGATGTAGCTCTCTGACCTGGCCAGGCACCTCAACAGTGATAGCTTTTCTTTCTTTTCTGACATCCAACAGACAGACCTGCCGCCCACCCCCCCACCCCCAAACATTTTGACTAGGCCAGGCAGCAAAGCTCAGCAATTCCAACTCCGATTTGCTGTCTTAGGTAAAGAAAAAACCTTTATGAATGTAGCCTTTTAAACAGGCTTGTGATTGTGCAAAGCAGAAGTGTATGCAGTATGTGTATGTAAAAAGTAAACCACGTGGCACATGGATGCTCAGCCAAGGGTTCTATGTGAAGACAAGTGCTTTTCTTGGCACGACAATCCACCCCACTTGCTGTAGTGAGGCTCAGTGACTCAAGGACCAGAGAATGTTCTTTCAATGCCAAGGTAAGGATGAATATTATTCATGTCCAAAAAAGAGCACAGTCCTTTCCTTTCATGGGCAGTATGTGCTTGAGCAGAACTGTGCTTTCATCTTTATTGCGCCAAGAAGTATGAAATGTTGTCCAGAAGATATGTGTAGTCCGCGGGAAGAGGGGCAGAAATGGGCACAAGGAGTCCAGAAAGTAAAGAGGGTGGGTCAAGGCAGATGGGTTCCCAGTGTTGCTTCTCATGAGGTCAGAACACCCAGTGATGACTCTGCTACAGTATTGCTCTGTTATTTGCATTTGGTCAAAGGAAACAAAAAAAATTTGCAGAGGAGCAACCACAGCCTCTGGAAAGGTCTGGTCTTTCCCTTCTGCCTTCTACTCAGGTCTCTGACATAAATTCCAAAGAACATGTTTTTGTAAGAGTTGTCTCATCTAAGTAATTCTGAGTAAGAGAAGCTTTGATGGGTGAAACGATGGAGCAAAGCTCTGCGTAAAGCTGGAAGAAGTTGACACCAGCAAGAAGTGACTTTTACACACAAATGACCCTGGTTCCTCACACTTGCTTTTGCACACCCACAAGCACCAAGCGTGTTTGTTCAGATAGTCCTGCCAGAGTTACCTGTGGTGACACAGAGGACAAGGGACACACAGCCTGGTTCCCCATGATCTCAGCTCTTACCTCAGAGGATAGCTTTAATTAGGAAGAAATCCTTCACCGTGAGGGTGGCAACACTGCAGATTCTTGAGTCAGTCAGACTCAGGATTCACAGGGAATCTGTGGATGTTCCTGCAAGTGTTCAAGGCCAGGTGGAATGGGGTCGAACAATCTGGTTTAGAGGAAGATCTATCTCCCTGCCCATGGCAAAGGGGCTTGAACGAGACCCTTCCACCCAGTGCATTCTATGACTAGTGCTTAAGTACCAGGCTCATTAAAACACATTTTGCCCACAGGTGGTGAATTAAAACGCCTTTGGCACCCGAGGCTGTGCCAGCCTGAGCTGTGCAGCTCCGGGGTCCTGAGGCGGGCAGGGGGTGCTCAGAGGGGCACGGGGGACTGCGGGTGTGGCGGCTGCTCCGGGTGTCCCCCGCCACAGTGCTCCTGTCCCGACCCGCGTGTCCCCCGCCACAGTGCTCCTGTCCCGACCCGCGTGTCCCCCGCCACACCGCCCCCGTCCTGACCCGCGTGTCCCCCGCCACACCACCCCTGTCCCGACCCGCGTGTCCCCCGCCACAGTGCTCCTGTCCCGACCCGCGTGTCCCCCGCCACACCGCCCCCGTCCCCACCCCTGTCCCGACCCCTGTCCCGACCCTTCTCCCGCCGCCCTCAGCCCGCGGGCGGCGCCTCAGGGGCCGCGGCCCCGCGCTGTCGCCACTGCGCAGGCGCTGCCCCGCCCCGCCCCGCCGAGCCGAGCCGCCACTGCCGTGTCGGCCGCGGCAGATTCGCCATAAGGCGCCGCTCGGGGACCCGGCTTTCGGTGGTGTTGGTTTTTTTTTTTTCCCTTTTCCCTCGCTCTGTTTTCCAAGCGGGCCACGCTCGGCCCCCGGCGCGCTGTCCCGCCGAGCCCCCGCGGCCATGGAGGCGGCGGCTGCAGGTGAGCGGGGCCGGGCCTGGCGGGCGGGGGAGCGCGCAGGGATCCCCGCGCGGCGGGCGGGGGAAGCGGTTCCGGCAGGGCGCTGTTGCCGCTCCTTCCGCACGGCAAGTAGTTCCCGGCGCGGCAGCCGACGCCCCGCGCTGCGTGGGCCATGGGGGCTGTGGGGCCGGGGGGGCTCCAGGAGCTGCCGGAGGGCTCGGGCAGCCGGAGCCTGGAGTGCTGCAGTGCCCGGCCGCCCGTCCTGGAGCTGCCGCTCAGCAGCGAGTGGGGAAGAGCTGGGAAGGAGCAGCTGGAGCTGCTGCTGGTGCCGAGTTGGAGCGTGGAGACCTTTGCAGGATGTGAGGGGGCCTGCAGGGAAGCCGGAGAGGGGCTCTTCCTCTAGAACTGTAGCGATAGGACAAGGAGTAATGGGTACCAACTGAAACAGGGGAATTTTAGTCTGGATATTAGGAAGAAGTTCTTTACTCTGAGGGTAGTGAGACTGTAACAGGGTCACAAGGAAAGTTGTGGCTGCCCCAAGCCTGGCAGTGTTCAGAGCCAGGCTGGATAAAGCCTTGGGCAACCTGGTCTGATGGGAAGTATCCTTGGCAGGGAGGTTGGGACTGGATGATCCTTAAGGTGTGTTCCAGCCCCTTTCCACGCTCTGATTCCGTGATTCTGTGCTCAGCTGGGTTTGAAACACTCGTGAGCTCCTCTGGCAGTCACTCCAAACAGTGTTATCAGCTCAAGGTCCCCACAGCTCAGCTGCAGAAGGCAGATGTTCAGGATGTGTTAAAGATGTTTTCACTGCACTGGCATCTCAGGCCTTCGTGTGCCTTGTACTGCCATGGCTTTCATTCGAGCAGTGAATAAAGTTACTCAGAGGTGGCAGCCCGAGGAGTGCTGTGTATGTGCCTTCTGCATTTCACAATCCTTATGTGCTGCTGCAGTACAAATCTGTGAAGTGATGTTGCAATAATTTATTGCCTGTTAATTACCCTGTATACTCAAATTTGGCTTCTGGTTGTCATTCCCCAAGTTGATTTCTTAATTTTTAGAATCCTGAGTTATTTCTACCTGTCCTACAAAGTACTGATGGATAGTTTACAGCTCAAACCACCACTAAGGAGTAATAGCCATACTCTAAAACTCAGAAAGTTCAACTGCAACATGAAGAAGAATCTCTTTATGTTGAGGATGGTGCTGCAACAGGTAGCCCAGGGAGGTGGTGGAGTCTCCTTTTCTGGGGACATTAAAAATCCACCTGGATACATTCCTGTGTCATCTGGTCTAGGTGATCCAGCTTTGGTGGGAGGGTTGGACTAGATGGTCTCCAGAGGTGCCTTCCAACCCTATCTATTCTGTGATTCTATGAAATGGGATTTTATGCTAAAGAAAATTGCACTATCAGGAGAATAAGTGAGTAGCAGAGTAGCTAACAGGTGCTGTGTTACTTATGGACTATTGTTAAAACATTTAAGGACTGCTTTATATCCTGGGGTCCAAATTCTCTTACTACTAGTGCTACTAATAAATTCGTATTTATTCAAGCACATTTGTCTTAATAAAAAGTGTTCTGAGTGTGGTTGAACCCAGAGCTCTCATGAGTGCACAGTATTTTTGATTTTGCTGCTGCTGAGGTGTATCTGACCTCAGATGTTTTTCCTTATGGCTGCTTCCAAAAATCTGGTTCAGTGTTTCATCTTGAAGCTGATGACTGATGAAGTAGTTTGTGCTTCTACTTTGAGGGCTTCTGAGTGGTTTTGGTTTATGGTAGTGCACCTTACACATTTTGGTATTATGCATTAGTGTATTTTAGTGGAACCTTAAGCAGTGTTGTGTTTAGCCACATGAGGGAGATCTTAGAACATGAAAATAAAAATGTCTTGCTATAAAATGTACTTGCTGTGGCTTTTTTTTTCCCCTTAATGATGGAAAAGCTATTATTTTCGTTGTTGGATCAAGTGATTATTCTAAAGTGAAAAAATTTCATAGTTATTTGAATATCCTATTAAATCCATCTTATATCCCAGTAAGGAATTTTATATATTTTAGCCAACAGAAGTCTGTGGAGACAGTTGTCTTCTTTTAAAGAACTTTATTTAACTTTTTTTCCAGGAGCATTTGTGAAGATGGTGTGTGTAATGCAGAAAAATGCATGTCCTCTTATTTGCTGTCATCAGTTAAACTCCAGCAGTTTCAAATGCAAGTTTCTTTTCACAAATACAGTATCAGACAGGTTAAATACAATGTGTTTGGGTTAGGTGAGAGTGCCACAGGTGGGCCTGGGTGAAGCTTGTGGAGCTCAGCAAGGCCAAGTTCCAGGTCCTGCACTTGGGTCAGGGCAAGCCTGAGCACAAACACAAACTGGGCAGGAGCAGGGACGGGGCTGGAGCAGCCCTGACGAGGACTTGGGCTGTTGGTGGGTGAGAGGCTGGACATGACCCAGCAATGTGCTCTGGCAGCCCAGAGACCTAACGTGTGTGGCTGCATCCAGAGCAGGTGGAGGGAGAGGATTCTGCCCTGTTGCTCTGCCCTGGTAATGAAACAGATTTTTGGAGGTCACTTAACAAAATGAATTAAGCATTTATAGTCTAGCTTGTAGAGTTATATGTTGAATTTTAACCTTTTACTTAAGAAACCTCTGCCAAGGTACAAAAGGGCATAAGAAAATGCAAATTTCTGAAGCTTCTTTTATAAAGAACAATATCAAAAAGGACCAAAAATACAAAGAACACAGATAAAGAGGCTCCTCTGCCACTAAGCCTACGGAGACTGACAGACGGTACTCAGATAAGCACCAAAAGCACACAGGCAGAGAGGAAGAGTTCAAAAGTTCAACCGTGAGGAAGACCACGATCTTCAGCCCCAAGAGACCACCAGAGACCCCCGCAGGACTACCACAGCAAACCATGCATGCCTACAAGGGTGTGGACCTATTTAGCATGAGAGGCTAAATGAGGGGGCCAGGGCTTGCACAGAAAAATTGTGTAATGTACTGCATATGGAACACCTTTGGGAATAAAGGTGTGGGTCCGACTAAGGCTCAGTGCACAAGTCTTGGAGGGCGATCTCACTTGTGCTGGCAATACATACCCACTCCATAACTACCCCAGGCTGTGGAGTCTTATTTATTTATCCCACGTATCGCTTCAGTGAGACACCAGCTGCAGTGCTGTGCCCACCCCTGGGACCCCAGACAAGGGAAGGAAGCTCTTTGGATGCTGGAACAACTGAGCTATGTTGAACTCTACGTATATTGGTATTACCAATATTGAGAACGGGACGTGCCTTGGCTTGTCTGGCCCTGCTGCTGACCACGTAGTGGCCACTGTGGTGTTGCACCCCAGAGACACTTGGCTAGCTGGATGTTGCAGCTGGGCACGTGGAGACAAGTCCAGGCAAGCCAGAGCCCCAGTGGTGGTGGGATGGAGCTTCCCTCTCGCAGGCTCTGCTCCCTCAGAGGTTTTCCTCTGCCAGAGAGGCTTTTAAGGCTATGGTGAAGGAAAGGAGTCGGTTCTCATGGAGGGTTTAATCCAGAGCTTTTATTCTGGCTCGCAGGCCTCTGAATCTAGCAGCAGCTCCAAGCAGAACTCTGAATCCTATCACTGCTCTATCAGAACTCCCGGACCGCATGGTTCCCCTCTCTTTTACCTGGGGGAGGGGTGAAGGGATTGGGAGCCACCAAGCAGGTACAGGAGAGGAAGTCTCAAGGGACAAAGGGCACCAATGCCCCCTGGGGGTAGAGGGCATCTTTTGAATCTGCCCAATCACTCAATGCCCTTCTGGCATTCCAGGAGTGACAGGCAGTGCCCAGCGGGGGTCAGGGTGGCGAAAGGAGGAGTGGTTGACACACCTGAGCTAAGCCCAAATACCTCCAAGGTGGCATCACACTGCAGCATACATTATGAAGTGTTCTGATTGCAATGTGCAAAATATTATGTCAGAAAGTATTCAATGATTTGGATCTTAATTTTGTTTCACTCCTGACATTTCATGTGCCTAACAGCACACAATGGATGTTTAAATAGAGAACAGTAAGAATGGGACAGGCACACAGTGATACTTGTCCAGAATAAGGACTTAGACCTTTTTATAGGCTTTGCTGAGCCCCAGCCAGTCTGTATCAACTTGGTGCTTCCTGGTCAGCTTCTAAAAATTCTGGACACAAAGTGGATGTGTACCTACTTTGGAGCTGCAGCAGCAGGGAGAGATCAGCTGCAAAGCAGGCAGTAATTTCAGAGGGGTCATGTCCTTCATGACACCTGGTTTTGTAGTTCTTCATTTTACACTTTGCCTTTTCTCTGGTCCTCAGTTATATCTTTCCAAGCAGAAAAAAAAAAACCAACTGATTTATTTAACTGCTCATGTGTGCTGTGTTTGTTATTGATCTTCCTTATTTCTGTACCTTTTAAGGCTGTTGATTATAATTATTATTATTTTAGTAGAGGAACAATATCCAAAGATGTAAGCCCAATATGGATATTTTCTATTTTTCAATAGGTCTTTTTATTATAGGACCATCTCTTTTATAGGTCTGTCTGGTTTAGCTCTAAGGTTTTGTTTCTGAGGAGTGCAGTTTCTAGCCTTGTTTTGAGGCTGTCTTTAAAGTGTTTGCTATAATTGAGATCTCTTTCACAGAAAACTTCTCCAGACCATTATAAAATGACAGCAAATTGAAAAATTTATTTTGCAATGGGCTCACCTTCTTTGAAGGGTCTTTTTCCTATACAGATTGCTTTTTATTGCACAGGCTCTTGGGCAGGCCTGTTACTGTTGAGATGTTTTTAAAATCTTGCTGCATTCTGATTTTTATTTTTTAAGTTACTAAAATTACCCTTAGTGACCTGTCTAACTGTTTTTTTTACCTTAAATTTGACACAGTTTAAATCTTCTTTTGCTTTCCGCATTTGATGACACTTCTATGAAAATGTTTTCTTCTATTGAAAGTTCATTTCACTGCTATTTAGCTGTGCTAGATTTTTCCTTCCCGTTTCTAAACCTTCTTTGATGATTAGCATCAAATATGATGCTTTTAAATAGCCTTCATGCTGCTTTCAAGGATTTAGCTTGTCTAGGAACTTTTTAGTCTTTTTTGTGGTCTGTTTTGTTAAAGATGCTTTTTATCTTCATATAGTTTGCATTGTTGAAGTGAAGCATAAACATTTGGTTCTTTATCACTCTTTAAGAGGGCTTTTGAGTAGTACTTTAATCATGGTTATAGAGTAACTCTCAAATAATGTCACTTTGAAAAGGGTCTGTTTCTCCTCATGTGTTTCTCTGTCTGCTTGCTGGGTGAAGCAGTTATTAATGGTGTCTAAACATTTAATCTTGGCATCCTATCCTGACCTGACATTTAACCACTCTGCATAAGGCTAATTAAAGCCTAATTACTTGTCTTAAACAAAAGTAATTGGCTTTTTACATGCTGCTTTCATATTAACTGCTACCTCACATTTCATTGCTTCTACCTGAACAGAAGTCTTGTTTATTGTTCTTAGACACTTGAATATCTTACATGTTCAACATTTGTGTGTGAAAAGTTCTTTTACAAAACAGATAATTTGATTGGAATTGCTGTGTCCACTTTTTCTACTTTTTATTGTACTTGATATCTGTACAGAAAGAACAGAAAGAGGAAAAAAAAAACCAAAACAAAACAAAAAGCCCAACAAGACCAAGTCCTACTCTGATGAATAAGATTTTTAATTGCAGAAAGTTCCTTTTAAGAATTTGATGGTGATGAGGCAACAAAGTTTGGTTCAGCTCTGTAGTAAGTTTAGAAAGAAATAAGTTATTATTCATATTCTGAACTTAATTGCTGCATATTTTAGGAAGGTTGACCAGATGCATAATTATTGATCAACTTTTTACACAGGCCAACAAATACCCAGAGACTTTATTTTTTTATTTAATTGTGGAGTTCTAATTCCTTTTAACAGCTGCAGAACTTTAAAGGCACTTACAGAAGTTGTTAACTCTTGCTTGCTTTGAAAGGTAAGGTGAAAAGTTTTGGATGCATTAGAATGATTTAGGGTACAGATAACTATAAATAAAACAAATATAAATACAGATTTGTGTCCTTGCCCTGTGTGTCTTGTGAAAGTAGTTGTTAAAATAAAACAATACCCAATACTGAAATTTCCTTTTATGCAAAATTAAAGTTTTTGGTTAGTTAAAATTGACTTTGCACTAGTTTTGTCATATACTGGTTAAAAGTATATATGACAATAATATATTCCTTGATTCCCTTAAGTACTGTTAATTTCAGTGATCTTTCCAACAGAAGTGCTGCTTTCTTGCCCCTTTCCCATTCCCCACTACAATTTGAAAGCCAAAGAGGACAGATACTGGTTTATGCTTTGTGAAGGGAATCTGCTTCCTAGTCTGCAGCTTGCTCTTTGTTTTTAGAAATCCATTTATTAAACTCCCTTTGCTGTAGATATGCTTAGTGTGAAGGAAAAAAAAAACCCTACTAATTAAGCAATATGCTGAGGGTTTTGGAAGAATTAGAAAAAAAAGACTTTGCTTAAGTTATAGCTCAATTTTCCACATAGTCAATTAAGAAGAAAATTATTGGTATTATTTATTTCAGTGTATATTTAGCACAGCTTATAGGGGCAAGCTGAAGATAATGAATTACCACAAATGTGTTTAGTGAACAGAACATCCCAGATTGGTTTTGGCTGAATTTCCTGACATTTGTGTACCTGCATACTTGATTACTGTTCTTTTCTTTCTCTGCATATTTAATTGCTGCCTAATTAATTGTTCAGTTGATTTCCTACATGATTAATTATTCACTAATTAGTCATTGATTCTATGCATAGTTAATTAACTTACTCCTTATTTGATTTTTACACTTAATTGACTATAATTCATTGCTTTATTGCTACACTGCCTAATTAGCAACTGCGTAATCAATTATTGTTTGCTTATTCCATAGTTGCTTAGTCTGGTGATCAGCACAGTTTATCCTCTGCTCTCTGACCTCCTTTTCCAGTCATTCTACCTAAAATAATTTTATTGCTCCGGTTTCCATCTCACCTCTGAGTAAAGCTCGTGCATCTTCTGTGTGTTCTCCTGATGCTTCCTGCGCCTTCACTGACACTCACAGTGCTTTGCCACCTGGGCAGTTCTCTTCTGGTTTTGGGGGCCTTGCTAATCAAACACTTCTAACACCCACAGAGGCTTCTGGGCACTCTCCTTGCTCTTCTGCCCCTCCCCAAGTGCTCACTGGGAGGAGTGAGAGATAAAGTGGTGTGCAAGTACTGATTGCGGCTGTTGAAGGTGGAGACAAGAGAAAAACACTGAGCCAGAACTTCTAGGGTAAACAGCCAGCAGGTCAGGAAACAGAAACAGAGGCAAATACAATTTCAAAACAGAAATGTCAGCTAAATTGTGAGATTTCAGTTGGTTAAATGTTTAGGTAAATGTTCGTAGGTTTTATTTTGCATTTACATTCAAAGAGAAGAGTTGTTATTGGCTGGGTCAATAACAGGCTTCATGCTCTGTAAAAAAAAAACAACAAAAAACAATAATGCTAACTAGAGCAGAATTAGTTCAAAGGAACATTTCAACATACTGCAATCAAAACAGAAATATCTGTGTGCTCAAGACAGCAGAATGCCTGAGAAGGAGCCCAGCTGAGCTCCTAAGAACATGTTGATTGTACCATACACTTACACAGCTGCTTGTGTGTAATAAGGGAGTATTTCGAACAACAGGAGCAGTATTGGAGCTGTTTTTTCAGAGATACTGTGGAAGAGATGAAGGCATAACCTGCCTGTTGGTTTTGAGCCGTGCTTTTGTTATGTTTCAAGAGCAAATACCTGTAAAAGAGACACCTCTGCTGCTCTTAACTTTCAGGACACCTTAAATATTTTTTTTTTTTGAGTGGGGTGAACTATATAATTAGTGTGCCATGAAAGAGGTAGAATAATTTTCAATAGGGGAGTGCTTAGGTTTGTTTTAAAAACAGGTCACAAAATACAACTTCCATGTTCTCTTATGCCCGGATTCATCCCAAAATTCACAAACTATCACTTTATTTCTGTACTTACCCAGTGATCTCTGGTTTGACTTGTACCTCAGAAGTGCTGCTTGTTCCAGTTTGGTTTCAGTGGGTTTATGTCCCTAATTTTCTGTAGGGAGGTGGAGGGAGAGCAGCAATTGCAACAGGGCTCTGGACCAGAGCTTCATACATGTAGCTGGAGAACAGGTGTGCTGTTAAAATTGGTTGCTGGTTGTTTTTTTGTTTCATATGACCCTGAAGGGAATGATTGATTTCTTTCTTCAGAAATCACTTATTAAACTAAAAGTCTGCAGTGTTAGAAAACAGTAATCCTCTGAATTTCTCTGGCTAAAATCTCTGGCTTTTTAAAATCTGGGATTATATTAATCCTTCTTTATTGTTATTTACTTTCTGACGCTTTGCTTTCATATCACACGTCAAGTACCTGTGAATTTTAAAAAAACATAAAGCTTTATCTAAAAAGTTGTGTCAAATTGACCAGGGGGCATTTTAATGGCATTCTTCATTTGATCCTGCTGCTTGAAGGTTTTTAGTTTGTTTTTTGTTTTGTTTGTTTGTTTTTCTTAAATCAACAGGAACTTTTCATGGAACTCAATAAGGACATCATGTCTTACATATAATTTTACCATGTGTTTGAAAATATATAAAATTATAATGATGTTTGAGGCTGGAAGGGGAAAAAGGTCTTAAATTGTTCTTCTTCCTTTTGTGTCCTGTTAAAACATTTCTAAGATTTTAGCCAGAAGAAATTATTTGCCCTATGAGGATCTAGCTGGGAGTTTACCCATTTCTTAAATTAATTCATTTGGGGATGTATTATGAATGTGTTCATTTCACCTCATTGCTGCCTGTTATGTGTCTTAAGTAAATTATAGTTACTATGTTGACTGAACGAAATCTCAGTAACTCATGATAACATAAATAACTTATATTTGAAAACACTAACTCATTGTTTTTAAACTTGCTTTTCCAGGGATCAATTCCATCTTCATGTGTAAGCTTTGTAACTTATTTTCACCGAGTAAGTCCGAGCTGTTGTCTCATGTCTCTGAGAAACACAAAGAAGAAGGGACCGGTGTGGATGACATCATTATTCCTCTCCAGCCTCTAACCGTACCCACAAACACAAGCAAAGATGGAAAAGGTACATTCAGAAATTGAGAGAAACGTAATTTTCAATGTTACATATTTTTTTAATAAAACCTGTGGTGTGATGACTCTGGATTGTGTATAGAATGGTTTCCGTAATTTGTTTTTATAATAAGCACTGTGCAGCTGTCACCCCAAATTTCATTCAGCACAGAATAGATTACATAACAGATATGGATAAACTCAACGTGTTTTAGGGAATGATGACATTGGTTCATTAATTTTCAATGTCAAGTATAGTAAAGTTTGCTTCCTACAGCTTTAATTTGAGCTCTGTACTGGGAGCAGTGGGAAGGTTGTCAAGCAGCCATCTGGACACCATGGTGAAAAGCAATCAGGACACCATGGGTGAGGGTGTGTCTTGAGGCTTAGGTGTCATTTTTGAGTGGTCTAAATTGTTTGTTGTGATTCAGGTAATGTTAATAGTTCTCTTCCAAAAAGAGAAGTGGCATAATTCATAATTTATAACTGTGTTTTGATAGTGATGCTGGTAAATAAAGCAATCAGAAGTTGAATTAGCTACACATAAAAATTTTATTGTGCAATGGAAGAAGTTACATTTCTTCCTTTCCATTTTTAACTGATCATAAATTCCATCCGTTGGAATATTGGCAATGGGTTCAAAATAATTCAGACTTTTTATCTTCTTTTATGCTCTTACTAAGTAATGGATTTATATTGCTGGCAAACCTCTTATTTAACACAAATACTAGGATTTTTCAATCTCTGTAATTTCTGGATTTTAAAAGCTATGTGCTTATGAATCAACCGCCCTCTAATATCATACATTCAATAATTTTTTTGTTGTTAACATATGTATGTGATGTTTCTTTGCTTATTTACCAGCAGTAATTCAGTAGTTATATTAATTTCACCAATGTAAGAAGATATTTCTAATTATGATCATTTAGTATTTCACTAGAGCTGCTGTCTACTCAGGTGGCTGGTGAGGAAAAAATCTCACCAGAGTATTATTTCACATAGTGCCCAAAATTACCAATGTATCAGAAGATGATGAATAAATTTCAAATCAGTTTTCAAAATGTTATTCTAATTTTATTTTCATAGCACAGAATTAATTCTTTGGGCATGCGAAATGCCTTTTCCTTTCTCAAATCTTTGTTTCCTGTTATCCCTCCACTACATATGTTTCTGAGCACAGTGAGACTGGTACCTTGTAACATACTCCTTTTAGTAAAAAGGGGTTCTTCTGTAAACTTCACTTTGTATTTTTGTCAGGAGTATCTGCACTTTTTATATTGTATGTGATCAGCATGCATTGTACATTTATGAGGATAGTTTGTAATTACCATTATGATCTGCAGCAATAGAAATTAGACATAATCAGCTTTTAAGAAAACAACTTTGCAAATCTTATGTAAAATATAACATTCTTAAGTTATATATTCATAATTTACCTTTCTAATTATTCTTGGTGAATACTTTATTCATCTGATGTGTTCATATGGTGCCACCTTTTTCAGGTTATGTAGCCCAACTCTTTGCCATCTGATGTCAGTAAGAATGTCAAGGTAAATTACTTTTCCATAGTTTTCAAGTCATGTTCTAGGCATTCTTTAACATTTCTCCTTTCCTATCAGGCAGATTGATTGGAGAAGAGGGTTCTGAAGTCCCATTGAATTATTTTCTGTGTTCTGTTTAAAAAAAAATACAGTATTCTACAGTTGAGCATAGGATTTGGAAAAAGTTCTTCTTTCAAAACATTAATTATTCCCTCCTGCTGTGGAATCTGTAGCAAATAAAACTTGGAAAGTTTGTAGTATACAATTATTTGTCAGTGAACCAGTCTTTGTAGTAATTCAGTATTGTCACTGAAAGGAGAAATAATTGGTGAATGACAGTCTTAGAAATTACAACTTTCAGTACTTGGTGACTAATAGATGAAGGTATTTTTCTCATTTGAAAGTGTAAATTCTTTTCCAATTATTGGTAAATACTGTAGCTACCCCACAATTGGTATAGAAGAGTGAATGCTGAGTTGCTAATGGAGCTCTTTGTTCTGCTTCAGTAATGAATTAATGATTTTATAAATACTGGGGACAAGTAAAGTGCTAGGCATGTAATATATGTTTATTACTCTAGTGTTATTTTATTTACAGTGCTCTCTGCTGAATTTTGTTTAGTCACACCACTTTCCCATTGTTAAGCCATAATCTATTTAGAGTTGATTTGTCCTAAATATTTTGGCACAATGATGTTAAAATTTTTTTAATGGAGTGGGACCAAGGGTCCCAGGGAGATGTTGCTGTTATACATCTATGCACAAGTCACATTTTGTCCAGCACTGGAATGTGACATCTTTGTTTTGGGAAATGACAGGTAATTGTAGTCGTTCATGCTCCAGTTCAGCCTAGGGCTTTTTATAATTCTTCATAATGATCTCCGTTTCCTTCAGAGTGCTTGTCAAAATTCAACTTTCTTTTGCTTCTGCTTAGTCAGATTGGTGAGGATTTGTGGGCATCAATGGCCCTGGTTTCATCTGCTCATACTGTTATTACCTGATGGATTGTTTTTGGTTTGGGCTGTATCTGGATTATGGGATGCATGTCTCTGTCTGTTGTGAAACCTTGAAGGAAGTTACAGTTTGAGTATCACAGTTTCCTTCGAGGAGTGCAGCTCCCTAAGGTCACTTAGAACCACGGTGTGTACATCACCTTCATCCTTGCCTGATCACAAAAACACACACAGAGCCTGCATTCACACCTGGGGGACAGGAGGTGTTGCAGGTGCTGTGATACAAACACAGAACTGTAATAAAATAAGGCTGAGGATGAGATTTATATGCATGCATTTGTGTGACACTGTGTGCAGAAGAGTCTGAATATGTTGTGCTGTTGTAACTGATGAATTTAAGCTTTTTATACTGACATTTGAGGAAGGATTCATGTTGCTTAATGTGTCAGCCTGTTAAAATATGATCAGGAGGTTTAAGTGACATTTGCACAAGTGTTTTGTGATTTCTGACAAAATTTTGTATTAAATAGATTGATTTGGACAAGCTTACGTGAACAATTCCTATGAAGAAACAGTATAAAAATAGACACAGTTTATTTCATTACTCTCTTTTTGGAATGTCTTTTTTATGCCTTTGAGTACATAATTATACATCATAGCACAGAATGTCTTCCCTGGATATTGCCATTGCTCATCCAATAGCAGTCAGCATAAAGATTGGTTTCAGTCAGTCTATAATGAGTGCAAAATCCCCAGAAACAATGAAATTGTTCTTGAGGGAACAGGATCTTAATTCAAAATCTTTTTAATGACCAATTTAAAACTTCTATTTATGACTAAGCATCCTTGAAATAAGTGTTGGGGGGGTTATTATTTATTTAATATACTACTTTATTTTTAGCAGTTAAATAGTCTTTTTTCTAACAAGAAATATTTTATTAACTTGGTTATGTACTGGCAGATGAATGAAAATGTTCTACTATTAAATTACTGGGTGCTGTTGATCTTAGGTGGTTTAAGCTGGAATTTGTATTCTGCAGTGTGGAGAGCTCTCTGGAGGCAAGCTGGGTAGAGAGACAGCTGGAATTTGTGGTTATGTGCCTCTTTAAAAATTTAATTCTGTCATTGTTAACTCAAAGTAGCTTGAGATAAGTTCTGTCTTGGAAAAAGGAAACAAAGGAGCAATGAAATCACTGATAAGCCTTGGAAGTTCTGGTGATGTATCAGCTCTCCCATTAGCCCTCCTGTTCCTGTGTTTGTTGCTGCCTGCCTCATGCCACCAAACCTTTTACATGGTTGAGAACTGCTGTCAATTCTCCTACTGCTGCACACATTTACAAACATTCTTTGTTTATTTGCCACACCATTAAGTGTGATAAGAACTGCAATTTTGTAAGCCATAGCAGAAGTTCTATCACTAGCCATCTAAAGGAGCAGCTTTCATATTTCCACTTGCATGCAAAATTTTATTTCAATTTTGGTCTTAATGTGAAAGTGCTGTTCTGTTTTTCATTAAATTTGCACTAAAACAGTCAGGAAGAAGAGACTCTTTGACCTGATTTTTCTTAATTTCTTTTTGTTGGGTAATCTGATGATTGCATTGGAAGAAATGAAAAGAATATCATAGAGAATATGGTGGTTGCATTCATTCTTTGAAGCCTTGGATTTAACTATTTTATAGTAGTCTGACCAGCATCCACATGTGTATTCCTCATGTTGGACAATTAGCAGACTGTGGCCTTTTGATGGGTTGATGTAAAGATAATTGTTGTTGGGTTTGTTTTAATTGTTTGTTAATCAACTTAAATACTGATTGCTGTGATGGCTATCAAAATAGCATGAATGGGAATAAAGAGGAGTTTTGAGAGCACTGAAATCACCCCTTTCTTTTTGGCTGAAATTGACAGAACTACTTTTCCTAGAGTAGCATGAAATTTCAGGACACTGATGGAGAGTTTTAAAAAGTTAAGGGAAACAGTTGCTTTTTTCTATTCATAGTAAGGTTTCTTGGCAGTTTTAAGCAGACAGGTATTCAGTCACTCCTGTAAGAAGACAGAATGCATTCTTTTTAATCTCACAGTAATTACATGGTTAACTCAAAGCTGTGGTCTCTGCTTGTGAGGTTTTGTTTGTTTGATATGTTTTAGGGAAATGCTGACTAGGTTACAAATAACATGATGCTGCTTTCTTCTGTTCTCCTGCATCATCTTCCTTTAAGATTCCTTAAGTCATTTACTTTTCCATAACCTCTAAATCAACCAATTCAAAAAGGTCTTTCAGCATCTGTTCTTGAAAAAATTTTCTAGTTCGGGTTTTTTTTTAATATTCTCTCTTTTTGTGATTTTTCAGACTTCTACATTGTCAATCTCAATTTATCAGTACAGCAGTGATGAGAGAAATCTTAAGCAGGAAATACAGTGTTGTTATGCATTTCTGTGCACTGCATATCATGGATTTCATCAGTATTTCCTCTACTATAAGAAAAATATAGGAATGTAAAACTATAGAAAATATATGTATAGAAATATAGGAATGTAAAATTATATTGTATTTATTAGGAGTTTTGGATTACTTCTGATTTTAATTCAGGATTTTTTTTTTTGCATGACTTCCGGAACTTATTTGTTGCCAACAATTTTTTAGGCCAGCTTTTGGCTAGAAAGTGCTGACAATTAAGAACCACAGAAAATATTAGGGAGTAATTTTTCACTATATTAAAAAGACAATGAGATTTTGGTTCTTAAACATACATTATTTTTCCCTGATTACATCTCAGTACCTAGATAATTTTGAAAATTATTTAAATTAAAAGGCTTTTGTAGTGTTGAAACACAGCAGAGCAATTTTGTAGAATACATGTGCTGATAGAGTGCTTGCAGTGTAATTAAGTAAAACTGTGGCACTTTGACATCTGCTGATCTCAGTAACACAAATATTATTGCTTTGCAGCTACCAGAAATGCCAGCAAGTACCACTGCTCTAAATAAGTTTGTGTGATGCTAGCTTTTTTAAGCTTTTGGAATAACTCCCCTCAAACTTCATTTAAGGCACCTATTTTTCAAAGATCAGAGCGGTATTAGCTAATTAGCCATGGAATTTAATTGTAGTTTACTTTAAACTTTAATTTTCTTTCCTAGAGTTGCTTGTAGCGAAGAGGAAAAGGGGCAGACCAAAAGGGTCCACTAAGAAGTTCTGTGTGGATGAAGATGTGGCAGAAAATAATCCTGTTCCAAGCAAAGAGACTCCAGCTGGGACAGAGGAAAGCCCAGAACCATCTGAAGTCTCAGCAGGCAGCCTGGAGTGCAGGAAATGCAATCGGAAATTCTCCAACACACGTCAGCTGACCAAACACATCTGCATTATTGTTCTAAATGAAGGAGAAGAAGAAGGAGATGGAGGTAAGAAAACATCCGGAAAAAATATCTGAAACAGGTTTTGAGACACCATGAGACCTGGTTGGAATCCCCAGTGCTGGCTTTAAATGGAATGGAGTTGTCTGTTCCTTGTAACACAAAAAAACCAAAACTGAACTTGGACGAGATATTTAAAATTCCTTCAAAGTGGCCAAAATGTTTATTACAGTAATGATGGTCTTACAAGGCCCTGAAATGCTTGTTTTTGATTAGCAACTGTTCTATTTCTTACAAAGTGAATTGTAGGTTTTCAGTGAGAAGTGGCATAGGCCCTGCAGATGGGTATCACACACAGGTGAGGCAGGATGAGCCTGTACAGGTGTTTCTATCCCATGTCTTTGGAAACCTGAGTTCTAATCTCTTCTTTTGACAGAGTTTGCTTTTCTGGATGGCTTCTTTCACAGTATAAAAAGTAATGTCAAACTCAAATAAAGCTTTATGTGAATTATTGTCTTTGGCATAGGAGAGTCCAATGTTTAAATTTAGCTTTAAGATTGAATTGGATATATTCAACCTCTCAAATCTTTGGTATAGAACAGAACAGAATTGAGTTATTTTCACTTGTAAGGAACCTACAATGCCCATCTCATCCAACTGCCTGACCAATTCAGAGCTGACCAGCAGTTAAAGCTGCTGCTAAGGGCATTGTCCAAATGGTTTCTTAAACGCTCATTGGCCTGGGGCATTGAGGCCCAATCTGTTTAAAAAGACAACAGTGAGTATTCGTTCAGAATAGAGTAGTTGAAGAGATGTATAGTAATAATCTCCTCTACCTGCCCATTTAACTTTTCCCTAAGAGGAATGTCACATACATACAAAGCAATTACTTAGTCTAAATTACCTTAAATTTATGTGAGTTTAGTGTTAATGGTAAAATTCAGGTTTTGCTTTTGTTACAGTTGCTCAGCATGATACTGTGCATTCTGCTTGTAGACAAAATTTGCTGCTGATTTTTTTCCAGTTTTCTGTTACTCTTTCCAGACTGTCATGATTATACACAACTAGTATGACTATTGTACTTTCATTGATACGTAGAGTTTAACTTCTGTGGAAAAGCTGAATTAAAATAAGCTTAAAATATGTTGATAGAGCAGAGAAACTCTTGCTTTGATAAAGTACCTGGTTATATTTTACTGTCATCAGTGGTACAATTTTTCAACTACACAAAACAACAATTACTCCAGCTGTCTCACCTCTGCCATCCTAAGTGCCCATGCCCTCTGCTGTTTGTATGTACTAATATTTGCATTATTTTAGAAATGTGACCTTTTGTAATGTCCTTTAAAAATAAACTCTTCAGGTCAAAGTACAAACTCAAATTACCTGTTCTTGACCTGTTAGCTCATTAGAGCTCCTAAATCTTACCTTCATTGGTTTCACTACAAAATACACTGCAAATTTTCCAAACTAAATTGCTCATCCTTTTCCTTCTTCATAAAGAAAATAGCCTCAGTTTTGGGCAGATGAAACATTTTTTGTTTATTCCGTGGTAAAAGCAAAATGATCAAGCAAAGTCAAACAACAAGTGACTTGGGGACACCAAAACAAGGGGTTCCAATTTTGGGAAGCTTTCTATCTTGACTATGAAGGTATTAGGGGCTGGTTTTATCCTGAAAACGTAATTCTTCCTTGAAATACATCTGGGAAATTCAGTCCTCAGCTGTCTGCTAATTACTGTCCCATCAAGGAAAATTTTTCACTTCTGGCTTTACCATATGAACTGGCTTGAGACAGCTTTTAGTTTCTGAATATGTAGATGAAAGTAGTGTGTGCATTATTATTTTCCTCTAAGAAAGTGTGAATACAGTCAGTAACACAAAACTCTGTGGAATGGGCAAGAACAGCATGTTCTCTGCCTAGGGTGCTCTATAATAGTTTCTGTAATATTCCCCATAACCTCTTGCATAATCACAGAATTGCTGTGTTTGGAAAAGACGAGGTCATCGAGTGCAACTGTTAACTCAGCTCACGTTCACCACTAATCCGTGTCCCCCAAGCGTCACATCCACAGATCTTGTGAACGCTTCCAGGGAAGCTGAGTCTACCGCCTCCTTGCACAGCCTATTCTGATGCTTGATCACCTTTTCAATGAAAAAATGTTCCTAATATCCAATCTAAACCTCCTGTGGCACAGCTTGAAGCCATTTTCTCTCATCCTGTCTCTTGTTACCTGGCAGAAGAGGCCGACCCCTGCCTGGCTACAGCCCCCTGTCAGGCAGTTGTAGAGAGTGATAAGGGTCCCCTGGATCCTCTGCTCCAGGCTGGGCACCCCCAGCTCCCTCAGCTGCTCCTCACCAGACTTCTGCTCCAGAGCCTTCCCCAGCTCCACTGCCCTTCTCTGGACCCACTCCAACCCCTCAATGTCCTCCTTGTAGTGAAGGGCCCAAAACTGAGCACAGGATTTGAGGTGTGACCTCACCAGTACTGAGTACAGGGGGACAGTCCCTGCCCTGGTCCTGCTGGCCACATTAATTTTAATAACGTGTCAAGGTGCCAAGATCCCATTTGCCTTCTTGCCCACCTGGGCACGTGCTGACTCATGTTTAGCCACTGCTGACCCACAGCTCCAGGTCTTTTTCTGCCAGGCAGTTTTCCAGCCCCTCTGCCCCCAGCATGGAGCAGTTGTGACCCAAGGGCAGGACCTGGAACTTTGCCCTATGGAACCTCACACAATTGGCCTCAGTCCATTGATCCAGCCTGTCCAGATCCCTCTGCAAAGCCCTCCTGGTTCATACCAGGGCATGAGGTGTTTTTTTGCTGTATTGCTCTTGATGTTTCCTTTATGTTATGGTTGATTTTTCTGACTCCTGCTTACTATTAAACTTACGTTTTCAGATAAGTATTTAGAAATACAGACAGATCTTTCTTGTACTCTAAGAGTCAATTTAGAGCCCGTCATTTTATCAGTATTTTTTTTTCTTGAATCCACTCTTGCCAATTTTCTTAGAGGTGGATGGAAGATATTGTTGAAGGTCTTTGAATCTTCCAGAAATATAATACCTGGTTCTGCATCTCAGAGACAGTTCAAAACAGATGGCTAAAATTCACAAGAGCTTTGGCTGCAGGTTCTTCTCATTTTACCTAGTACATACAGGTTGGTGTTTTTTTATTTTATCTTTTTATCCATATATTTTACAACTTTTTTTTAAGTTTATACCACTTTCTCGTGTTCTTAATTTCTTGGAAAGCTTAGCACTCTATAGGCATCTGGTTAATAGATGTTTTCACTTTGCCCTGTGTCTGGCTGCAATGGAGTTAATGTCTTCATAGCAGCTCATATGATGCAGTGTTTTATATTTTTGACCAAAATAATGTTTTGGCAATTGCTAAAATATGCTAAGCATGAAAATATCTATCTCTATATATATATATAAATATATATATAGTTATTCTGTGTGATATTCTCTATTCAATGACATCTAATATATGTTTTGAGCTGGAGCTCAAATATTCGTAGAGGTTTCCCAGTAATAAAATGTTTTGCTGTCTTTTATAGGTCAACAAGAAAAGTGCTGAAATCCCTGACATAAGTAAAATAAATAAATCACTAGAAAACTCTAGAGTTGAAATTTCATTGAAGCTGCACATGTATTGGTCAGAGGAATAGCTGGCAGCTGCAGTGGGCCTCCGCTGTTCCTTGCTTCTATAATTCAGATTCTCAGTGATCTGCATTGATCTCTGAGATCAGTGACTCATGGATAGTTCTTCTGCTCTTTCCAGAGTCACCAGGCCTTACTGGTCACATCCTCTGTTCATCTCATTGGATCCTTTAAAGCATAATGATTGCCTCCACTTTGCGGGCCCAATCACTGAAACAGAATACAAAAAATCCAAAAAAGTCTTTTTTTTCAAATCTGGAGGGTTGACCCTGCCTGGACTCCAGGGTGCCCAGGAAGCAGCTCCTCAGCTGGACTGGAAAGAGAAAATACAACAAAAGGCTTGTGGGGAGAGATCACTCATGAGTTACCATCACAGGAAAAACAGACACAACTTGGGGGAATTAACTTATTACCAGTCAAATCAGAGCAGGATAATGAAAAGCCAAAGTGTAGCCCCCCTGCTGCCAAACCTTGGCCACACAAAGCCAGTACAGCACAGGATTAAAAAATACCCGCTTTATTTCCGATTTTCCATGTACATGCTTAGTAAATATATTTTCTTCATAGAGGGCTTATTTGTCTAAGCAAGTTTCTGTTTTATATACGCCAAACTGTGTGTATGCCTATTTCTGTTTCTTTTTGGTTAAACAAAGTTAACAGTTCTGGCTAAGTTTGGGTCTGGCTGGCAAGATATAAGAGAGGACATTTAATGGCTGGGGAATGGCATTTGGGTAGAAGACAGATTACAGCCCCTTCTCTGTAGTGAACCATTCAATCCTCCTGAAGTGGGAGCCTACATATATCTTAAAGATGTCATGTTTGGCCTTAGTTTAAAATGTTTTTTCCATCAGCTGGATTCTAATTTAAATTAATTTTTCCTGCAAGTAGGATGTAATTCTCTGCAGGAGAAGCAATTTTCTGTGTTAGTTTTAAATGGCCAGTTCACTTTATTTTTTCTCAGCTGCTCTCCTAATGCTATGAAATACCACATTTTAGAGGCTAAAAAATAGTAATTTGAATGAAGAGTAGTTTAAAAACATGCCAGTTAAGGCTGTGTAGCTATGCCTGCGAAATGTCATACATCCAATTACAAATGCTGAGAGCAGTCCCTTCAAATTAATGACTCCAACAGAGTTGTGTGACAGAGGAACGATGCAGTTCGATGGGACTCTGGAGCCCTGATGAATGCAGAGCTGGCAGTAGCTGTGCTGATGAACAGACCTGGCCATCCCCGGGTGGTGTTGGAGGCAGCTCAGCGTTGTGTGTCCTGCACAAACACGAGCGGCGTTCAAAGCCAGGCGCTGGGGAGGGCGCTTCCCCTCTGTTGGATCCGGTGCCAGCTGACAAATGCTGAGCTGACTGCTTAGCAGGGGAGGTGCAGAGTGAGACAGTTTGTCTAAACAAACCTGCTTAAGAGCAAGCAAAGGCTTTTACTGCCTGAAGAAACTCAGCTTACTATTCAAGTGGCATGTACTCCCATTTTCTCGTAAATCATCTTAAAATCATCCAAGGGCATTCCCCTCTAACCCATGGTCGTTATTATACAGCAGAACTCTTCTAGCTGAGATGGACAAAGAATTTCTTTGACACTCTAATCCATGAGCCAACAGTGAAGGAATTTTTGTCCAGGAAGGCAGCTAAATACTGATGAGATGACCACATATTATAGAAAGGCTGTTTGAGCCCTGTAGTCAAAGTTGAAGCTCTTTTTCATTAAAACATTCTTTTGTGTCCCTTTTAATCCTTTCTTAAAGCACACCTTCCACTTCAGGGTTTTTTTTTTGGTGTAGAGAGAGTTCAGGAACAAAGAGCTGTCATTGAGAGTTAAGGTGTTTGCTCATTTGGTGGTTTGATAAGGAGTGTTGGTTTGAAGACTTTTTAAGTCACAGGTTGCACACAGACCATGAAATAGTTCTCTTTGTAGTAAAAAGTGTTGTCAATGTGTGCACCCCAGCTCCTTATCAACAAATTGTTTCTGGAAGATGTTTCTTCCTCTCTGACAGGGGTAGAATGGGGCTACTGCCACCAACAGGCATCAAATTAGTGAATAAATTTTAATGTTTAGGTATAAGAACTAGATCACTGTATCAGGTAACTAGATCACTAGATCAGGTATCACGTGAGGGTGAGAATGTTCTTACAGATCCTCAGCCCTAAGAGCAGATGTGTGATCAGGAAATCAGTGGAGTTTTCTCACTGCTGTTTCTCACCAATCTATGTGTGGGCTTTTTTTGTGTTAACTGAGATTGCACAGCACTCTGTAGCTTCCTCACACCTTTGCTCCTACTGAATGTAGTCCACCTGGTAGGGGATGGGTGTTTTCAGCTCATATTGAGAAAGTTGAGATGTTTTTGTCATATAGGTAGTTGAGATTGAGTTATTTGTTTGAAGTACTTACCTGCTTTGGGTTTTGTATTAAATTTTTTTTGTATAGCCGTAATTTTTAGTGCTTAGCCTACATGCACAAATATTCTACACGTATGAAACAGTTCCATTTTAACAAAGAAGTATTTTGATACGGCAATTCTGTATGTTGTTTATAAGTCTTTTAAAATAGTATTTGTGGTCTGTTTTGAAAGCAGGGAGACAGCAGTGTTTACTGTAATACATCTCTTCACCTTGACCCTTGGTTGGACTGAAAGAACTGACAAACTGATCTGCCTGACAGAGGCAAGTCAGGAAAGAAAAACAGTGTGAAACACGTTAGTTAGTGAATAACTACGACTATGGTCGTAGTTATTCACTAACATAGATCACAAGCAAACTCAAATCTGTGGTTCTCCTTTTTCTAGTAGAATTCCAATACTCAAATGTTAAGAGGGTTGCATATTAATATGAAAAGGTAATAAATGGTTTTGTTATTTGTTTTCAGCCACTTCATCATTAAACTGATTCATGTTTAGATAGGAGATTTTAGGAGTAAGGTGCTTGGTTTCTGTTCATACAAGTACTAGGAATTACATGATCCCTAGCGAAGTGGAGAAAATTTCATTCTCCTCATCAGAGCTTTCATTCCAATATATGGCTCTGGATTTCTTTTAGCTAAAGCATGTTTTGTCCATAGGTATGTAAAATCTTTTGGGGCTTTTTTGTAATGCTTTTCAGTTTTGTTTACTGCCCGCTGAACAAAAGCAGATTAATTAATTAATTAAGCCAGTATGTGAAGTACCCTCACGGAAACAATAATCAGATTATATTCTCAGGTACATGGTGTGGCTCTTGAGGACAGTCCTGTGCAGGGTCAGGAGTTGGACCCCATGATCCTTGTGGATCCCTTCCAACTCAGTTTATTCTGTGATTCTGTGTATTCTGATTCTTTGTGAGAAGACTTTCTTGTGTTGGTAGCCTGTTCCTGCTGAGAAATTTGTGATAATTCATTTTATTCTTGCTAATAAGCTAACAGAGGTTGTTTAATGAAGAAAATGTGAAAATATGTGTTTGTTTCATAGAATCATTAAGGTTGGAAAAGAACTGTAAGATGGAAACTGACTGTTTCCTTACACCCCTGCTCAGCACACTAAAAGAGACCTATACAAGCAGGTTCTGTTTGAAGGGGATTTTTCTTTATCTTCAAATATCCCTTTCAAGTATTGCAGAAAAATATCAGGGCTAGAACTAAGTGTTTTTAGTATAAATGAATAATTTACAACTATATTAAGGAATTAAATGGGGACATTATGAAACTCTTTATACCTATAAAGCAGCAATATTTTCCAAAAATCATAGAAGTCCACAGAGAAGAACCTAGTTGAGAAGAGGCATAGATCAACGAATTTTTGTAATGAAATGGGAAAAATCATTAGTAGGTGTTAAAAAGCTGGGGGCTCTCCAGGCAGAGGAGCTGGAAGCTGGGCAGAATCATGGCTGGCTGTGTTTGAATTCAGTTTGTTTTTTCCTTCTTCCTCATTCTGGAAACTCTAAATATTAATTTCAGGCTTCAGCTTAGTATTAAATCACTACCAGTTGTCAGCCTACAGTTTTCTGTCTCAGGATACCTGAGAAAGCTAAACTTCTTCCTGCACACCTTGTTTCCTTCTGGTTCTGTGTCTAGTAAAGAAATTGTGGCTTATGCAGGTTGCTTTAGCTTCTGCTTGTGTCCATTTTTGTAAGGAACAGCCAGGACACTTTAAACCTTTGTTCCATTAGAGTCAGGCCACAGAGACAGTCTTTGTTTCAATCTCAGCTGAGTATTTACAAAATATAACTGGAATTAAAACAGCTGCTTCCATGTTATATATCTTTTCACTCCTTCTGCTGTTTGCATGACAGAAGCAAGTCTGGACAGACTACAGCTTTGCTCTTACTGGTTTTTATTTATATTTTGTTTTTCTATCTCATCATGGCAGCTACAGCATATTTTGTATTTACAGGGAATTGCTTACTCTGGAGATTGAATCAACTGAGAGAGAAAAAAAAAGAAAAATTCACTGGGTTTATTTATAATTTTCTTCCATTAGTTTCTTCCTTCCTTCCTGAAACATTTACATAATGCCTTAATTTGCCGACTTTGTTTTTTCTTGTCTGCATCTTCTACTACTTCATCTGATATAAGGAATTTTATTTGTATAAGCTTAAGGGATCTCTGTTTTTTATCAATGCTGCTAATTATTTATCTATAGAGACTTTTTTTTTTTACTTTTATTTTTATTTTTTAGAATTTCAGTAAAATAATTCCTCATTTGCTTTCAAAAAGAAATCAACTGATTACTGGCTATTAATTTTTATCTCAGAAGAGTGTTTTGTTGCAACTGTTGTGTGGCTTTCTAGTTAACAGGTTGAAAACTTACCCTATTAAAGAGGTTGAAGACATTCTAAACAGTGACAGGGAATGATTTGGAAGTGCAGGCCTTCAAAATGAGGAGTTACATGTCGGGAGTCTGGTTGAACCAAAGAACTGTTTTGAACCCTAATTATTCTTGAATCAGCACTAAAGAGAAAATTTTATTTCTGGCCATTGATTTGCAAGAACAGGAGTGGAAGAAGGTCTAATCCAAAGAGATTGTCAAAAGACTTGCCCTTAAATAAGATGGATAATGAAGCCAGTACTAGAAAAGATAATCCTAAGATTATCAGAACAATTAAATATGGAAAAGAGAAAAATAAATTGTTCATTAATTGCAAAATCATGAGAACCTCAATGAAATTTGTAGCATTTTCACAGAAATCCACAATATCATTAATGAATTTAGAGACATATTTCTGAGGGTTCATTTTTTAAATTTTGATTTTTTTTCTATTTCATTTTCTTTGTTTGTATAAGTATCATACTGGTTTTATTAAATAAAGGGGAAAAAAAGTTCCCCTTTAGGGATCATGCAGCACATCTTGTTTTGATAATATTTTTCTTTCTACTGTAGGATAACTTTTCTCCCCATTTGTTCTTGCAGTGTTAGAAACTGTGTTACCTGCATTGCTTTTGTACATAGTTACCTTCTTTTTGATGTTTGCTCTTTAGGTAATGATTCTGACGTTGACCTTGACAGGAAGGAAGATGAGCGAGAAAAAACTCCCAAGAGGCCCAGGGTTCAGAGAACAGAGAAAACAGCATCAACCAAGGAGACTGAGCAGATTTCAGGAGCTAAAAATCCTATTATAAGTGTGGTTTTGACAGCCCATGAAACTATTCCAGGTAATCAAAATCACCAATTATATAATAATATGTTTTTAAATTATGCTGACACTATATAAAACATTCATTGGTCTAAGACAAAAATGCTTGGAATATTTAGTGTATGAAAAATATTTAGCATTATTTGATTATCTCGATAGAGACTCCACATCTGGCAGCTATGTAATTGTAGAATTTCAGTCACGTTTCTGCATAGGTACCAGAAATGCTGGATCTGGCTGTAGTTAACCTCAGTTACTGCATTAACATCAGTTATGTTTAGTCTGTGAATAGTTTAAAAGAAGAAGATGCTAAAACACTGACCAGAAAACAGAAAAGTGCATATATATTTGAAAATCAACTTCTACATAATGATAAGAGGATTCAAAAAATTTAGTTAAACCTAGATTTATATTTGACTGTTTATATGAACCATTAACTGGTTATAAATCATTAACCATCCTGACTGACTGTCAGAATCCCTTTTTTATAGTTTTGTGCATAATTTTCAGCTTTGTTGTTTTGTTGTTCTCCTTTTCATTATTGATAAAGTTTCTGAGTATTTGTTTTGTTTATTACTTTCAGAACAACTTCAAGTCTTAATTGTTGTGGGTTGGAAGCTAGCAGGAATCTCTGTGTTGTTAATATCTTTTGATATTGAGATCTGTGATATGCTGGTTCAGGACTCATGGAGGTCTAGGTAAATTAACACCTTTAGGTGTTAATTAATGGATATAGAAAAACCTCCCTTCCTCAGGGCTTTTGGAAAGAGCCATAACTGGAGATTCCTCTCCTAGTGTTAAAATTTATGCACTTTGTAAGAGTTTTTATCTTAGACCTGTACAGTTCTGGCAGGGACTAGAAGAATTTTCAAGAGGAGGAGGAAAGACATGATGGATAATGCAATCAAAGATCCATTTCCTTACAAAACTGGCCTAAAAAGGCAAATGAAATAATAATAAATATAGATAATGAAGCAAAGGTAGGAAGCATGTGATGCAGGAGAGGAATATAAATCTACTGGATGTTGTTGCCTTAATTGCTACCTCGTAAAATTTTTCTTTGGAAAACCAAAGTTTTTGGCTTTCTTGCACATACGCTTTTTGAGGTACTGAAAGTAGTAAAATAACTTAAAATTTGGAGGTACTTGGACACAGTACATCAAACATTCAGAAGACTTTAATGAACTAAAAGGATTTATGGTCAAGTATGAATCTGCAGCAGTTTTTAAAGGTCTTCTCATCTATTTGACTGACAATTAATAATCTTACTTCATTCAAGTTCCCAGCTAAATTGTGAGTAATAAAAAAGTCAGTACTCTTCCAAAAGTTATGAATTGTCACCCAACTTTTCAGAATTTGGAAATTCTAGAAGACATGATATAAGTTATTAAAAATTCAAAAGAAAAGTATTTCATTTAATGCAGTTATGATATAATTTATTTTTCATTGATTTTCCTTCTATTTTTTCCCATTAATTTCCACAATCTAACTATATCTTAATGGCACTAGCATTTCTTAAACAGTTCCTCTCGCTCAGTAATACTTAAATGTCTGGAGTTTTTTATAAAGATCTTTCACAGTCTTTTTCATAGTCATTTTTCTGAAGATTTGTGCTGAAAAGATGAGTTACTACTTTAGACTGCTGTTGAAGAATATAAATAGATAAAATAGTTCTCCCTTCTCTTCTGCTTTCTTTAGACTACACCATCTGTAATGTTAAGTTGAAAATAAAGTTTAAAGTTCCTTAAGCACTATCTAAACTAAGTCCTTTCTCTGCAGGCATTAACAATCTGTACCCACCTATTACCTAGTTTTGAGGATGCATGAAAATATCCCTTTTTGTGTCCATTGCAGTAAAATTCTGTTGGAAGATTTCAGATGACAATTAAGAAAATAGAGAAGGCCTTAAGAATTAGCTGTGTTTTATTCCCATTACTAAGGAACTACTTAGACTCTATTTTCCCCTCTTAAGTAAAAGATTATTTCAGAAGTATTGCATTAACACTTGGCTGTAACTTTGCTAAACACTAATGAGGTTTGGGACAATGCTTTGTATCATTTAGATTATGACTAAATGGGTTTTCAAAATCCCTTGGAACAAACAGGATCAGTCAGTTTTTAATTTCCCAGAAAGGACACTTGGGCAGCTTTGATTTTCCCCGGTGTTCTTCTGTAATGTTTTCCTGGAGGCATATGAAAGATTTACAGCTATAGAAATCTGAAAGCTGGCATTAACCAGCTTGAATAAAAGTTGTAGATTGTTTTTAGTGCAAGCCTTGGAGTTCTTTGATAGACTTGAGAGATCAGCCTGGGCGAAGCTCCTGCAGGGCAAGGCCAAGCACAGGGTCCTGCACCTGGACATGGGGTGATAGGGTAAGGGAAAATAGCTTCAAACTGAAAAAAACTAGTTCTAGATTAGGTTGTAGGAAGAATTTCTTCACTGTGAGGATGGTGAGGCTGGAAAAGTTTGAGGCTCAGAGAAGTGGATGCCCCATCCCTGTAAGTGTTCAAGGCCAGGTTGGATGGGGCTTTGAGCAGTCTGGTCTAGTGGAAGGTGGCTCTGCTCACAGCAGGCAGGTTGAAATAGATGACCTTTAAGGTCCCTTCCTACCCAAACTACCCTGTGGTTTTATAACTGGAGGGATGTGGAGACCTTGAAGAGAAGGAGTGCTGATTTCCTGAGCACACCAAGGCATCAGATCAAACACAGGACAGGTTTTTCGTAAGCATCACAATTAAGAGAGGGAATAACTACAATTATATGCACTTCTGAAAATTGTTTTGAATGACAGACACTTTTTTTCATAGTCTATTTTTAAGAACAAGTGAGTAAATTTGTCAAAATATTCTATCTTCTGGCTTTTTAATGTATTTTGTTTCCCATGTTTAAATTCTGTTAATTATCAAGGTGTCAAAAACCAATTTATTATTCATGCTCGGTTAGTTTGATTCAGGAGAGATGTGAATGTCTATATTATTGTTTTATGTAAATTCTGTAATATTTTAAAGACTCAGCTTGTTACTAGAAGATTAATTTTAAGTTCCTGTGAAGATGGTCAGTAGTAGATTATTTTTTTGTTTGTTTGCTTTCAAGAAATACAAAAATAGCATGAAATATTCAGTTTCTTGAAAATACTAATTTTTGTCCTCTAAAGGAGTTGGGTTTTTTTTTCAACTACAAATTCTTAATACAACACTGTGAAGGCTTTTCGATCCCTGATTTGCACTGTCCATAAAAGTCCACCTGAGTTCTCATGCTACTGTGTGAGAGGATTCTATCTGTAATCTATGAACACTTAGTTCCTTCTTCCATCAAAATTTTTGGGCAGTGGGGAAGAAGTGGAAGAATGTAATTTTGCTCACTATTTTGGGACTGACTTAGTTTAACTGGTAGCAGTCTTTTTAACTGATATCAGTCTTTTTTGTTTAAGATAATTTCTGTACTGTACTGCATGGAATGATGATTGTGGGTTTATGACACATCTGAAGGGATTTAATATCAGACAAAATGAGCCTCCTGGGGAAAGGAGGAGGACTGGGACTACCCCTTTTCAAAGTATCTTGGTCAGTACGTACAGACTGCTGTCAAAAGCAAGTGCTGTTCTCCAGCCCCAGCTTTCTGTCCTTCAGGTCATTGTGCCTGTTGATGAATTTCTGTAGTAAAGCACACTAGAAAATTAATAAGGTATTTGCAGGAGAGGTATGGTGTAGATTTTAGGCAGATCCCCTCTTTAATCCTTTTCAGGAACTCCTTTGCTGGTACTTTTCAGGCATCACCAACATGTAGTTGAATGGAGGGGCAGAGAAGAGATGCTGTCCTTATGCTGACTTAAAGCAAATGTTCAATTAGACAAAGTTAGGAAAATGCAACCTTTCCTCTCTGAATGTGAGCAGGTGTTCATGTTATTGTGGGTTTACAGACTGGTTTAGTTCAGCCAATCTAATGCCCAGTTCTGGTGGAATGGGGAATCTTCATCCTCCCATACATGGGTCTGTGTTTCTATTTTTGTCTAAATTAAAATGTGTTCAATCTCAGGGTGATCTAACCTACACAAATGTTAAATGGTCCTTTTCCTTTTTTTAGCTTTATTTTGAGGATTAGAGACAGCTTTGCTTGGAGAGCTTTGGGATTATGGGTAGGGTTTCAGAACTGTCTTACTGTGGATCACACACATTTGGAGCACATTTCACAGGATATTGTGGAAGCTGGAAAAAGTCATTCCTTCAAAAAGACACTGTAAGAAACAAATACTCACTTCATATCCATAGCACATTATTTTAACTGTACAGGCCAGAGTTATGGTCTGTACAGTTAAAATCTGTTATGTATACCTACATTATGAAGTTTTTTTTTAATATTTCAGCTAAAGTCCTTTTATAAAACAAAAGAGTTTGTCTAAAGGCAGCATGCAGTATCTTTATAGGAAAAAAAAAAGACATTGTGTAAAGTCTTGTGGATTCTGACCATTGTTGAGCTGGTGTTTGCATTACCATATTTAATATGTATCAGTTAATTAATCCCATCTTGAATGCATTTATATTTTCAGTCTCTGTGACATTATGCAGTAATTGTTTCATAACTTAATAACATGTGGGGTGAAAGTGCATTTTCCTTTATTTAAGTATGCATTGAACTGGTTTCTTTGGGTTGCAAGATAATGATTATTCACACTTTTTTTTCACAGTATTGCTAATGACAGAATTTTTTCTGATATTTCACTTTCAGTTACCTCTTTTCTAAGCTGAAGGTCTCCAAATTCTGCATCCCTTTCTCAAACAAAATGCTTCTGATTTTGTTTTTGCTACTGTTTTTTTGGTTCTTCTTTATCCTTTTTTGTGGTCCATACTTGAAGCTTTAGGACATTTGCAGAATTTAGTTGAATTAATAGGAATTAAGTTGATGTTCTTTCCTGGTTTATTTCTGACCCATTCCTAATAATTCCATTACCTTTTAGACTGTTGATAAGTATAGGAGAACTCTAGTGAAGGACAGGCTGTTTTTCTAAGGGACAGACTGTAAGACACTGGAGGCCATCTCTGAGTTTGAGCCAGAGATGAGGCTCACTGGGTAATGCTTATCTGTAGAAACTGCTGTCAGAATGCCATGAAGAACTCAAATCTTATTCTTCTGAAGGCAGATTTGCTTAGATGATATTGACTGAAAACAGGAAAGCAAAAGGCATAAATAAAGTCTAGTAAACTAAAGTCGATTCTGCCTTTAAAATAGAGATATGATAGTGCTGGAGGAAGGATTTTTCTGAAAGAAATGATCAGTACAGTAAACTTCTTTTTCTAACCCTGATATTTATAAGCTTTGACTTCTTGAAATGATTGCCTAGGGAAGCAGGAAAACCTTTATCTTCCTTATTGGCATTTGGTGTTTTTAATGAAAAATAAGACCTTTTATGTGTTTGCTTTGTTCTTAGACATTTCCCTAACCTGAATACTGAGAGCATTCTTTTGGGATTTGGGACATGTGGGGACTGGACTGGGTAGAGCCTAGAAACCAATTTTCTCACTTCCTGGGCATATGTTGTAGTCATTAGTCTGTGATCTACTGGTGATTGCTGTGTCTGCTGGTCTGTTGGCACCCTCAGGCAGCATCCCAAATGGATGGAGACATCTAATGTTTCTTAATGCTTCCCTATCTTCTAAGGGTGAGAAGTAGCAACCTCCCACTAGGGGACAAGATTGCCTTTTGTGAGCAGGTACTTCATCAGCATGACTGAAGATCTGAATCTCCCTCTTCAAGTTTTTAAAGACATTTGTCTCTCTGTTAAATGCATAGGTAATTTAGAGGCAGTAACATGAGGATAACCTTGGAGCATTCTGCCCACGCAAAGTATGTAAAATGCTGGTGAGTTAGTATTTATCTAGTGAGTATATATTCAGTTCACCCAACTTAGATGATTAAATTTTTATAGTGGTAGTACAAAAGTCTATTAAACCCTTTGGCAGTCCTTTTAGGAAATGCTCAAACATCCTGAAACACAGAAGGGCACAGAGGAGAGTTAGCGTGGAGCATTTAATGAGAATCTTTGTCTCAGAGTCAAGAAATGGGAGGCCTAGAAGAGGCAGTCATGCATATAAAGCAGTTTAAGGTCTATTTTCTTTTAACTGAGTCACTCTAAATATAGAATTTGCTTCTATTTTAAGTATTGAAGTTTCAGAACACTTTTCTGGTGTCTGATGTCTATTCTGTTACCTTTGTACTGAACCCACAGACTGAGCCATGCTCCTGTGCTGTAATGACAAGGTTCCATCTCACTGGGACAGTGCAATTTGGGAGATGCAATCCTGTGGACAACCTGACATTTTTGGGAAAGGGAGGAACAGGAAGAATAGAAGTTGTAATTTTCTAGTGATGTTTAGGGTGAAAACTTGGAAGATCAGTTCTGTTGAACCTGCAGAATCTTTAGTACAGAACTGAAAGCATTATTAAAAAAACAGTACTCAAAAAAAGCTGGTTTTAGATGCAAACAGTTTAGTGAGCAACAGAGCTATTACAGTTTAGTTATTCTGTTTAATTACAGAGTTGCCTAATGTCCAGTCTGATAGGAAAAGCTTCAATAGCTTTAGGTACTCCCATATGGCCTCTTCTCAAAATACCTCAATTTCCCACTTAAAATCACTCTGAAGGACCCACAGAATCTCTGTTTTTCTCCTTGTTGTCTACAGCACTTCTTTCCTCCATGTCCTCCTAGACTCCTCACTAAGCCTTTCACACCCATTGTTGGGTAACCCTCACTGTGATTTCAGACATTTTATGTTAGTGCTGACTATATTTATAAATAATGTCTTCAGGAATCTGGGCTAAATGCATTCAGTAGAGCCTCTTCTGCTCCCAGCAGAGATTGAGAAGTGCACATGGAACACAGAATCAGAATATCCTGAGTTGGAAAGGCTCCACAAAGACCGAGTCCATCTCCTGGCCCAGCCCCAAGAATCACACCATGTGTCTGAGAGCATTGTCCAAACACCTTTTGGGCTCTGTCAGGCTTGGAGCGGTGACCACTGCCCTGGGAAGCCTGTCACAAACATAATTTCATTCTGAGGGATGGCAATATGCTCAAAATATAAGGAGTTTAAGGAAAAGGTGTGCATAGTTTTAAATACAGACTAAACTGTCTTTTAGACTAAACTTTTTCCCAGCCTTATTTGTGGAACCATTTAAACAGCTTGGCATAATTGTTCAAAGGATGTGGTATGAAGCAGAAACAGAAAAATTCAAATTTTATTTATAAGATTTACAATCTTTTAAAGGTGTAAATATTTGGATGTAGGATCTCCTTGTAGCAGGCATCAAGCACCATGAATAACACTCTGAGCTATCAGTCCTGGTAAGTTATTTAAGCAGAACTGTGGTGTAAGTACTGATGGCTTCTGGAAGTGTATCCATCATTAACAACACAAACAAAACCAGTCAAACTGATGATTACAGAGTTTATTGATTAATTTACACTTTTATATACAGACAATGCATGCTTCTAGATTGAGATTTTTAATGAGCGTTCTTTTCATTCTTCCTTTAGGAGCCAGAAAAATTGTTCCTCTTGAGGCTTCTTCTCGTGCAAGTGAACCCAAAACTCCAGACACAACAGTCCAAGACCCATCACAGCGAAAAGGATATCAAGAATATGCCATTCAACAAACCCCATATGAACAGGCAATGAAAACAAGCAGGTAGTTTTGAAGTACTTATATTTGTGTTCATGCAGAATATGAATGAAGTGCTTCCCCATCCATTTTCATGAAACTGGGTTATTTTTCTAAGACCTTTAAATAAAGGAACAGCAGAAAATTAACTATGCATAAGCTGTATAATTTAAAATGTCTTTGGAGAATACATTTTTTAAAAAACTAAGCATTTCTGTCCATTATGAATATCTAGGGAGATTTCAACACACTATTTTACAAAGGTTCATTACTGTACGTATGACTGCTTGTTTGGGTTTTTTTTAGGTTGGGTCCAACTCAGCTGAAAATTTTTACATGTGAATACTGTAACAAGGTGTTCAAATTTAAACACTCCCTCCAAGCACATCTGAGGATTCATACGAATGAGAAACCTTACAAGTGTTCTTACTGCAGTTATGCCAGTGCCATCAAAGCCAACCTGAACGTTCACCTGCGGAAGCACACCGGGGAGAAGTTCAGCTGTGATTATTGTACCTTCACTTGCCTCAGCAAAGGCCATCTCAAAGTCCATATCGAAAGGGTTCATAAGAAGATTAAGCAGCACTGTCGTTTCTGCAAAAAGAAATACTCAGATGTTAAAAATCTGATCAAACATATGAAGGAAACTCATGACCTTCAAGACAAAAAGGTGAAAGATGTTTTTGATGAGCTTCGCTTGATGACACGAGAGGGCAAAAGACAGCTTCTCTATGACTGCCACATTTGTGAGCGCAAATTCAAAAATGAGCTGGACCGCGACCGTCACATGCTCGTTCATGGTGACGAAAGACCCTTTGCTTGTGAGCTCTGTGGGCATGGAGCCACTAAATACCAAGCCCTTGAGCTTCACGTTCGAAAGCACCCTTTTGTATACGTGTGTTCTGTGTGCCTGAAGAAGTTTGTCAGTTCTGTAAGGCTCCGTGCTCACATCAAAGATGTGCATGCAGATCTGCAGGAGGATTTTGTTTTTAATAATTCTATCAATCAGAGCTTCTGCCTGCTTGAGCCAGGAGGTGACATCCAACCAGAAGCCCTTGGTGAACAACAGACACAAATTGCAGGTGAATCGACTGTCACAAGTGCTGATGCTGTTAACACCCCACAGCCATCTGCTTCTAAAGGCGAATCAGCAGCTGCAGATGTAAACCATGATGGGCAGCATAATGGTGATGCAAAAATTGATGCAGTATTTTCCTTAGAATTAGAAAATCCTCTGGTGAAGAATGTAGCAGAGACACTATGTCAGACAACAGACATAGCAGTCCCAGACATTCAGCCCTGTGTAGGATCAGATTGCTTCCTACTGAAAAATGGTACTGCTGGCCCTGAAGAGTTACAAGATTCTCCTCCAAATGAAGAGGAAGTTAATCACTGCAGTTCTGTAAACAACCAGGGTGAAGAAATTCACCTTTTACTATCTGAAGACAAAAGTTTAAATGTGAGTCAGAACAATACAGTGACTGAGGACGTTCCAGTTCTTGAAGAGAGAATCCAGTCTGTTCCTCCTGGTGAATCAGAAACAAGCAATCCACCCATTCAAAATTCAGCAGAACCTACTGACCCTTTGGCAGCAGCAGAAGCTGGTGCAGCCACCAGTCCCCAGGCAGCCTCTTCCAACACAGCCACAGCCAGCGGGGGGAATGGATCCGTCGCCTTCATGCAGATCCTGGACAGCTTGCAGAAGAGACAAATGAACACTGAGCTGCGGGACAGGATAAGGAAGGTTTATGGAGACTTGGAATGTGAATACTGTGGTAAGGAGCAGTGGAATTATGTTTGGGGTTTTTTAAATCTTATGCAGTGAGCTATATTTTTCCAGCTCCTTTGGTTTACAATGTTAGATATATTTATGTGTCTTTGCAGCAGCATTAATTTTGTAGTTCCGTGTGGATTCTGGGGTCCAGTGGGATTTATTTTTTGCTGCACAAATCATGTGAAATGAGTCAAATCTCCTCAAAAAAACCCCACTAGTGGAATATAGCAAAACAGTGCCTTGCAAGGCTCAGTTTTCTGTTGATGTGAAATTTGATACAATTAGATTATTTCTGTCCACATGCATCTCCCCAACTTTCATTGGGGCAAAGCACAGCAGATTTAGGCATGTGATCAGCATTAGTTCTGTCCATGCTTTAATGCTTGAGCTTCATTATCAGGTTGGGACAAAATCCAGTTTGTTTTTTTTTTCAATAGCGTAGGAGGATATATAGGAATATACATTCTGTACAATAGAAACATAGATACTGGCATAATTTTGTGTCTTGTTTTGAACCAGGTTCTTTGAGATGAAAATTTTAATTACATGGTATCAGATCAAGACTATCCTGATTGTAATTGTTTGTTTTTTTTTCATTTAGGGAAGTGGGAATAACACACCATTCCCACTAATTCTAACTGAAAATGTTTGTGTTTACATAACTGGAAAGGAAGCATTTCGGGATGTATTTTTTAGTTTTCATTCTTGAAAAGGGAAAGGAATTGAAGTCTGAGAAAAGAAGTTTTTGAAACATCATAACATTGTACATTAGATGAATTGCTCTGAACTTTTTGGTGCCATTATGCCAAAAATGCTTTTAAGAAGTAGAAACATGAAAGAAAGTAAAAAAAAAAAATTTAGCAGTCTCTTTTAGTGTACATCTGCATTCAGTTTCTTTGCATAAGAGAACAGATGTAAAGGACTTTTTCTTTGGGAAAAAGATTATTGATATGTATTAAAGTTGCTCTTGTTAGGCTGTTTCAGGATGTGTAACATGTGTAACCTTTAGGCAAAGGTGGATTTGTAAATATGTTTTCAGTAGTGAAGGGTCTGTAGACAAGTTTTCATCAAAGACAAAAGGGTCAGGATTCAAACAGTGTGTTTTGTCCTGAAAGAAAATTGGGGTTTTTTTTTTTAATTTTCACTAACAATTGTTTAGGAATTACTTTCTTTATGTCTAATTTAATTTTCAGGCAAGTTGTTTTGGTACCAGGTGCACTACGACATGCATGTCCGTACACACACTCGAGAACATCTGTATTACTGCTCCCAGTGCAGTTACTCTTCCATCACCAAGAACTGCCTTAAGCGTCACGTCATCCAGAAACACAGCAATATTTTGCTGAAATGTCCCACAGAACATTGTGACTACTCCACTCCAGATAAATACAAGCTCCAGGCACACCTTAAAGTTCACACAGATCTGGTGAGTAGCAAACCAAATGTGTGTTTGTCTGAATTCAGTGCCGTCTTCAGAGTTTGCACTTCTGTAGTAGTACTTGAAGACATAAGTCAGGGTTCTAACCTGTGTGTTCTCTGCACACTTCTGGGAATACCTGACTTAGAGTAACTGGATATTTGGACCTTCTCAGAGCTGTTTCCAGGGGAGTATGTCTGTATCCATTTTATCTCTTTGGTTTTCCCAGTATTTACAGATCCTTTGAGCGAGTGGAATAAAGGTGGTACTATTGTTACATTACTTCATTCTGTGAACCTGAATTTCCTTCCTTCATAAATAGATGACTTGTGTAAAATGAAAATATATTCTTCATTACTACAGACAAAAGATAAATTTAAGTTGTTAAAAAGGATTTTTTCCCTAGTATCTCCACCTAGTTGCAGTTGAACATCTACGATTTTCTGTTGTGTTGACAGAGAGATCACATTTTAAAGATTCCTGTCTTGTTCAGAAAGCCCTCCAGCTCAGAGTGCCATGTGCTAAAACCAGGTCTTGGTAGACTGTTGGTCAGTATTTCCAACAGCTGGAGTTACTTTAAGGTATTTGGAACAGAACAACACTTCACCTCCTTACTCTTCTTAAGCAGTTACTTCTAAAGAACTTTAAAACCAAACAGAAGAGATGACACAAAAAGGAAAAATTTCCCCCCTTGTGTCCTCCCCTTTTGTAAATAATTGAAATGAAATCTAAATTTTTTGTGAAAGGTGCAGAAAAATCACATAATAAGACGTTATTTTTGGATGTTTTTTAATTCATTATGTTTACAATGCCCATCTGATAGCAAAAATCTGTGCAATTGATGTCTAAGAACACTTAAGAAAAAAGAGTCTACAATTAGCTCTCCTTTATCCTTCCATAAGTACCTGGTTTTCAAGTGTGATGTATGTCCAACAGCTCCCACCAGGAAGATAATTTTTGTAATTCTAAATAGAACTGAGAAAATGGATTTCATAATTAAAACAATTGTGACAGCAAGATCTTTCATAAACATGCTTACTAATGCTTACTGTTAAATATATTTATTTAAATGTATCGAAAAGTTAATGTATTAGATTTTGGCAATTCTCATATGGTCTTTGTGCCCATTGCTTGGTATATTTACTCCATGCATAGCTCAGTGAAAAGGACCACTTCTTCAACAATATACCTATGCACAGTTGAATGTGGAAATCTACTTTAATTTTAATTTTAAAAATCAATTCTTACTAAATATTAAAATTTAACTTCTCTGGAAACAGAAGATATCAAAATGTCAGTTCAGTTTCTTGTGTGGCTGCACATCCTGCATAATTTCCTTGCTGGCTGCATTTCAGCTGGATCCCTGCATTATTTGTAGAAGATAAATGATGGGTATTAAAAAGCCTTCATCCTTGTATATATCACTCTATAGCCACCCACTTTAATCTCTGTGCAGCACCCAAGTCTTGCACTGAATTTGGGATTGGGTATTCCCTGGCAGATGATGATGGGGAGTGTGAATGTGCTGCCTTTTGCCTTCTCTGTTTGCTACACATTCTTATTACAGGGAAGATTTTTACTTTTGAAGTCTGGGAATTGAGCAGGGCTTGATTCAAAACCAAAATTTTGTATCTATTACCTGATTTTTCAGTACTCATCTTCTGTTCCTAGGGTTTTTATTGTAGGTATTTGATATTTATTGGCATTCATTGAGCTCTTCCAAAGTTCAAACTGTGACATGACCAATCACTTCAGTGTCAGAGGACCTAGGAAAGGGCTGGGCAGTTTCAAATTGCTTTAGTACAATTTATATTATGACTGAGCTCATGGTAACATTAAAGGGCAGGGTGTGGAATTGAACAATGCTGAAGTAGGTACCAGAGTTTGTTTACAGCCTCAAGTGACTTTTGCCACTCACTGTGCTGAGCCGATAAACATCACAAGGAGATTTGTCTCTGAACATATTTTAAGTCTATGTATGTAATTGATACTGTAGTGTTAGCAACTCTGTAAAACTGCATTTCAGACCCAGAACCACCACTCATTGGGTGGCTGTATCTGCTTTCATGCACATGTTGGGATGTAAATTATTCTTGTCCTTGGAAGGATGCTTAGGAATTCCATTATGATGTTGACCTTTGATGTAATAGCATAGCTGTTGGTAGGATGTGAGCTGCTCAAGCTCTGATTGCTTATTTGCCCTTCCTGAGGAGAGTAAATTTTCACATGGTCACTGCTCTGGCTGTGTTACCACTGCCTCTGGAGTAGTGCTGCTGAGCAGTCAAGAAGGCAAGGTACTGCAAAGGGAACAAATTAACAAAAACATCTCTGATCTAATGGTAGGGCACTCAGTCGGAAAGCAGCTTTTGCTCTTAGTGCTCACTTCCATAATGAATGTCAGCTAGGCATTTGTTTTTACTAATAGTTATTTGACAAAAATATGCTTAAGTGCTGTGTGGAGGTGCTTGTCATTTTGTGAGCTGAGTTCTGCTTCTTGCCAGACTTCAGAAAAGTCTGTCTAAACATCTGCACATTTTTCTGTAGCCTCCTTCACATGTATGCACAGCTGTCTCCTAGGTACATCACATCCTTTTAGCTGAGTTGCATTTTAATAGGACATCAGTTTAATGCAGGAATCTTTGGGGAAATTTTTTATTTATACATCATGACAACTGTGGTGAAGATTTCTGGAGGTCTTCACTCCTCAGAAGTGTAACTTGGGGGTCTAATTCTGATCCCATGGATGTTAGAAATAAAATTTCTGTTGATCTGAATAGATGTGGGAGCAGGCTTTGGCCCTCTATTCTTCTACAAAATTATGCAATCAAATATTGTGTTGAGTTGTGGGAACTTTTCCTGAAAATGTTCTGTGAGTGCCAATATTTAGTAGAGGGTTTTTAAATTTTTGTTTTAGTGACTGTATACTTGTATACCTACCCCTTTAATTATCTTGAAACACATGCCTCAGAGAATTAAAATTCACTTCAGAGCACTATAAATGGATAATGCAATGTAGCTGATGCTTTCTAAGCACAATCTTAATTAATTTATATAAAGAGAAATGCATTGTGGTTATTATTTAAGTGGCCTTATTAATAACAAAATAATATAAACAAGAACATTTTTGATAGTATTAGACGAATTTATTTCACGAGGTTTAAGAATACTTAATTTTAATTAAAGTACATAATTAAATTCCTGTTTTCTGGAATGTAAACAACCCTTTCAGTCAAAAATCTACCTTTACTTAGGAATTATTTTAAGTTTCTTATATTTTCTCAAATTGGCTAATAGAGGTGTTGAGCAAATATCAGGCAGTGATAGCCTTTGACATTTAAACAGCTGATTGTATTTTGCAGCTGGTCTCTAACAAAGGTAGATGCAGTTCTCTCTATGGTTTGCTTCTGTTTGTGTCCTTCAAAAAAACCTTCAAAGGTATTTAAAGGGCAGGTATTCCAATAAGGCATAGGAAGAATGACTTTCATTCTTACCAGAGGAAAACGTGCTCGCTGAAATGTGATTCAGGTATCACTGCAACCTCAGCCTTCAAAGGGTTTCTGTCATCACCTATGGCCAGGGCACCTGAAGAGCTGGAGCTGTGGTGCAGGGGAGCTTCTCTGGGGCTCTGTGTTGTGGTCTGGGGGCTCTGAAATACTTCATTTGCGACAGAGGATTTTTGAAGGCTGTTTTGAGAGTGATGGGATTGCACTGAAGGACTCACACAAGCTCTCAGGGCAGCAACAGAAGAACACTTAAGCATTCCAAGCTGACTGCATAAGCTCCAGTACTCCAGCACAGGCCTGGATGCCCAGCAGGGAAAGGTTTGGCTTCAGCTGGGCACTCTCTGGGAGAAACTGGAGCTTGACAGACACACTCTGAAGGGCCTCAGTGCTCCTAGGCACACTCTGTTACACTACAAAAGATAAGCCTTTTGAAGATCACTTCTGCAGAACTTGGTGTAGATAACTTTCTAACAGCTTGAAAAAAGCTGTTGGCATTATTTCATTATTGAAGAATTTTGTTGCCATCATCTTGTGGAATGATGAGCTCTCAGCATCCATCCATTCATGTTGCTCTATAGCTCTTGATGCATTTACTGATTATTTTGGTTTTTCCTCTAAGATACAGGCTTATAGCCTTACGTTCCTCAAGAATATTAATAGGAATGTAAAGTTGTCACAGTCAACAGCACTTCATCTGAAGTAGCGTGTGTGTAATGGAGTGTTGAATTTTTTCTTATTTAACATTTATCTCAATGTCCTGGTCACACTGAGAAATATTTAATTCAGTGAGTATTAGAGACCAGCAACACCTAACTGTTTATTAAAAGTACACTTTTTTCCCCCTTTATTTACTGTATATTTTGAAATCAGATATATAGCAAGTTTGAGGAACAGACTGAGATCTGTCAGCACATTTCAGTCTCAAGAGCCCCTAAATGATTTTTTGCTGTTTTTCTTATATGTGCCAAATTATGAATGTGATCCTGCAACTACATGTTTGAAAAGGTGTCAACATTGCTATGTAGTTTTGTTATGATTAATCTACCAATCCTTACTGGAGTAATGTGTTCATGTAGAAATCCAAAATCATCAGTAGCAGGTTTAGGTTATATCATTTGAGAGACCCTAATTCCACAAATTAACAGCTTGTGTTCAAGGTTTTGTCAGCTTTGTAAGCTCCTTGAATCTCTTCTAAAATTCATCTAGTATTCTCTGATGTTCCTTTTTTCCCCTTGAGATTCTTAGGATTTAAAATGATGACAGCCCCAACTTCATCATAGCAAGGTACTGCCCTCAGGGTGGTAATCCTTGTGTAGCTGCCATCCCCAGTCCCTGGTGCAGGTTTTCTCACAGGAGCAGATGACTGTCAGCTCAGGCAGAATTCTCCTTGTGCCACTGCCACATTAATGGCACTGAGAGCTCCATATTCTACAGTTGAGGGAGTGTTTATTGCTGTTTCAGCCCAACTGTTCTAGGGCTACTGCTGGTTTTAACTTGTAAGGTACTTCAACACAGGGATTTGTTTCTCAGAGGTACGTGAGACTGCAAATGCTGCATCATATTCCAAAACCTCTCTGCCATGAAAATCCATCAATTTTTGCTTTCCTTTCAAGAGAGGCTGCCATTTACATCTGTACAACTGTACAGCAACATCTGGACAATAGTGACATCCTTGTACAGTCCTTCTTGATATTCAGAGATTCTCTGTGGTCAAAGGTCAGAAACTGGTAGAGTCCAGGATCCTTAGCCTCCTGTGATCTCCAGTTTTCTCCTTCATAACACAGGGGTCTGTCTCATTTTGATCAATAATCTTCCTTTCACACTCTTCAGGAAGTATTTCTGTCCTCCTGGAATTAGTAGTGAAGTGTCTGTTCTGTGGCTTCAGCTCACCTTTTCAGAGATCTCTGGTAGATGGGCAGCTGTACTTCTCCAACCAAGTAATGTGTTACCTGGGCACCAGCCCAGCTGTCAGGACTAACAAGACTCCCTCCATCTGTGGTTTTCATAATCCACTCATAAATTAATCCACGTAGTCACAGAGGTGACTATGACCCACTATGACCCACACATCTGATTGAGCGTCCAGTGCCAGCAGGTACTTCGGGAAAGATCAGTCTCTCCAATTTGTATTGTGACTATCAAGGTTTAATTTAAAGTGTAATGGGGAAAATTCTTATATTTTTACATGGGGTTAGATGCATTTGTAAAAACATGAAAATTACAATTAAACTAAAACTGCATATATGAAGAGATGACATTAAAACTCTCCAGCTGATTGATAGTGTAAAATCTGTTATAATGTCAGTGACACTGAGAAAATCCACTGTAGTCTTTAAATCAAAATAGTAGAATAAGACTTTATCGGTAATACATAAAATGCTGACTATTTATAAAATAGTTAGAAATGGAGACACTGAATAAGTAATGGCATCTGTCATTATTAACTCTGCTGCTCAATTTCAGGCCATTTTATAAATCCACATAGTAGTGGTTATCTTCAGAAGGGCAGGATCTGATCCTTAGGTTTCAGAAGGGTGATCTTTCAACTTCTGATTTTCTACAGTCAGCCAGAAGATAATTCTTACATTTATAGTGCATATTCTCATCTGCTGTAAGTTGGAGCCCAGTATTCATGAGGATTAATGATGTGCTTAGAGTCTTTTAATATTTCTCCTTCACTTATTTCACTATAAATACATTCATTTTTTCCTTAAAAACCGAACCTTGAATTATAACTTTGTTGAGAACCATGTATTACTGAATAATGACTATAGTGATTATACCAATAGACTGAAAATGCAATCTTTCTTTCTCACTTAAGGATAAAAAGAGTTATTCCTGTCCTGTGTGTGAGAAGTCATTTTCTGAAGATCGACTTATAAAATCTCACATCAAGACAAATCACCCTGGTAAGAAAAAAATCAAGAAAGATTTCTCAGTCTATTGCAATAAATGGATAAGAGTTTAGAATGAGCAGTGTAATGTGATTATATTCCTAAGAAAGAGAAGAATCTATTTCTAATTCAACTGGTTTAGAGTAAGAATTGTGTTGGTTTTGCAGATATTAGAATTTAGAGTGAAAAGTGTTACTGTTTGAGCATGGAATATGTCAGATAATTGTGCTAAGATATCTGTCTTCATCTGGCAAAGGGTGAATTCAAATTAAGCACTGGAAGTTTGGGATCAGGCATATTGACATCCTGTAGCAACCCAGGAGATGTAAAATTCCCACTGGCCTTACATGAACTGACAGGAATGTGTCCAGGGCTCATGCTTTGTCTGTAGGTGCCTGATGGGAATGCAGAGCTGGCCCTGTGCAGGCCAGGGCTGGGCTGGACCTCCAGGGCCAGTTGCAGTCTGCAGCAGGGCTCCTGCTAGAACCAGCTGGGATGTGTTGTGGCCAGGAGTAGTGGAGCTGGCAAGCCTGGCTGGATGCAGCAAACTGCTCCAAACTCTGTTTACACATTGCATTCTGATGCCCTGGTTTATCTGCAACTACAAAATAACATGAATGTGGGCAGTCTGTGTGCTGTGCCTGAGTAAACAATCCTTGCTCAGCTCTTGGGAATTTGATGCCAGAATGTTGGTGTGGGGACTGATTTAAAACTCACTGATGTGAACTCAGCAGAGCCACACTGGTGTGTCCCTAATTTCCTGCTTCTCAGGCTCTGTGTTATGTTGGATAGAAAGTCCTGCTGCTACTGCAGAAGAGGGAGAGGTGAGACTTTCATTAATTAATCTACAGGGCTCCTTATCAGCTGACATTAGTGGATACAAAGAAGGAAAACACTGGTCATGCTCAGACTGAGTCTAAGGGAAAAAATCCAATTAAAATGATGTAACTTTCCTTGTCTTTCTTGTCAGATGTACAGCACGAGAGGTAAAGCAATAATTTATCTTCCTACTGCCACTAGATAGTGCTAGACCCGTTTTAAACAATTTCCTTCACTTTAATTTCATCTTTAATTCCCACTTCAGCTCTTTAGTTACTAAACCTCTTTATTTGCAGACCACTCCAGAGCAGTGTGGTTGGAGGGCTTGTCGTACGTCAGAAGACATGCCTGATGCAGGAAATTGAGATGAGGAAAGGCTTCTGAACTATACTGTAGTCAGGAGGTATAACACCAGTAAGCATAGAAACTGAATCTCTAGAACTGTGCCCTTAAAGCCTTCGTGCCTCAGGCAGGGAGCATAGGAGACTTCCCTACATAAGGACCTGAGAACTGGCAGGGCAGTGCCCTTACATGCTGTCATTAGCCTGTACTTTCCACTGACTGCTGAATGATCAATGTGTGCTACCTCTGAGGTCCAGAAATACCAGTTAACTCTGGAGCCCTGAAGTACTAAACTTCAGGGATTTAAATACTCCTGGATTTGAATACTCCTGAACAATTCATTTGGTATCTGAATCCCTCTAAAAAAAAGTATAGTGTAATTTTTATTTTATTCAAGAGGGTCTTTTAAACTCTTACAATAGAAGTAAGGTTTAAAAAGAAAATCTGCACTATTATTTTGTGTTTTCATTTTTGATTCTTGTATCGGGGAGAATAGAGCTTAAAGACAGAATAGCAGATTTATTAGATGTATCTGTGTGGTACTAAAGAAATAAATGCATGTAAGATATGCCTATGCAGCAGTTATGCAACAACCCTATTTTCATATATGGAGGAGAATTAATGCACTAATCTTTCTTATTTCTGTGAATTTTCTCCTTGTAATCTTTGAAATCTTTTATTTGTACACCACACCTAATTACAAGCCATATTAATGTTAAGGGTGTGATGGTATAAGCTATTAAATACTGCAGTGGCATGAGTGCAGTTGTTTTCAAAAATATAAATTAAAATTAATGAAGATGAAAGGAAAGATGGGTACTGTTTAACAGGAATTGAATTTTAAAACGACACATCAAAAATTAATTTGAACTGAAACACTTTCATATTTATCATTAAAATGTTCTAGAACTCCCCCTCTCCTTCCTTTCTTAGTATCATTCAGCATGCCCTGCTCCCTTGTCTCTTCTGTTTCATCACGTAGAAAGTATGAAATCAAAAAGCCATCCTTCCTCTTCTATATTTGCAGAGGAGTTGAATTTTGGTCCCATGAAGGCAATGAGAAAAAAATCTCCATAGATTTGGTAGAGCAGTATTTCAAACCAAAGAGATAAGAGACCTTGGCTTTATTGCCCAATGATTTTTGTACTCAGCAGTGAAGGAGGAGTCTTGGGTTCTGGTCCCAGCTCTCAGAATTATCTACCTTTCATCCACTGTCTGATTTAATATATTTCTTAATAGTTCTGAGGCATGAGAGGCATCAGCTTCCATAGCTCCCCACTAAGCAGACATCCTAGCCTGCAGTCATGAATGAAGGATCTAAGCCATTGAAAGGCAGAATGAAGGTTCAGGCTTATGGCTGTAGTTTTCATTTTTTTGGTACCTCAGAACTTACCTCTGCTCATGGGCTTTTATAGTTACCTTTTGAGGTTTTTTTCCCTGTGCATATGAGTTCAGGCAGGATTTTTGTGATTGCATTCTGGGACCAATCATCAGGAGACAAGGTGATTTTGGTAAAAATGAAGTTTAGACAGGAACTTTCAAATTTATAAGATTTGGGGCATAATATGTCACCAGCTTTCATGTCTTAAAAGTTTAGATTGCATGAGTGTTGTACTTTCATTAAGTCAGGAGATAGCCTTTCATTCATCTGACATGCATTGAGCAATTGGATTTGTTTTTAAAAGCATCTGGTAGTGTTTTCATTATGCGTCCAGGCCACTTTAATTTAAACTTCATTATTTTGAACTTTTTCACTGTGACAACCAAAACATTATCTCATATGAAGGAAATACAGAGAATGGAGTGTATCTAGCTTGAATAAGAAAAGGCCAGGAGAGGAATCTTAATTGCTGTCTTCAGCAATCTAATTAAAAAGGAGACAGGGAGATTTTTCTTGGAGTTGTACAGTGAAGGGATGTCAGTTGAAACAAGAAGATTCTAACTCGAACTAGGAAAACAGTTTTGACTGTAAAGAAAACAGTTTTGACTGTAAACTCTGCAATGGGCCAAGAGAGGCTGTAGAACCTGCATCCTTGGATATGTTCAGAACAGAACTGGATATGACCCCAAGCAGCGTGATGTAACTTTGAAAATGGAACTGTAAGGTTGACGCTGCTTGAGTAGGTGACCTTAGAGGTCCCTTCCATTCACATTTATTCCACGAGCCTGGTTTTCCCTTTAAAATGTCTGATTATCAGAATTCTGACCATTGTAACTGTGGCTGAAGTGAATTGTCTTCAGATCCTTGACATCTGGAAATCAGGGGTGAAATTGTGAATAAAGCTTTTGAAAATATTTAAGAAAAAAATGCTAATTTAGCTTATGAGGAAGGGTCACAGTAACAAAATTATCTTTTGTGCCAGTGGCCCAACCGAGTTGTTTATATTTAAAATATTAATTTTTTTTAAACAGGCGGTGAGGACAGTGAGTTCACAGATCAGGAGAGAAAGGACAGAGCAGCCTAGAAGGCCTAAAGGAAAAGAAGGTCCTTGTGCTCTTTGCTCAAGTCAGTTTTGAGTGGGAGTAGGGGAAATACAACTTTTTAAAAGTTGGATTGAATCAGGATCTAGTTCTTCAATATTACTTACAAAATAAATTCCCTCATGTCCTTCTGGTTCTTACTACCTTTTGCATTTCTCTCAGAGGTTTCAATGACTACTATTTCTGAGATTCTTGGCAGAAGAGTTCAGCTGAAAGGACTTATTGGAAAACGAGCTGTGAAATGTCCCCACTGTGATTTTTATTTTATGAAGAATGGATCAGACCTTCAACGTCATATTTGGGCTCATGAAGGTAAAACTCTGGTTTTAAGCTTTTGGGCATATAATGAGTCTCATATTCCCCTGAAGCTTTGCTGACATTAAAAAAAAAAATGTATTTAAGTTTATTTCTATACTCAAGTATAAAACTTTAAACTACATTGGAGGTTAATTAATTAGTTTAATGGATACTGAATCACATATGGAACGTCATACTCAGAACATGAACAGACAGTTTAAATGTTTTATAAAAATTTTAAAAAATTTGAAGCAATTTTTTTTCCAAAACATATTCATAAACATCAATTAAGTATTCTATGTGAGTAAGTAGGAGTAAATTAAATATATGCTCAGTATTTTGAAACAAGTAATTTTCTGTATCTTCCTATGAGTCTCTGCTGCTCCTTTTACATTTGTCCAAAAATCCTTGGTCTGGAAATCTGTTAGTAAACCAATTGAAATCCAGTTCCTTTGATGTATACGTATAAATTCTGTGAGTATTTTAATCCCTCTGCATAAAGGGGATAATGGGATTTGGTGCTCTCAAACTGGTATCTTGTTCCCAAAGTGTTCCCGTATCGGTACTTCAGCATATTTGTTTGAATGATCTAACTTTGAGCTTTCCTGCCTGTGTAGCAGAGCAGGGCTCCTCTCCAGTGGCCTTTCCTCCATTAAGGAGTTTAGGTAAGGCAGAATGTAGGTTAGAGAAATTCCTTGTTTATTCTATAGACAAAGTTCTTCTATTCTGACCGGAACTGGGAACCCATGTCATCCAACTGTCAGGAAAAAGAGGTGAATATAAATTTCTTCCCAAAGCAAAGTATGCAATCAAGTCTGCTTAAAGCAGATTGTAATTCTTCATGCTGGTAAATCTAATATTAAAGTTACAAGCATCAATCTAAAATGTGGAGACCCTCATGAAACTGTTGAACTACTCTGCCAGTTCAGATTTATTCAGCTTTACTTTGAAGGATTTACTTTGTTCTTACAGACCTTCTGTTAGATGACCCATACTATATGCTTTGGACATATCTCCCTGTATGCTTTGGACACTTTGAGGGAAGTATTGATTGTAGTAAACAGAGAATGGGAGTTACCTGAAAACTTCTAGAGGGAAACACATACACCAGCTCAGCATAAACATAGGCAGCCTGGATTTTACTTCTAAATGAAGGGTAGGCATAGCAAGGCCCAAATATCAATATTTTCCTGGCCAAACTCAGTACCTGGCTTCAGTAGGGCAATATTCAATTGTGAAATAACTCCTCTTTTCTCTCAGCAAGTCATGAGCTCAGCACCATCTACACAGAAGCTGTAGATGAAATTTCATATTTGTAGAGATCCAAATTTTGAAGTGTTTCTCTTTGTCCATGTTGCTCACATGATCTGAATTTTCTTTCAAGCAAATGTCCAGCCTGGAAAGGCACAGCCTGGTTGTTTCATGGTATATTTTTTCACTTTTAGGTGTGAAACCCTTCAAATGTTCCCTCTGTGAGTATGCCACTCGCAGCAAGAGCAACTTGAAAGCCCATATGAATCGTCACAGCACGGAGAAAACCCACCTTTGTGATATGTGTGGGAAAAAGTTCAAATCAAAAGGCACTTTGAAGAGCCATAAACTCCTTCATACTGCTGATGGTAAGGACATTAAATCTATTATCTATTTATTAAATCTATTTAGGACAATAAATATTGGCTGTACCACAGGCCTTATTAACAAATAAGTTGAATACTTACATATGATTCATAGACTTTGTTTATTCCCAGGAGACACCATTTGGAAAATAATTCAAAACTTTGTGAAATTAATTTCTATGTTCTTACAGAGAATCATTTTATCTCAATAGAAATTTGAAACTGCCAATAGTTCTGTGTTTGTCTCTTACTGTTTTATTCTATGAGACTGTTATTTGGGTCCTGGTGGCAAATTATTTGGATCCAGCCAGTGGCAAACCTGGGCACTTACTCTCTTCAGTCTCACACTCAGCACCTCATCTGCCCTGCAGTTTTATTATTTCTGTGATGATAACTGAAAAAAGCAAGATGCACATCCAGAAAAGTATCCCATTTTATATCAAAGCTTAGAGCACAACAGGATTTTATTATTCTGTGATTATCATACTGAAGTAAATTATTTAGCAGAATAAGTTGTACTGACCTTCATTATGACTTAATACCGTGATCTTTGTTACTCATGCAATTATCTGAAACCTCATTCCACTTTTTATTGACCATTTCTTTTACACTCTTTGTTTTTTGCAAATTACATCTTCAGAGAAAGCACACAATGCTCTGTTATATTTTTAGAATATATTTGAAGTTTCTGTGTCAGGGATGTTTTTTAATGCTAATGTCTGTGTGTTCAAGTGGAAGAGACGATCCCTTTTACATCAATATGCTACATCTTACAGGAAGATTATAGTTATTGTTTTATTACCAAAGTTATTGCAGAAATTATATGTGCTGGTAAATCACTTGTTATTCAAAAAGTACTTTTCAGTATTTTGAACTTAATCAGTAACAAGTAGGTCTGACACACACATCTAAGCTTCATATGTGAGAATCGAGATTTTACTTACCAGATGGAAACCTCAGCTGATTCCTTGCTAGAAGAAGGAGGCAAGTTGTTGTATTTGAATAAAAAAAAAATTTCAAACATGATCAGTCTGTATAGAAAAAGATCTCTTTCTATGGCCCCATAAAAAACATCACTTCATGGGGTTTCATTTCAAAAACTTTCTGGTTTGTTTTCACCACCTGGCATGATCAAATAGTGAAATTCAGTAATGAAAGTTGAATTTGTTTTCACCTGTGATTTATTTAGATTTCTCAGAACAAATCTATGTGTGTATAAGTCATTACTGCAATTCATCTGAGGCTGCTTTGAAATTTAGTGTTGTTAAGAATAGCACTATACTTGAGCAGGATCTAGCCATGTCTGGATTGGGTTTAAAAGTGTGAAGTTAGCTTTAAACATTTAAATCCATTATGTTCTTTTATAAGTTACTGCCAGGTCAGGCTGAAACCTTGGCTCTAGAGGCATTGTTATTACCAGGAGCCTTTTTTAGCTGCCTTCAAACTCATCACTTGGAACAACTCCAGTGACTTCTAGGGGAAGGTGTCTCAGCCCATCACAGGGGTGATGCAGGTTGGAACAAGATAACCTTTAAGGTCCCTTCCAACCCAAACCATTCCATGACTCTGTGTTCCTTTTTGGTAAACCTCCATTTTTGACTGGTACAAATAAATCCAAGACTTAGGCTCTTTTGCCTTGCTTTTCACACTTCCAAAACTGTCCCAGGAAATTCCCAGTGCCTTTGGAAGGTAAGTTTGACCATTTTCTCCAGTGGAAGCAGGATCTCACTGTCTATGGAGTCTTAAGTAATTTTCCTGACTTAGTCCACCCCAACAAAATTTTCATGCATTTCAAACTCTTGTGAAAAAGAAAAGGACATTTGCCAGCAGGAATGGGGTTTGTCAGGGGACTTTCGGCCTTCTGAGTGACAGTTTCTCTTTGCCCAGTGTCCCTTCCTTTAGTGACAGCACTGCAAAAGTTCTTAGCAGCACACATACAGTGTTCTTCAGTTATTTCACAAATAAGTGAATTTGAAAGCTGTTTCACTGTTTATGAGTCTTGTCTTCCTGACTTATGAATCCAAGCAATTTTTGTTCAAGTATCAGAGCCCTGCAAGGTCACTTTAAGTCGTGGAATATAAAGTACTTTTGTGTCTGATTTATTCTTTTCCAGAAGACAGACTTCTCAAGAGTGACAGGATAGAAAGCAATTCTGTAGTCCAGGGTCATTACTGTTTGTGGTTAGAAGTAAACCAGAAAGTCTGATTTTCATTATTTTATTTAGATACCAGAAGGTGCTTCTTAGCTGTATTTTATAGTAACTTCCACACTTAGTATAAAACACTTTTACCTTTTTCATCAGCATCTGGAATCTAAAGAAACCCCATCTTTTTGTGATAATACAGAACCTTTTTCTACTTCTACTTTACCTTTTGATTATTTTGCTTTTGGAATAGTTTTTAGCATATCCTTATTCCACATCAGTCAAATACAATTTGTCAACTGTGCAGATTTAGTTCAGGAATTAAGTCCTTCTGTATTTAATGCACTTTGTAATTTGGTTGGAGGTAGCAGGACTGATAGAATCTTAGAGGTAAAATAAGGAGAAAGAGAGTGTGAAACCCAGTGAATAAAAGGAAGGAAATTGTGTTCATTTAAATTGTAAGGAAAAAAATAGATTAGAGAGAGACTGCTTTGAGGGGAAAATGTATTTGAATCATAGCAATTCAGTGCTTGGGACAGAAATAACTAAGCCCATGTGAACATGACCAAACATTGGTATTTTAAGGATTTCCAAGTGTGCTTTACAAACAGCAAAGTAGCTGTGCCTGCAGTTGTAAATAATGGATTTCCTTCTTCTATTTAGGGTGCACTATAACAATCCTTTTTCTTTCCCAAGTAACTATCCCAGGAGAATCCAGAGCATTTAATGCTTATAATTTAAAGATTGCATTCGAGCCTTTTTTCCTCCCTTATTCTGCTCTTAGCTCTATTTAACCAAAATGCTGCAGAGCAAGTGCCAGATTTCTCTTATTGTTCATTCTTAGCATTTTGGAATTTATCTTTATAAGAAAATAGAATCAGTGGTTTTCTGAACTTAAATAGAAAAATTATTCCATTTCTTATTCCCATTACAGGAAAGCAGTTTAAATGCACAGTATGTGACTATACAGCTGCCCAGAAACCACAGCTCCTACGTCATATGGAACAGCATGTCTCTTTCAAGGTAAGAAAACATATAAATCACGCTTAAAGTTATTAGGAAGTACACAGAACTTTAGATAACAGTATAAAAACTGGCACATTTTCTTGTCTGATGACAACTAACAGTGTATAAACATTTTAGTATTTTGGAAATTTTGACTTTATATTCAGACTTTTGAGATAGGGTTATTTTGTTCATGACCAATTTGTAATTAGTAGTTTTACTTGACGAAAATAGATGTATGTTGCAATATGAAACAAATTTATTTATTAAAATTTGATTGTCAGTCCTTGAGTAAGTGAATCTAATATGTACCTTAAAATGTCCTACGGAAGTATGAAAGCAAATCCACTATATCACTGTTCATTGCCCACCTTAATTTTCTCTGAAATTTGCAGTCTCTTGTACTACAGATGAGTTAATATACTTGAAGAAAATTGAACAGAATTAATTTTAAAACACTTACCTTTAAAACATTTATCTGAAACATGCATTGGAAAGAGTTTTGAAAAGTGTTAATGTTTCTATGAATTAGATTAGAGATACAGTTTATTTTAATAAATGGTAGTATGTTTTTATTTCTAAATTTCACATTGGTTCTCAGTGTGATAGGTCCTAATGTAATGTATTGTGAAATGTTATATTCAGTAAATAGGAATTATACTAGTTCCTTTTCCAGAAAAAACAGTATATTTTATTTACAAAAATGTTCATTTTAATGTGAAGCTTTATCTTAACAGTGAACATATTTCTTATTGAAAACATCATACTATTTTCATATGTAGCATCTTTCATTATCTGACAGATCATTTTACTTCTATAAAGAGTACACTGCAGGCATTCTTAACAAGTACCATAAAGCAGCAAGGCAAGCAGTCTTTTCAATGATGGTTTAAGTTTTGGAAGACAAAACAAGTCATCTAAAGAGATTATACATTTTGAACAAATAATTTTTCTGTCTTAAGTATGTGATTTTGCTCCAGACTTACATTTTTAAAAATATTTTTTTGGAAATGAAAATACATAATTTCCTTTTTTTGATGGCTAAAGTGATGAATGCACTCACAGTGCAGTTCTTGAAATGCAGCTGGTTCTGACCTTGGGATCTGCCTACACATAAGTGTGGCAATTCAGGACATTGTCAAGAGAACTGAACACTGGATTAGATCAATCAGGAGTATTTGTTTAAAGGAGTTAAAAAAATGTTTGCCTCTTTATAGGACAGTTGTTTACATGCTTATCAGGCTCAGAGAAATGTCACTACTTTTGTGACCTAATGATCCTTTAATCCATCATATTTCCCAGCTCCATGAATTTGCAGTCCTGCTGTGTAATAGCAGCTAACATGCACGACTTGCACAAGTGAGTGCTACGAGAGCACAGCACTCTGGATTATTTTCCTTAAAAAATGACAGTTTCGGCAATAGAAAGAGAGTACCCATCTCTGAAATACTGAGAAGCTGAATGTTACAGTACCCTCTGAAGCATAGGGTTAAGGGAGTCTGAACATCACTTTTCTTCCTTATTTTTGCTGTTTGGAGCCTGAAGGAAGATCACGAGCAATGAGCTTAGGAGAGTGTTCTAATCAATGTACCCTGACTGCAGACATTTCCCTGCTTTAAATTCAGCTCCTGGATGAACATTTCTGTACCAACCATTTTCTGCTGAGGAGTTTTAGGTGGGACTGCTCTGCATGAAACATTTTCCATCCTGTTCTGAGGTACTTGACTTTTCCCTGAGGACTTCAGTCAACATCTGCATGCTTTTACAGGACCTAATGGTTGTGTCAGGCTTCCTATAACTGATATATCTCAGTCAGAAATTATTATCAAAGGTTAACTTTAGGCTCAAATGTTTGCTTTCCAAATTTTTTTCTTTCTTTAGGAATATTTCTCTCTGACAATTGAAGAGAGATGTGTTCTTAAAAATTAATTAATTTAGTTGCCAAAATCAGCTTACCAAATGGTCAGAGAAATGCAAATGCCAGGGAGAGGTGAAAGGAAAGGAAAGGAAAAAATGAAAGGAAAGGAAAAAAGGAAAATTAGATTGGCTGTAGAATCATCTTGTACTTTCAGTTAAATTAGTTTTCCTGCTGCCCTTTGTCAGACCAAAGCTCACAGCAGCTGAGTCATTTCATAGTAGAGTCTCCACATGGTCAGACCTGTTATCATAAATTATGAAGTCATACAATTTACTGAATTACAAAAACTAGTTAATAATCTTATAATTACAAAAACTAGGTAATAATCTTATAATTACAAAAACTGGGTAATAATCTTATAATAGTGAGAATATTTGTTGTCTTGCACATAATAAAAAATAATTTAGGTAATGCTTAGTTACAGCTTCAATTTATTTTGAATTTTCAAGGGTTTCCTTGAAAGGTGCCCAAGCCAGAAATGAACATAGTTTCTTGGGATCAAAATCTTGTAGCTTAGACCAGTATCCTGAATAGGTGAGGAAATACAGTCCAACATTTTCCTTTTTGCTCCCAGCCCTTCCGCTGTGCACATTGCCACTATTCCTGCAATATATCTGGTTCCCTGAAGAGGCATTACAACAGGAAGCATCCCAATGAAGAGTATGTCAATGCAGGGTCTGGGGAGCCTGCAGCTGAAGCTCTTATCCAGCAAGGTACAACTCCACCAAATAAGAGTTTTTTGGTTTGGTTTTTTTTTTGCTGAAGCAAAGTTGGTGTGAAGGTAAACTTTTGTGCAGTATGTGTTCTTCAGTTTATTGGGTGTTACATGATAAATCATTATTCCTTTTTAGTATTTCTGAAATGGCCACCTTTTACCCTTCATTCAGTGTCCTTTGTTCTTGGTTTTTAAGGGTGTGGGAACCAAGTTTTGTTTGACCTTGACTATGCTATTTGTTGTTGCATACATTTATCATTTACACTTGTTTGTCTCCGTTTGTAAGTCAAGTGTTACTGCATGTTGAAATGAATGATAAATTTCTACCATTCTGCTGATAAATTTCTGTGACAATTCTGCAAGGTTGAACTTGAGGTAAGGTTCAGCAAACATAAGGAAAGAGACTGAAAAGTAGATGTCAGCAAATTATTCCCCCACTAGAAAAATCCGTGGAGAAAAGAGAGTACAGGTAAAACAGGTTAGGAGTTGTTATGCTCAGAATATTGTTTATGGGCAAAGGAAGCACACCTTGTCTGTGAAAGTAAACCAAGAATTTTTTAGTAGTGTAACAGAAATCTTAACAGTCTAATTTAGGATTAGTCTGACAACAGTAAGTAGTTTTGCTGTTTCACACCAGGTAGATGAACCAAGGCAAACAACTGTTTGTACAGTCAGGTTCATTTATGGGTGTAAAGCTCCTGCAGTTCTAGTGCTTGGTGTGAGGAATATTGAGCAAGAAAAGGAGAAAGCCAGATTAAATGTTAAATTGTGTGGAAAATATTTTAATTTTTGGTAAAATTAAGTTTCTCACTTTGTTACTCATAATTTTAGCAAGTGTTTTCCCTGTTTTTAAATATAAACTACCAACAGTTTAATCTTTGGGAATCTTCAGTTTCTGATTTTGTTGAAGAGGAATGGAGACCAAAATAATGCTGTTGTATTAGCTAATGAATTAAATGTAATTCTTCTAAGGTTACATTATTTCTAAATGCTATTTCCAAAGAATTAACACATACGATTTATCTATTGAAGGCATTAATCCATGTTAAAATACTGAAATCATGATACAGAGAAAGATAACTCAGTCATAGACTCTCCCTTTAAACTTGCTCTATAAGGGGAAAATGCATAAATACAATAAGTAATCTGAGTCTGTGTTGGTTTTATGTAACATTTCTTTGTTTCCTATTGTCAAAAAAACCCCCAACCCAACCAAATAATTTTAAAAGTAAATATCTATAACAGAGTACGTATATATAGTATAATTTTATTATTATTTTCACGGGCAGTACAAGTCCATGGGGAGCCGGCAGTTGTTTTAACAAAGTAATATTTGCTTGGTCAGTACTCAGAGCCTCTAATTTGTAGTCACCCAGATGAAGGAAAAACTCGTCATGGGGAGCTTTGTTTAACTTCCCAAATATCGGAGCACTGCAAGGAATTATTTGTCTGTAGCTTCTTTTAGGAATAGTTATATGATAATTAATTCTCTCAGTATAAATTAAGGATCATACTTGAAATGTTTGGAACAAAGAAAATTAATCTTATACTGATTAGGCTTTCCTTCCTCTTTGGGAGCCAGATAAATGCTTTTCTGAAGGTAATTCTTTTCCACTGAAACAAAAGAACTGTAAAGTTGTTGAGATGTAAGAGTAGTCTTAAAATGGAGACGTTGGAGTGGGATAAGAGAGAAGAGTCTTTAACTTTTTCCTGTGGCAGATATCCTTTTCCCACCACATTGGAACATTGGGCAGGATGAAATTTAACACGGTCAAATGTCAGCTTCTGCCCCCAGCGTGGAGCAATGCCTGGGATCTGGTTGGCAGCAGCTCTCCAGGAGCCAAAAGTGATCCCTGGCAGTCCAGAGGGCAAATCCCATCCTGGGGTGTGAAACAGAACATGGGCAGCAGGGAAAAGAGAGGATTGTAAAATCCCATCCTGGGGTGCATGAAACACAGCATGGGCAGCAGGGAAAAGAGAGGATTGTCAAATCCCATCCTGGGGTGTGAAACAGAGTATGGGCAGCAGGGAAAAGAGAGGATTGTCAAATCCCATCCTGGGGGGCATGAAACACAGCATGGGCAGCAGGGAAAAGAGAGGATTGTCCTGCTGGGCTCAGGGTGGGAACCCCGAGTGCAGGGCTGGGACCCACCAGGTGAGGATGTGAAGGTTCATGGCTGTGTCCAGAGGGTAACAAAGATGGTGATGGGGCTGGAAGTTGTGTCCTGTGAGGAGCACCTGAGGGCCCTGGGCTTGTCTGGTTTGGAGGAGGCTGAGGGGCAGCCACATCGCCCTCTGACAGCTTCCTGAGGGGGGAAGGGGAGAGGGAGGTGCTGAGCTCTTCTCCTTGGGATCCAGTGCTGGAACACGTTGGAATGGTTTAAAACTGTGCCTGGGAGGCTTAGACTGGACATTAGGAAGCATTTCTTTACTGAGAGGTTGGTGAAACTGGAAAAGGCTTCTCAAAGTGGTGATCAATGACTGAAGGCTGTCAGTGTTTAAGGGGTATTTGGGCAATGCCCTTAACAACAGCTTTAACTTTTGGTCTCCTCTGAATTGACCAGGCAGTTGGACTGGATGGACCTTGTAGGTCCCCTCCTACAAGGGGACAGAAACAACAGAAACAATATTTTCTGTTCTTTCCATCTCTGGCTTTGCATCCTTCTTTCTCTTCCTCTCCTTCATTTATATTCCCTGTGCTGACAGTAGTGCTGTGCCTATTTTCCACATTCACCTGTGGAAAAGTCAGGCATTTTAGAGTAGTAATGAGGCATCAAATCCATGTAGGAGCTGTGAAGTCAGTGTCTCTTCTCAGGTCTCTGTAATGAAGCCCTGAGCTGTATTAATAGCTGTGATTTTCCCACATGCAGCTTCCTTTGCCAACTCAATTTCCTGTTCTGTGATGCATCAGATGTATCTTGCACCTGGGCTCCAAATAAGACCAGAGATTCCTTATCATGCTATAGAAACATCAATTTTTCTCAGTGTATTGTTATCTCAGTGGGGGAAGAATTGTTCCTGGTGAGAGACATTTGCATTTGGAAGTGATAACCATGAATTCTATTGAAGTTAATAAAAGTTTTCCTGATTTGGAAATCAGAATGTCTTCTGTATTTGGTTCATACAACACAAAGAGATTACTGTGGACACATTATGCAGTATGACAAGTAAATCATATTTGTCACATATGACACCTGGGTGTCATACAAGGTAATAGATGTTAAGAAGAAATTCTTTACTGTGAGGAACAAATTACCCAGATAAATTGCGGATGTCCCATGCCTAGAAATGTTCAAGGCCAGGCTGGATGGAGCCCTGAGCCAGCTGGTCTGGTGGAAGATGTCCCTGCCAATTGGCAGGGGTGTCGGAACAAGGGGATCTTAAGGTCCTTTCCAACCCAAATCTTTGGATGATTTTCTAAGTTTCTGAGCTGCTTGGTCCAGACATTGCACCTTGCTGTCTGACAAGCTGCTATTTACTTTCAATTAGTGTATTTATAGATCTGAAAAGCAATTTTGGAAAATTATTCATGTATTCATATAAAGGAAGACCTTTCAAGCCTGATATTAAACAAATCCTTTGAAATTAAGAGACTGTAGATGAAAAGGAGGGAGTACCAGCAAGCAAAAAGGCTTGAAAAGAAATTGAGAGGGGAAAGTAACAAAGATTAATATCTAATAAAAGCTGTCTATATCTATTTGTATTGTAGTCTGCTTGTTCTAAGTTACCTACTGAGCCCAGAGTGAATTGCCTCACACTTTCTCATCTCCTTTACTCTCAGTTGGTTTTTGACTGCATTGCAGGCACTGCAAAAAAACTTAATTGGAAATATTTATATGAATGTAGACTGCTGGACTGAACTCAAGATTCCTAGAATAAGCTTATAAATAAATGAATGATTCATAGAAGAGGGACTGTGTTCATTGGAGCAACTGCATTGCCAAGGATAGACAGCAGTATGTAATTTCTGGGCTTGTGGTTAGAAATTGGAATCACCCAGGGTCAGAGAAATGCGTGGGATTTTTCAGGTTGTTTAAGGAGAAGTCCAGCTTCTGTGGGTGTGTTTGATGCCTTGGAACATGATGGGTGAGAATGATCTTTTGTCACGATGATGTGGAGTCAGGCATGTGGTAGCACAGTTCCTGCAATTAGATTTGTTACAGTGAGTTCTGGTCACCTAATGCAACAATTTATCACATGCAGGTTATTCATGTTGTCTTTAGTCAATAGAGGGAAAAAAGAGAAATACTTACTTGCATTATTACAGTCAAGTGATATCTAACATTTGACCAAACGACTTCCATAAGCAAAAGAAGAAAAGGCTTTTTTTGTCTCATATAAAAAAGTTGGACAAATAACTAAAATGAAATGTTTTACAGTTACACGGCTTGATTGAGATGGGGTCAAATAAAACAGGTTGTTGCTGTGTTGAAAAATAATTTATATGAAAATAACACAAATAATTTATTTGTGTTTTCTTGTAGGTGGCATTAAGTGTCCTGTTTGCAGCTTTGTGTATGGTACAAAATGGGAGTTCAACAGACATCTTAAAAACAAGCATGGAATGAAGTTGGTGGAGAACGATGGGGAGACCAAATGGGAGGTAAAGCAAAATAACAACAGCTTTGACCCCAAGGTTTTTTAAAATTCTGGGGAGAAAAGTAAGGATAAAAATAAGAAGTGTATAAAATGTGGTTCTGACTTTATATAAGATGAGAAGGTCATGGGATCTTATCTTTACTTAAATGCATGCCTTGCTATATCTGTTAAATTTTAATATATGGTAGGGTTAACAACCTTGTAAATGCTTATTTTTGCATTTGAGGCTTCTAGTCCTCTGTTTGCAGCAGAAAGGGTGAAAGCTTTAGCAAAAAAATGTGAAATTGAAAAATTTACTGCATTTTGTAATATCCTGAATATTTACTGGTGTTAACTGTAAGATGAGCGAAGCTGCAGAAAAAAGCTTATGTCTTGGTGCAGAGAAGGCTAGAATCTAGAAAACTGAATTTTTAAATTGACTAGCTGAAAAAATTATAATGTTATGCAGAGTTAATCTTCTATGGTATGTTCCATGCTTTCAGCTTCAATCCTGGAGATGCAGAATCAGTGGGAAAAGCACAGATTTAGACACTTTCATTACAATATTATGATTGGCCAGCAGAGTGTCTTCTACTGCCCGAGTAGGCTGATTTTGAAGTCCAGAGAGAGGAAAAAGCCAAGAGCAGCTGCAGCTGGCTGAACCCCACAGTTTAAGACCTCTTCTGCTGAATTTCAGTCTGACCCCCATCACAAGTTTAATGCCTGATTTGGAAGAGCTGACCTGCAGGTCTTCTGTAACAGTTATTGAATATCCACACACAGAAGAATAAGTCTGGAGTAGGTTCTATTTGGATAGCTGTTCAAAGAAGACAGGACAAGCCTTTTGAAATGCAACCCTTCAAAGTCTTTTTTCCATATTCCAAATGATTATCTGTACACGTTCCCTGTAGCTGCCGAAAGCTGGAAAAATAAGGGGACATCCTGGGTGCAAGAATGACTTTGTTGCTGAATTGGCAATAGAGTCCCATCAGAGCAGGAATATATATTGACAGCTTGTCTTGAAAAAAAACTTAGTTTGTGGAAAGAATAACTTGTCTGAAACAAAATGCCATTTTTTCCAAGTTTCTGAGGTGTTTTAGCAGATCTCCCATTATAAATTCATTTTGCTCAAAAGGCCTTTGCTAAACCCTGGTATAGTACAAGTCTGTTGTTATTTCTAAGATAACTGTGCAACAAAAATAAGGTCAGGATAACTTTACATCCTTAAAACAACTTTTGAAGTAAAATCTAGAAGAATACTGTGGGATTATTATCCTGTCTCCCATGTAACACTCTTCTTGAATTCTGTTTCACCCAGTATAGCTCTTGTTACAGTATTTGTCGTCCAAACTCATTCCTTATTGCTGTTAAATCAGTGAAATGAGATTATTCATGCCTTGGCTGGGTTTTGTTTCCAAGTTAACTGCCAAGGTTTCCGAAGAAGCATCCACTCAGTATCTCCATATCACAGAGGCTGGAGAAGATGTTCAAGGCACTCAAGCTGCTGTGGCTGCATTACAGAACCTCAGATACACTTCTGAGAATAGTAAGTTACCTTTTTCCTAGGCTGGAACACAAATACACCTTTTCTTCCAAAATATCCAGTTCTTTTGCGTGTACTGAGCAATATATGACCTCGTGTAATCTTCTATTAAAAATTATGAAATAAGTCATCCAGAACTTACTTCTGGGGGGTTATATTTTCTTTAAGTATAAATGAAAAATTATAATTCGTTATGAATTCCTATATCCTGAAGTCATTAATACTTATCACTGCCTGTTTTGCACTTTATTATTAGCTGTGTGGAATTTCCTGCCTATATTATTAAATATGCTGTGAAATTAGCTATCTTGGCAGAGTAGATGGTGTGTATCTAATGACAATTCTCTGGCTATTATTTTCTCTCTCTCTGGCTTTAGTCAGCAAGACTGCAGGAGAGACATGGTGGAATAGCTCATTTACCACATTCCCAAGACAGCACTAACAATCTCAATGTTGGTGGTACACGAAACTAAGTGAGCTATTCTGTATCATGTTGAGAAGGAAAGGAGTAGAAGAGTAGTATTAGAAAATGTCTGCCAAGTGGGAAATAACAAAAACCAGGAGAAAAGGAGAAAATGCCCAGATTTCTGAGAGTGTTAAAACACCAGAGACTAGAGTAGGTGTTCCTATGTTGTTTGGTTTTTTTTTAATACATATAAATAAATGCCTTGGTTATGAGAAGACAGCATTTTACAATTGTTTACCATTGGAGTCTCTATAGTTCACAGTAGAGATATATTTCAAAACCTCTCAGTTTTTATGGATTTTCCAAGCATATTGCAATTAAATTACATTACTGCCAGTTTATGTATATTACTTTAATAAGTTGAGATTCTGAATAAGTGAAAACTTCTTGAGAACTTTCCTTCTGTATATCTAAAAATAAATATAGTCATGGAATGTACTGTACATAGCAGCCTTTATTTTAAGCATGCAACTATAATATTTTGAGTAATCTTTTTAGAGCATCTAACTTCAGGTACTCTTCCAGCATATTCCCTCTGTATACAAAGAGTAGTATCTTGTCTAGAGGCAGTTTTATAGTTAAAAAACCCAAAGCAAGCAAACCTTTTTCAGTACTCAGATACACTTGTTTCTTACATAAATTACAAAATATAACTACTTTCTATTTGAAATTAAATTATCTGACCTAGACTACCTATACCATCACAGTATCAACCTCAGTTTAAAAGAATTTAACTTAGGAAATCAGATTTATTCTATTTTCTATCTGTTTTCTGTCTCTGACAGTGATTAGAGCAAATATAAGGAAGTTTTACACGACTATGTAATGTACTCTTTTAGGTCTCTTTCAAATAGGCATAGAAGTGATAAGTGTGGCTGCACTTGCTGATTCATGCATTCCCTGGGCAAATTTATTTTGTGACTACTTCCCTGCCATAGATCTGTTATTAAAATGTCACATTATTGAGCTTTTTGAATTGTACCAGCAGCACTGCGAGTCAAGGCTGTGCTGTTTGATTCACATAGCCTCAGAACTGTTCTACTGTGATGATCTTATGGCTGCTGTCTTTCTGGTAAGGTGAAGGACTGGATCCAACAGCTGTGAACATCCTGCAGCAGATCATTGAGCTGGGTTCGGAGTCCCACGATGCCACCGCAGTGGCTTCTGTCGTTACCATGGCACCTGGCACGGTGACGGTGGTGAAGCAGGTAAGAGCTCCTTCCTTCTCTACACCAGCCACATTTAATTTTCATCTATTTACTGTGAAATGGGTGTTACTTTGCAGGGGACAAATTTTAAATGATCATTCAAGACACATAGAGATTTTTCCCGATTTTTCACTGGGTGTTGTATGTATGTGTGTTTACACGCCCACACATGGACATGTTTATATATACATGTATACATATATATATACATATATTTTATATATCTAAAAATGTATATAGTTTTGTATGTATATAATACAGCTTTTTTCTAACAGATGTTTTCAGGCTCTATAAAATAACACACTTATATTTTATGCAGACACTTAATGCCATTGTCGTATAAAAGATTCAGGTGGTCCTTGGTGCAGCAAGCAAAAGGAAATAATTTTCAATTTGAGGTGTCTGTTGGGTTTCAAACACAAAGACTTTTGCTCAGTATTTCCTCCTCAGAGGTGTCTGCTAACTTCCATTTTTCATTCTCCTCTCAGTGTTCTTTAAACTCTGCTTGTTCCTTCTCTTTCACACAGCTCTTTGCTTATCCCTTTCCCCACTGATTCACTGGGGTGTCTGCACTCAGTGATTGACAGGTGAGGAAAGGAAAGTACATGCGAAGTTTTAACTTTCCAAAGACTTTAAGTAACTCCTTTTATTTAAATGAACCAGAACTGATTATTTTGAGTGCTAAAACTAACTTTTTGAGTTCAGCAATTTTGTAGTGTTTTGAACATTGAATTCATGAGAGCTTCAAAGAAGTCTGAAGTTCATGGTCTGTGAAGTACTTGGATAATTCCTAAGCTTGCTGCCCAATGTCACAAAGACAAGGCAGAATTTGACACCAGAGCATTTTCAGATATTCATTTGCAATACTTGAAAGGTATTTGACTAGAAACGATGTAAGAGTTTAGAGCTTTTTTATAGAGTAGCATACCCAAATTTGAAGACTAGATTCAGTCATTAAAGAGAAGAAACAGTGTGGTCCAATTATGTGCAAGTTTCAAAAAACCTATTATACAGTACGCACAGAATGTACATGCTGTGCTATAGAGGTGACCTGTTTAGGGGTTGGATGCAGTATTAGCAATGGGTGTTTGTCAATATTATTTAAATTAGTTCTTCCCTAAAGAAATTCATCTTTTGAAGCTGTTGTACTAAAGGTATAGGAGAAAGTGGCTGCTGAAGGAGAGCTGCCTAGAGAATGTTTTGATATCTGAGTGTTGAACTTTAAATATACAGGTATTAACTCTGATCAATATCTGAGTCATCATAAAATCTATTAACTTCCTTGTTGGACCCTCTGAATTTACTGGTAACTTTTTCTAAGTAAATATTTATATTACAAATTAATTTTCTTCTTCACTTTTCAATCCATATTTCTAGCCTTTTGAGTTTGCAGACTGCTAAACCTTAATCCCTTCTTTTTCCCTCTATAGATCAGTGACTCTCAGTGATAACAAACTCTTACAAGCACCACTCCTGTATTAAATGAAATATTAAATTTTTAGAGCACAGAATCTCTTTACTACTTTTCTTTTCATGCCCCATTTCCCCTTCCCTTTAGAATCTTTAAATTTTAAAAATTTTTCTTTTAATTTTTCTCTTTTTCTCTTTTTTCTTTTATTTTTCTATAGAAGTTGGTTTTTTATCATAGTCTGGTCTGTTACATAGCTGTTGTTACTTTCTAGCTCTTGTCTTCCCACCAGAAAATTGCTCCAGAATTACAGGCGCACCCAATTTTAATCTGAGGGAAAGAAGTCTTTAAGTGTTATTTTAAATGACTTTAATCCTCTCCCATTAGAAACTGTCAGTTTTTTCTTCAATAGTGAGTTGCTTTCTGTGGAATATCCCTCATTTGTACCTATGACTTTGTTGGGTTTTAATTATCATAGGTTCCTAATTGTTAACCTTGAAGTGACCTTTAGATATGTTCATATTTTACTTTCCTACTGGAAAATGTATTCCACACTTTGTTCTGTGACCTTCAGCTTCTCTTGTGGATTGTGAGACAAAGAATTCATTCAGGGTGTCAGCAATCTATCGACATCATCCGTCACTGAATTTCCACTCCTGCTCTCTAATGGCCTCACAGAGTCCTTGCTTAGCAGCTTGGATCCATTTTTTCTTTCCTTAACAACATTTATTGTAGCTGTCCTGATTTTTATGCTGTTTGTTTTTTTCTTTTTCTCTAAGGACATACATTATCCATTTCTTATATCAGTTCTTACTTTCAAATCTCATTTTCAGCTAGCCCTCACAAATTTCCTTCATATTTCTCTATTTGCACCAAGAAATTTCTTCTAATTCTAAACTACTAGAATGTTTCAAAAGGATTTTTTTTTTTTTTTGCTGTAAATGTTACACTATAATAATGTTCCTGGTTTTGTTTCATCTTTCCTCCCTGGAAATTTATTTCTGCCACAGTATTGTCCTTGACCTTATTTTTAACTCATAAAATTCTCATTTACTTTATCCTCAACATCTTGTATAAATAAGCTGTATCTCTCAGTAATGCTGCTATGCTCATACTTTAGCACTTCCCTAATCTGTGTGCTGTGCTTCTAGAGCTTCAGGTTAATGCCAGCATTTTGCCTCCAGAAAAAACTCAGTATTTATCCCAATGTCCTTTTCAGCATCTTAGAAGATGCCTGGTTTATTAATTAGGTCTAACTGGTAATTTTAAAATTGTTTTCTACTAGGTCACAGGACATAAAGGATAACATGTTTGAGGAGTTCTTCTATTAGAATTATTGTTCTCTTTGTGGTCTTACTGCAAGTACACTAAATTATAAATACACATTATAAAGGAGGTGAAATCAAGATCAGATTGTCCTTCACAACTCCTGAATTACATGTTGAGAACAAAATTTCAGTTCTGACTTAGGAAACTTTATATTTCTTGTTTATATGAGTGGTTATATTAAAGAAAAGGCTTTGACAACGTAACAGTAACCAATTCCAGGTAGAATTGGGATTCAGCTTATCATTTTTAAACCCCAAAAATGCAAAGTTAGCCCTGCTGAGCTTGGATTATGTTTGGTAAATAGGAATAATTGTTGGCTCTGTTAGTGTCACATGTACGAGACCTTTCCAAGGTTGTGTCTGGAGCCTGAAATTATTTTATCTTAATTTTGCCTGTGAGTCAGTATACTAATCTGTTATCAAAGTTAAATTTTTTTCTAATTTTGGATGAATCCAGTTGTTTGAGCACTGAAAATATGCAGCTTCTAAGGAGTGTAATATAAATATCAAATGCCTGAGAAAAAAAGTTACTAATGTGAAGTTTTACCAATATGATCTGAGACAGGCAAAAATCCCCTTTGAAGGCTTGATCACAGTGTGGCAGGAGAAATCCATCCTTGTCCAGTTACTGGGATCCACTCTGGATCTCTGTGAAAGAGCTGATGAAGATATTTCTTCATGGCAGGACATTTGATACCTTCTGCTCTGCTTAAAGACAAAAAAAGTAGCAAGGTGGGGAAAAGGAGAGAAGAAGGAGTGCTAAGCTTGAAGAACAAGGAGGAAAGAGCTTAGAAAGGCCAGGAAAAGCCAGGAAATACGCTCCATAGTGGATGGTAAATATAGGCAAGAGACTGGGGAGAAAGGAGTTGTGTGGGAACAGCACATGGGAAGGTAAAGGGACTGAAAGGGTAAAACAAGACACTTCCCCTTCTGCACATTCAATTCTCTGTGTCCTATTACAGATGTACTTTTACCCTTGTGCCTTAGGGTGGAGATTGATTCATTTTTTTGTTTATTTTGCTAGAAAAGGCTGTTCATTATTTATAGGGGTGGACTATTTTCCTGGCTTACATGCCAAGCATAAGCAGTCAGGCCATTATCACACACACCCTTGATGTACAGTCTCTGCAGGCCTGTGTTCAAAGACTGCTTTTTCACACAAAATCTGTGTGCTAACTAGAATAGAGATAGTGTTTCATTACAAACTGCCTTGATGTTTAGTTGTTTCTTTCAGCTAGAGTGTACATCAAATAAAGGATGTAAATTATTCCATAAAAAGTTTCTTCCAAGTTAAACATTTGTTTGTTTTAAATACTGAGTTTCTTGTGAGGAAACATTACCCTCAGAAATGAACAGCCCTGATAGGTTATTTTTGGCAGAGGAGATTCTTTAAGTGTGTAATGCTGTTTAAGTAACTCTCCCAGGAAACAATATTCAAAGTGCATATTCTTGATTTCACTATATATGAAGAATATCCTTGAAAGCTTAGTTCCTGAATCCCTTACTGCATTGACCAGAACATCAGAAGTGTTTCCTCTTCTTGGTCTGTATCCATCAGCTCTAGTTTCTCTTCTAGTTGTTGCTCTTCCATTCCTGGTGTTCGTTAGCAGGAATGTTTAATGGCAGCAAGATACTAACTGATTTAATTCATTCATTTTTTCATAAATGCAGTTTATTTCTTGTATCAGATGTCTTTGACACAAGGAGTAGAAAGCGTGTAGAATTCAAGTTCTTATTTTTGCATCAAATTACGACTACAGAGCAGTACAATTTTGGATTGGAAACCAAAGGTTTACATTGGTGTGCACTGTTGTAACCAGTCAAATTTGATTGCATGTTACCTGTTTGTCATGGTTTTTCTCATTTAGATAGTGATGGACAAATTTGCTGGTAATTTGTTTTTTTCTTAGGCCTGTGATACTGCACTGGGTTTGTGTGCTCTAGAACCATCACTTTTAGCTCACTCTGAAGATGGCTGAGAAGTTTGTGTTAATCACTAGTCATTATTATTATAAGGTGATTATATCAGCCTTTCTGCACAGTTGTTCATCAGAAGTCCACTTTATTTCTCAACTCTGTGGGATGCCTTTCCTATTTTTTCAAGCCAGAGAGCTGATTTCCTCCTCAGGAACATTCCTGGGCCATGCCTGAAAGTGAATACCTAAATGTTGCCAATTTGTTCTGAATGATGACTCCTATATGGTTTCCTATTTCAACCTTTTAGCTACAATGGTTGCCCAAGCTATCATTATTTTATGCTACAGTTAACTCTGATAATCTTTTTTCTGACATTCACAGTTTTATGTTTTATCCCTTTTGTATTATTTTAGAAAAAAAAAACTTTTTTCTTTTCTTTTTTAAGAAAAAAAAGATTACTTTTGCTCCTCTTGTTGTCATTGCCTTCTCTTATCCTGTTTACTTGATGTTCCTTTTTATGCCACATCAAACAAAGTCTTGTTTTCCTTTCCTGAAGTTTTTACTCCTTTTCTACTTCAAGTCCCATTTCTCATTAAAGATTTTGTCTTCTACCTTTGCTCAGTCCACGAAGATTTAGTTGCTTATTACTTTTTTCAAATAAATTTTGAATGCCTTCTTTCATCTTGTGCTTAGTTGTGTGGATTTTTAATGAGGAGCAATTTGTACCTCATTGTCTTCTCAATTACTTGTCAAAAATATGATGGCAGCAATTACCTGTGAACAGACTGTTGTATATTGACACGAATGCCTGTCACGCTGAACTACCACTGTCCCATTTATGTTTTATGCTCTCACCTCTCTTTTTCTGTGTCTGCTTACTTTTTCTTGTTTTATGCTGAAATGATACTGAAATTATAAGGCCTTTGGGGCATGAACTACTCTTTTCATGTAGCATAGCTGATACAATCCAGGTCCTGATCCAAAGCACTACATGAATATTAACAATAAAGTGCAGTAGTTGGCTGCTGAATTCTCTTTCTTTTCCTTCCACTCAGAAAGATGAGACAGGACTGACAATTTTACTACTGTAGACCGAAGTGAAAGGTTAAATCTATTTCTGAAAAGGATAGTAACCTATTTTTAACTTAGACACAATGTTTTCTGGAGAATAAGTATATCAGTTATTACATACAGTAACTAAACAGATCTTTATCAGAAGATAACCAGAAAATAGTGGATTTCCATGTGTTTCATCCTTTATTTTAGTTCCTTTCATCCTTTTATTCTGTGATCTCTTCAGGCTCCAGTAAAAACCTACCATGGTAAGTCACTTCAAAGTGACAGCAGTAGGAAGGCAGAGCAAAGATTATACATGAGCTCAAAGCAGATGACAGAAAAGAATTTTATAGCGTAACACATCTTCAAAAGTAAATAGCTATTATTAGCAATGGCTGTCACATCAGAGGCTACTGAATGTTGTGCTTCAGCAGCACACCTTGTATTTCAGTCTGCCTGGATTGGTCCTGATGTGATGATGGGTGCTGGTGGTAATCTAGAAAATTTGCCAGTATATGGAGTTATGTACATATTAATTGTCAATTTTGTTGCTTTAGAACACAAGAGCAATCTGATGCTTCCCAACATGGAAACAGCAATGGAAAGTTCTAAATGGGGCAGATAGGGCTGAGGAGTTCTTATCTCTGAAAGGTACAGATAAAAGCTCAGTCAAGATCCCTGTCCTGTTAGAGTTCCTAAAACAGTGGCAGTGTTGCCATTCTGCCTCAAAAGGAGATGAGGTGATCCAGCATTTTGCCAGATGAGTGCCATGTCCAGCCACAGTCCCTCTGTCAGGGTATATTCAACCATCCAATTGCAAAAAGTTTTTAAAAATCTGCATCAATAGTACAAAGATTTGTTTGTCTCCTTGCTGCTTTTCTTTTATGCAAAGCAACTCTTTCATACTCAAGCCTCTTTATTATTCCAAAAGCATTATGCACCAGATTGTCTTTGTTTTGTAGTTCATTATAGAGATTCAAATGATCAAATTTTACAGTGTTTTCTGTGTGTCTTTTTCACACAATATAACTGTATGTAAACCAGAATTGAGAAAGCGTTGGAATTATTCTGATGATACTGAACAAAGCTTGTAGGCACCAATGTAAGCTGACACATCACATATCCAGGTGCTCTCTGTGATCTAAAATGCTTTCATTTTAATTTTTTCTGCAGATATTTTGTATATTTTTGTACTGATGCTTTATGATATAAATAGGAGCATCTGCAGCCTAGTATAAGGTTCTGAAAGTCTGAAAGATCTCTGTGATTAACTTTTCTACTTCATGGTAAACTGAAAAGCAGCATTCAATGTGAAATCAAGATGGAGATTCTACTGAGGATTTGGGGACAGGCCCAGCGAAACCGTTCTAAGCACAGTGGACCTGGAACTCCTGCTGACTTCAAATAAAATTGAAGATATTACAGTATTTCACAAAATGAGCTGTAGAGCAAGGAAAAGGCTTTAGCATATTACTGCAAGTATTTTTTTCTTACTCCTTTTAGGAAAGAGAAGAAGTATGTTTTCCTTAATGGCTTGAATTCATTTATTTCAAATTTAAAAATACTTTCTTGTTTAGAGAGAAAGAGATTTCTCTAAGAGTGACACATTTGCAATGAATACTTCCATATATTTGGATGGTTCTTGGATATGTAAATTAAGATCATTTGGAATTTAGAAATGTTGAGTTTCGTAAGAAAATATGGTGGTGAAAGTCCCATTGGCTTTTGCGAGAGACAGATTTAGTTAATAAAGAATATTTATGCAGGTACTGACTTGATTTAATGTGCCAGCTGTGTGTGGCTTCAGCTCCTTGCTGTCATTCTTTAATGAAGGATAAGCAGACAGATGCTTTTCAGCTGACTCTCAAACAGAAAAGAGGTCTTGGATGCTGCTCTTCAAAAGATTTCAGAAGCCAATAAAGAGAATTGAGTGTGGTGACTTCGTTCATTCAGATGGCAGCTGTCCCACTGTTTCATCAATTTGAGGGATGTAAATTAACATTTTGAGATTATTCCCTGTGGAACAATCTAATAGGAACCAAGCAGAAGCATGTAAACATTGAACTGATTTGAAATGTAAATATCTCAAATAATGTGGTGATTTGTCAAACTAAAAGGATTACAGATAGCAGTCCAAAAAAGATACTGGAAGCTAGAAACAACAGAAATAAAGGCATTAGTTTTCTTTACCCTGCATGACAAGTGTAATAAAGCCACATCGATAAAGTCAGGTAGGGAGTTAAAATTAACTTTCTTTATTGGCCATTTTCATTTCCAAAGGATATAAAATTGAGTAAGTATTAGATTGCTGCTATTGAATTGAATGAGATTCTGCTTTCATTTCATTTTTGTGTCAACTATGCTTTATTTATTTTCCTCTCTTCATTATTTATGTACATTCACAAAGCTGTATCTAAAATTATTTATGGGTTTTGATTTAGAGTGACAACAGTGAGATCCATCTCATACTGTATTGTGCATTCCTGCAGCTCTTAGAAAATGTAGTGTAATTTTTCTGGCCTGAGGCGTTTTGTCAGAGGGTTGTGTGTAGTGCACAAAAACAAGAGGGATTAGTATATTGCATGATTATAGGGCCACATTTTAGACACCCCTATTTCTGTATTTGTTTGAGCATCTCTAACATCAAGGGCTGTAATTGTGAGCTGATTCATAACAAGTTGTGAGATTCTAATTATCTAACATTTTTAACTGCAGCTTCCTATCTGAATTCAATGGTGATTAGACTTCTCATGGCTTGTTGCAATATTCATTACTAGATCTTGTGTATGTCCTTAACTTCCACAGAGCTGAGTGGAGCAAGTACCCTCAGGAAAAAGGAGAGGACAGTTATGAAAAGGGAGTTTGGTATTAGAATTCACCAATGCTCAGTTGCTTTCTGTAGGATTTAGGGTTCCTTTAAGAATTAAAGAATAAAAAAGGGTGCATTAGGAGCAGCAAGAGACGAAAGTTTACAGTTCTGTGGGTTTTTTTCATGATTTAGCTCGTTGCTTTTTAAAGAGAGGCTAAAGCTTCCATTAGTGAGGGGTGAAAGGGACTTACAAAGAGAGAGAGTGATTTTTGACAGGGAAAGGACAAGGACGGTTGTTTATATACTCAAAAAGGAGAGACTTAGATTAGATGTTAGGAAGCAATTCTTTACTCAGAGTGCAGTGAGGCATGGGAACAGATTGCCCAGAGCAGTTGTGGATGCCCCATCCCTGGGAGCATTCGAGGCCAGGCTGGATAGGCCTAGTGGAGGTGTCCCTGCAGAGGGGCTGGAACTAGATCATCTCCAAGTTCCCTGTCAATCCAAACCATTCTGAGTCTACTTACTCTTTGATTCTATGATGCCTGCATTTTGATACCACATAAATTGTTCTTTCTTGAGGCTGGTTGCAAATTCTACTGTGTCAAGAAAACATCCAGCATCATCTACTTGTATAGGGTGTTCAGCTTGAACTTCAGCAGGAGCTGTTTAAACTATATTTCAAATAAAACATTCAGATATGTTTGATAAAAGAATGTGAAAAGGACTTCATTCCACTCCTGTATTTTTTATCCCTATAAACTGAATCTTGTGCAATGAAGCCAGAGTGGGAATTGGTGGGTATGACTGTGCTATTGCATTAAGGTCAGTGACAATGGGCAGATGCCCTTTAGATGTCAAATCTTTCACCAGATAAAATCCACGTTTATTTCATTAGTATATTACAGACATACTGACTTGGGGCCCTCAGCATGATTTAACACCTGGACATACTTGTTACTGTTCAAGAAAAGCTTTCTATAGCCTTATTAATTGAGTGAAAGTTCAGAATGCTGTAAAGTTCTAAAGGGCTTGTGAATCTCTGAAATCTTCTCCTGACAAGTATTTTAAACACTAACTAGAAAAGTCAAAAGCAAAGTCACTGTGTAACAAAGAGAATTGTTGCTTAAGGAAAAAAATTAATGAGAAAAGAGCATCAGGAAAACAAACATATAGAGCATATTTTTCTCCTTGCTGGTCTCTAAGGGACCAAACACATCCTTGGAATCTCCAGTGAAGTTCTTCCCTTCTGTTCCCACTCCCTTTTTAAACAGCATTAATGATATTAAATTATATTTACTTGTATTTGATTATGTTATTGCTGTTTTCTTTTGCGCCAGCTTCTAACTAAAAAAAATTAGCCCTTTCTAACTTCTGTAACTCAGATTCCATACTTCATAGAATCTACCACGTCTGACCTCTTCTTTGTAAGATCACCTAAGAGTTCAGTGCTGCAGGAGCACACTGTGCTCCAGCAAACAGGACCATGGATTCCCAGAATGATTTGGATTTGAAAGGACTGTAAAAATCATCTCATTCCAACTTTCCTGCCATGATTAGGGACACCTTCTTCTAACAAATGGTTTTGCTTATGTCTTGCATACTGAAAAATTGCTGTTCTGTTCCCTCTTTAAAAGTAGATTATTTTGTCACTAATACTTGAAAGAATGCATTTCTTCCACGTGACTTACAGTTTCCGGATTTATTAATACTTCTCTGGAGTACTTTGCATGTGGATTTTATAAGGGTCTGCTAGAAGATTATGATTTGGTTTTGCATTCTAGTGTGTACTGCATTTCAGTAATTGACAGGCACTTCTATGAATTTGGAATTCAGCACCAGATTGTGTTGCTTTTTAAAATTTTGACAAGAAGAAAAATGTTCAGTAAAAAATTCTTTTTTTTCCACTTGTTTCTGTCAACTCTCCTTTCCATAATATAAACATTGCTGCCTCACAAACAGTAGACCTTAGGAACCTATTTCAGTGATATTTATATTACACATTTTTCTAATAAAATCCCTTAAGGTTTACAGTGAAATTTGCACTTCTAAGAGCAGCCATTGACTACGGAAAAAGAGAAAAGTGGGTACAGTCAGTGTTTTCTCACATGGTTCTGGTTGGGTTCTCAACTCAGTGCTACTAGAGGAATTGACTGAGTTCAGATTTATTTAAATAAAAGCAGTTTTGAATGAGTGACTGTGGAGAGATTAAAGCTGTCACTAAAGACCAGTGTTCCTGAAATTTTGCAGCTCTCTGCGCCCAGAACTGAGATGCTGTGCTGGTGCTTTCAGTATTCTGCCTAGCTACGCACTCATTAATCAAAAGCGCTCACATTTTCTGCAAAACTGACATTTTCTTCCAAAACTGTGTGATTGCTAATTTGTGTGCTGTATTTCCATTAATCATCACAATGCCAGCAACTTCTTGGGAAGGTGAAATTTCTGTAAGCTCTCCACTGTCTCCTCAGGTGAAGGAAGAGGAGCAGTCAGCCAACCACACGCTGATGATCCAGGAGACGCTGCAGCAGGCGTCGGTGGAGCTGTCGGAGCAGCATCACCTGGTGGTGTCCTCAGATGAGGTGGAGGGCATCGAGACAGTCACCGTCTATACCCAGGGCGGGGAGGCTTCAGAATTCATCGTGTATGTTCAGGAAGCTGTGCAGCCTGTGGAGGAGCAAGCTGTGGAAGAATCAGTGCAGGAGCTCTAGAGAACGATGCTCAAAGGAGATGAATTCTTAATTTGCCAAAGCCAGAGGTTTGGGGTGTTTTTTGTCCCAACCAAAAGCGAGCAAGCTGATGGATTTTCAATTATTTGTGAAGTGATCTAACTGGTTGGATTCTATCAGTAACTTAGACGTATTATGTGCAAAACCTTCTCAGACTTTTTTGTTTCTAGAAGATGCTTTTAAGGAAAAAGTATTCTTCCCCTTCTTAGAAGATCTCTCACTTGATTCCTGTAAATTCGCACAAATATTGTCTGTTCAAAACTGTGGTATCCCATGATAAAAACCATCTGTAAAGATAGGTAGAGTGTCTGGAAAAGCCCATACATCCCATTTTATACATGCTTCATATGTTCTTGACTTGGCTGGAAGCAAAGTTGTTTTTTCTGTAATTTAAAAGGGCCTCTTAGCTCTGAGTACATGCTTAGAAAGTGTCTGCTGAGTTATGGATCTAACCCAAACAAAGGCTCGAGTTTTTATTAGAAACACACCAGAGATAGATTGTAGTTTATACCTGTGAGATGATCCTTTGAGTTTGGGAGGTATTTAAAGCCATATGTGATAATTCTGGGTATCAGTAGGATGACTGTTATTTATCTATTTGAATAATGATAACTGTTTCCATCCCACTGAATAAATACCCATCTGGTATTTTTAAGGTGAAGCCAAAACTGTCAAATCAAGGAAATATTTTTCTGTTTTTAAGAAAAAAAGATATATTCAAAAGATTTATAAATGCTATAAGAGATGTATGTTCATATGTTTTAAACAGACATGCTTGTAAATATGACTGTGTGAAAAAATTTGTACAAAAAGATTAAGTAAATATTGACAAGAATCAAGATATTCTTAATTATGCATGTATATAGTTCCAGATTTTTCTTCATGAATCTTGAATTGTTTCTGATTTAGTATTTTTAAATTTGAGCTATAAAAATTATTAATAAATAAAAAATTGTCATGTTTTCTTCTAATGCTTAAATTTCTTAAGTGCTGGTTTCCCTTTGGTAGCTAATTAAAAAGTGCTGGTGTGCATTGACTCTGCTGAGTTATTCCTCCAGTTAGTAGTCTCCTATCAAGAAAGTACCACCGTGAAATACAGGCAGACCTTTCTATGTAATATGGGTGTCCTGGGTAAAAAAAGTGGAAAATAGCTTTTGACTAAGTGGATGAAATGTAATGAGTTGGTTGTCAGCATCTTCTGAGTCTGCTGGGTTCTGTTGATGCTGGAGAAAATCCAAGTGCAAACCTGTAGTGACAGTTTTTCCCTTAGCTGTGGCAATGGGAAGTTTAAATTTGTTAATGGAAAAGAGATGAGAATTGCTTGACTTCAGTGGCAGCTTTGTTTCCTCTGGTTTCATCCCGAGGGTGCACCAGGAGCCCCAGGGATGTAAAGTTTGGAGGGTGGAGACCTTCTTGCCATTTTGTGTCACTGATCAGAGCTGGTCATAAGTGTCAGGGTTGATTCTGTGTATGTTCAGTGAACTTGGCAAGAATGAGCCATGAAATGTTTAGTAACGCTTGTAATGTGATAGAAACTGATGCATCAAATGTATCAGTATGATTAATCTGGGTAAGAAATTGTGGGTTTGTAATTAATGGTTCAAATTCAGTATTGATTTACAAGACAATGCTTTCTGTTATCTAGAAAAGAAGAAAGCAGTCTCAAAAACTTAAAATCTATTGAAACAGCCCATTTGCTGTTAAAACCATTTGGAAGAGCCTCTTGATTACATGTGGTAACAGTGGTGAACTTATGTAAAACCTCTCTGAAAAGGGGACAGTATTTTCTATGCATCACTCAAGAATTTCTGAAGTAGATTGTTTCACATAGACTGAATAATTCTGTATGGCAGAATTCTGTCTGTGTGGCTGTATTTGGACAAAGTTTTGGGGTTTTGGTTGTTTTAATTTTAATATATTACAGCTATACATACTTACATAATTTAAGTCTTGATATCTAATTGGTGAGTTATATCAAATTTCCTATACTAAATCATAAACACTTGAATTTTCTGCTTCCTTTTTTATTATTTTTTAAAAAATACTTTTCAATTCAGGTCTTTTTTTCCCCAGCTCTATCTCCCATGACCTAAACAGCACAAATTGTTGTTTTTAATGACATGTTTTCCAACAAGATTACAGAAGTGACATTGATGCAATTCACATTTTCAAAATATTTCAGTATTTTTAATTCTTCTAAAGTTATAAATTTCTTAGTCTACACAGCATCTTAGCACTGCTGTATAGAATATGAACTACAACCATTCAGTATTAATAAAGGAAGATTATTTCACATTCCAATTTGTTCACAAAACGGACATCTGCTTTACAAATTTAAAAAAAAAAAAAAACAAAAAAAAAAAACCAAGGCTAACCCAAAACACAGGAGAATACCTTTTGTACCTCAAGAATGAGCAGTCCTGTCAGCACAGGTAGTAGAGAAGGGAAGAATGTAGCAAAAATCATACTGCAAGATATTCAATTGTTCAAATGATTTAAGATCCAAGTGGGCAGAAAATCTGGTGTGAGGGAATCTTTTGGAGTTATGTTCAACTTGCATGATCAGAACTTGATATTTGGCTTGAATTGTTCACATCTACCTGTGGAGGAGTCTGAAGGTTCAGTGAAGTGTCAATGGAATGTGGAAATTGACCCAGTGAGTTTTACCTTTCTGGCCCTTGTAAAAATCTTACTCCTGGGACAGAAGCATACTGAATGTTTGAGACTGACCACTCAGGGAGAACTTCTTTCCTAAGTCCCACCTAATCCTTTATGGACCCATCTTATGCCCTAGAGGACTGCAAGCCTGTCTTGTCTTACCTACACCTAGAATTATATTTATGTAAGAGCAGTGAGATTCAATTGAGAACTCTGCTACTAGTATTGAATAAAAATAAGATTCATTTTTCTTTTGTAATTCTTTTGTTATAAGGATGACTGCTATCAGCACTCACAGAGCAGAGCTTCATGAAACAGATGGTGCGCACAAAGTCATAGTTCATGGATGGTTATATTTGAGTTTGTGTTGATTGTTGGATTTCTTTACACCAGATTACAATTTTTGCTATTTGCATGTATGTTTAAGCTGTATCTGAAAGTCTGAACAGGGAGTGACATGAGCTCATTTGCAGATGGCATCATTAACAAAAGTGTGGCTTGTTTAGGTAATGCTAATCCTGTGGTGAACTGCAGATGTTCTGTTCCCTTTTGTGGTACAATGACAGTGAGGTTACTGAGTGGTGCTGCACGTGGCTTGACAGCTTCTCAGTTTGCATTTCCAGCTTTCCCATCATAGCAGACATCATTTCCATCAATAGCAGCACTACTCCGTTTGTCTTTTAATCTGGGAAGACTTTCATGTTCACTCAGTAACAGAGATGTATTTTGGCTCATCCTGAGGATCAGACTTGCCATTAGGACATAAATATGCAGTATATATCCATTCCTGGTATAGTTCCACCAGGTAATTGCTCTTTCTTGAGTTCCTGTTCTCAATTTGCTTGTATTGTGCTTTAAATGATTAAAAACAGTGCCACGCATTTCAAAGGACAGTGCAAATTACAGATCTCTCATACCTGCTAAACAAAATATTCTCTTCAAGACCATTGTGTTCCCCACCCCATCAACCTTCAAAATGGTTGAAGCAGAGAAAAGAAACTGATAAACACTGATGGACAAAAATGCTGTGTCTGTGACTGATACTAGGTCTGGTCCAAATTCCATGCCATGTGCTCTGGGGTGATCCTTCTGGAACAGAGAAGTTGGACCAGGTGACCCAATGTGGTGTTTTCCAACCTGACCCATTCTGAGATTCTGTGAAGTGTCTATGTGTACCCTGATCACCAATGTTTAAAGATTTCACCAGAGGGGAAGGAGCAGAGTTCAGTGTGAAGCAAAATCATGGAATAAAATCATCAAGAAAAGAAACATTAGGTCAAGTAACAGAATTAATATCCTGTTCTGAAGATCTCTTACCCTAAAATGTAATACCTAAAGCTCATCTTGAGTTATTCTGTTTTTGCACTGAGTAAAATACAGCCAGAAATAAGCCCAGTTGCCCTCTTCCCAAAGAGCAGGGCAACTGATATCAAAGGTTTCTCTGACACCTCAGGTATCTGGGCATTTAATGACAGCAAAAGAGAAAAAATCGACAAAAGACCTTTTTTATATTGAGAACCACACGTAACAAGGATGCTTGTCAGAGCTCACTCTGAAGGAATTGATGGGATGGGCTTCGATGGGATGTTAAATAAGAGCAAAATCATCACTTACATTTCCTTATTCTTAGGTCACATATTCTTCATAAAAAGTTCAGTGCAAGGCTTGAAGTGAGTAGTGGCTACCAGTAAAGCAGAAAAACAAAGTAAGTGTCTCTGACAACACTATAAATGACCTTTATATTCCCTATAAAAGTATTTTTACAGGCTGGTTTCCTAAAGGGGGATAAAGAGAGAAATCACAATCAATATGTTGCACAGAGCTCTTCCTGGTTTTTGAAATGTTGCAAATTTTCCTGAAAGGTGGCAGTAACTATCAGCCTAGGTAAACATAAAGAGATCAAAAAGTCTTCACTGTCTTGGAATGCAAACAAACAATGGGAATTTATAGAGAAAGCCTTGCTTTGGGTTTTTTTCCAGTTCAAGGGATGTTATCTTCTGGAAAATAAGGGATCATTTTGTGTTGTGTACCCAAATGAAACACACTGCAAGTGTGTTTTACAGGAACACATAAAGATATATGAGAATGAGACCGCAGGAGCTCCGCACTGGTAATATTCTTTATGGGCAAGCAGTGAAATAAGGGACAAAATATCACAGTGGATTACAGAGCCAGTCAATGTTTTCCCACTTTGCTCTGGAAATGGTTCCCCTTTTTGATTAGCCATTATAGCATTTATTTTGCTAGTGCCATTTGGAGTGAAAATACTTTCTGGGAGCTGAATTGGCCCAGTGTATTAAAAGCAGAGTACAGAATCTTTTAGGGATGGATAGCTTGTTCAAATACATGTTCAGATAGTATTAGTCAAATATTCATCTGATGGTGACTGAGTAAGTGAGAGAGTTCAAATCCAAGATAATGATGAAAAAGGTCCAAATCAGAAAATCTCTGCTCTGTGCATACCTCACCTCTTGGTCAAAGGCCAATCAGTTTCTCCAGCACAAACAACCACCCTTCACTTACCACAGAGTTTGTCTAGATAGTGACATTCTTTTTAGAGTTTGGGTTTAGCTATTCAGGTTGCATTTTCAAAGCTTAAATGAATCGCACAGGAAGCCTTGTCTGTTTGGAGTGTAGTCCTGCTCACTCAGGGATGTTTTCCATTTCTGTTCAGATCATTCCCATGCCCTGGGTGATGACTTGAACTCCTGGGTGGTGCCACAGCACAAGAGCTTTTTACTACCAATTGCAGTACTTAAAATTCTTATGGCATAGCTGTGCTCTTTTGTTAAGTCAGAACATGAGATGGTACAAAACTTATTTATTGAAGTGCTAGAGAAATGTTGTCTACTTTTGAACCTAGAAGTGTTCCCCAGGACTGTGTCATCCCCAGGAGCTCCTCTCTCCATCTGCCAGTGTTGACTCAGTAGCTTTGCCAGCAGAATGGGTGTGTTGGGTTTGCTTGGCCAGGTTTTGGTAGCAGGAGTTGACAATTTGGCTTCTGTGAGAAGCTGCCAGAAACTTCTCCCCATATCTGGCAGAGCCAGTGCCTGCCAGCTCCCAGACAGACCTGCCACTGGCCGAGGCTGAGCCCAGCAGCGAGGGTTGTATCTCCTCTGGGATAACATATTTAGGAAAGGGGAACAGTTGTTTTCCTGGGATAACATATTTAATAAAGGAGAAACACTTGTTTTGCTGTGATAACATGTTTAATAAAGGAGAAAACTATTGTGCAGAATAAGGAGTTTCAGTCAGAGTGAGAATATGTAAGAGAAACCTCTCTGCTTCACCAAGGTCAGTGAAGGAGGAGGGGGAGGAGGTGCTGCAGGTGCCAGAGCTGAGATTCCCCCGGTGCAGTCCATGGTGAGGCAGCTGTGCTCCCACAGCCCAGGGAGATCCATGAGGACACAGAGATCCACCTGCAGCCCTCAGCAGAGCAGGGAGGTGCCCAGAGCAGCCTGTGATCCCGTGGGAAGCCCATGCCCAGCTGGGTCCTGGCAGGAGCTGAGTGTCTGTGCAGAGAGGAACCCAGGCTGGAGGAGTCTGTGCAGAGTGCAGCCCACGGGTGGGACTCGGGCTGGAGAAGGCCATGGAGCACTATCCTGTGGGAGGGACTGCTGCCATGTCCAGCAGGCTCAGCCAGCCAGCGAGGACACGGCTGGCAGCAGGGACACTCTCCCGTGTTCTGGCGGAATTTGGAGAGCTGCTCATGGCCAAGCGGTCACGCAGTCAGTCCTGGTCGGAGGAGAGGCAGTGACTGCCATGGCAAGAAACAGGCTGACTCTTCTGGGGCAAAGCCCAAGGGTTATTGAATGCTCCTGAGGAACCACAAACACCACAAGACCAACCAGCCAAAAGCCCCGAGGGGCAGGGTGCACCAGTTTATAAACCGGGAGGAGACAGGGGCGGGGATCACCCCGCAACCAATGAGGGATTCCAGGGGAGTGGAAACTGGGAAAGCAGAAGGAAACCATCCCCAATGGGGAAGGCAGGGAGGAGGGATCCCTGGCCCTCGCCCAATCACTCAATGCCCTCGGTAGAAGGTTCTGGATAGGGGGGATGAGGAGTCGTGTGATGGACAAGGCACCAGGGAGGGGACAGGGGAATGATCCAGCACTTTTCTGCTGATTGACTCCAGGGGAGGAGGAGGGGATTAACATAAGGAAAGGGGCAGATAAGGGTAAGACCAGTGGGAAAAACAGGGGGTACAAGAGCAAACCATTACAGAAATAAAATACACAAGGGACCCTGTGCTGGAGCTGAGCTGGAGAAGGAAGCAGCAGCAGAGACAAAACACCGTGTGATGAGCTGACCTCAGCCCCCATTCCCGTCCCCCTTACTCTGAGCAGGAGGAGGTGGAGCCCAGCAAGGAGGGAGGCACGAGGGCAAAGGTGTTTTGTTTTACTTCTCATTACCCTTAGTAATAAATCAAATTAATTTCCCCAAGTGTGGTCTGTTTTACCTATGACAGTAAGTGGTGAATGATCTCTCCCTGCCTTTATTTCAAGCCAGTGACCCTTTTGTTATATTTCCTCTCCCCTGTCCAGCTAGGGAGGGAAGTGACAGAACAGTTTTGGGGGGTACCTGGTGACCAGCCAGGGTCAAACCAGAACAAGTGGTGATGTAGGAGCTTCTTAATACACCCCAAGGGAACTGAAGCATTAATTTAATCCCTTACACTTCCCTTGAAGCTCACTGGGGAGTTTCACCTGAGCCTTCTGCCCACAGAGCTCTCGGGCAAGCTCAAGGAGTCAGCTGGTCTTGAGCATTTTGGGAACCTCACTGATATCAACCAATATGGAATTTATGGCTTTGGAAAAGAGCACAGCTGTGACAGACTAAAACTCCTTACACTGGTATGGCTAATGCTGGGACTATCCTGATTCTATGTTTTAATTTTGTATTACTTGAATATATTTATTTAGAGTAAATTCTTTTCCCACTTGCCTGAGTAGATTAATTTTTTCTGGTAAAAGGTCTTTGCTAGCATAATGCGTCTGCATTAAAATGTGGCCCGCTGTGGTTCTCTCTCTGCCTCTCAAGGTATGTTTAAACTGAAAACATGGACAAAGCTGTAGATGGTGTACTTTAGCTACTTTCATGCTTTAATTTTCATCAGAATGAAAAAAAAAAAAAACAACCAAACCAACAAGCTGACAGAAAATTTAAATTTCTGTGTAATTTAGCAGAAAATAAAGGGACTGCCACAATGATTGTGTTCCACTTTTGGGGTATTAGTCTAATGATATTTTTATTTTACTTTACTGCTGCATCAGAACTTCCAGCTTTCTATGTGATGCTCTTAACTACAGAGCCTCTCCATAGCCTTGCCTGAAGTGAGGAAAACAAGGGAAGCAACTAAACCTTAGAGTTTTGTGTAAAGTTGCTGTTGCTTTTGAGTGAACCTGATACTTTAGTCTTACTCCAAACAGGCACTCAGCATGGAGCCTATTCCATGGTATTTTATAGTAAGGAGGATGGTGGATGCACTATGAGTAAAGCTGATTAAGGGTTTAAGGTTTTGTGGGGTTTTTCATTGGTTTGGTTTGGTTTAGTTTTTTTGCTGTTTTGGTTTTTTGGTTTGTTGGTTTGCTGTGGTTTTATTGATCATCACCTTAAAAACTTTTACAGAAAAAGCCAAGTGTAACAAAAGTTCTGACAAGCATTTATAAAAAATTAAGTATTTTACTATCTCACATTCTCACCTTTTAATTTTGCTATTTCTATGTAATAGAATTCAAAATTTAGTCAGTGGTTCTAGTAGGTACTGTAAATCTGGATAAAAATCCTTGCTCTGAAGGTCTTTATCTCTCTCACCTGCAAGCAGGTGGGATTTATATGAATTCTTAAAATTTCATGTGTATAAACAGAGAATTAGAGTAGAGGGCAGCTTTAAACCTGTGGCACAGCCAAGAGAAGCTGGGTAGCTTTGTGTTGTCTTTCCTCTTGGAAAAAAAAAAAAAGTTTCAGAAGTTCTGAAAACTGGTATTTCCTTGGCAGATGAGTGGAAGCACAAAAGGACAGACATTGGTTGAGTGATGGCAGCATGATTTTGGTCATGCTGTTTTTCAAGCAGTTATGGTTTTGGCTGGTATTTTCAGCATAGGATTTTGCACTGTAGATACACTCATTTTAGGTACCTTGTCATATAACTATTGTCCAGCCCCCAATGGGAGACTTTGTAGATGGTTTAGCAGGGACCAGTGTGACACCAAGGCAATCAGAAACACAGCTTTCAAAACCACAAAGGATATTCATGAAAAGTCTGATTTGGTAATGTTGCAAACTAGAAGTCTGTCTGTCATGAATTAACAATATTAATGTGTTTATGAGTAAAATTCTATATTTAATCATTTTCTACAGAGAAGCCACTGGGACTTCTTCTCCTCCTGCCACACTTAAAAGCAGAGAAAGTGTTTTGTCTTAGGCTACAAACTGTGGTTTTGACTTTCTCACTTCCCACATCCTTGTTCAACAGCTTTTAGAGTCTGTACTTTATGCTTAAGTTGGTTCACAAAGACTTGAGGACACTGAGTACTGTGAACCATCAAAAACATTTCTAGGCTGGATGTCAGGGTGTCCCATGTCACAGCTCAACATGAAGGCGGATTGTTGTTTAATTGCTTATTTACCAGTTGAGCCCAGATCCATCTGAATTGGACATTCATGCTTTTCCCCTTGTGCCTTACATTCAGAAGAATGCCTTTCATCTCTCACTCTGCTTTTAGATCCCTTGGTCTAAAAAATATTGCCTTTGTTATTCTGAATGCTTTGGTTGGTCCCTTTTTCTACTGTTCAAGGCAGTTTGCTTTATTCCCCTTCTCAGAAATGTAACAGGATTCCATGTATTAGAGGATTTTGCTTGTTCTAGATCCTGCCTATAAAACATAAGGCACTAAGGCTTGGATACTGTGTGATTTACTGCAAACCCAAACCATTTCACTGAGCCTGACACCACGAGGGTATATGAATTTATGTTTAAATCACCCTCCCAGTGATTTAGAAGGGTTAGTTAAATACCTGATTTAGAAACTAATGACTGAGTCTATGTGAGCTGGCAATTATGCATGCAGTAATTGAATGTGATTAGAAGCATGTGTCATGGAAATGGGAACCAATGGGATTATACCACCTCTCAGGAGGTTTTGAGATTGAGAGGAACAGCGAGCACGGTTAAAAACAAAATTAGCTGTGCATATGTAGAGATTATAAAGCATCAGCAGACAAACAACAGAACCAGTTCTCCTCTGCCAATGGCTGGGAATTCATTGCCACTAAATGAGCATCCAGCTGCACGTGGATGGAAATGGGAACTGGTGGGGAGCACTCCTGACACAGGGGTGGCTGGGGAACTCTTGTGATATCTGGAACAGGAGATGAAGCTGCTGAGAGAACAGATGCACAAGAGTTGCTCAGGACTTGCTGAAGAGCTGCACCACAAATCTACAGCATCCAAAGGTCAAGTCTGATTTGCACAAACCAAAGCATTGCAACAGCTCTTCAGGCAGGTAATGGCCCACAAAGGTCCCAGCCTGCTGTGCTGTGTCTGAGCCAAGAGCCCTTGGGGTTGTGGTGCTGCAGGCAGGAGGGGAGCATTGAAGAAGTCAGTCCAGAGAAAGAGGCAAATCCAGGAGTTGTAAAACTTTTACAAGTTTAAAACTTTCACTTGTGATATGTAGCTCATCCTAGCAGAAATGCACAGCTATTAATAAAGCATTTCTCCCTAGCTGCAGCTCTCTCTTACATCTGGCTACACAAAACTCATGAGGGTGTCTATGATAAAATTGTCTGCTGCGTGCAAATGGAGTCACAATCCTACTGAGTTATTCCTGCCATCCTTTGTCATTCATGGACCTGTTGGAGCAAGTCCACAGAGACGATCAATGGGCTAGAGCACCTTTTCTATGAAGACAGGGCTCAGAGAATTGAGATTTTTCAGCCTGTGGAGACCTTATAGCATGTACAGGTTTCTAAAGGTGGTACAAGAAAGTTGGAGAGGGACTTTTTAAAAATTATGGAATGATATGACAAGGGAGAATAACCTTGAGCTGAAAGGTGAGGGGTTTATATTGGATGCTAGGAAAAAATTCTTCCCTGTGAGGATAGTGAGGCCCTGGCACAAGCTTCCCAGAGAAGCTGTGGCTGCCCCATCCCTGGATGTGTTCAAGGCCAGGCTGAGCCTCAGGGGTCTCTGAGCAACCTGGGATACTGTGTCTCTGTCCATGGTAGGAGCATTGGAACTGGATGATCTTTAAGGTCACTTCCAAACCCAAATCTATGATCCTATGAACCTCATTATGTATGGTCATAAGTAAATTCAATATTGTTTTCATAAATACTTTCCTAAATTTGTAGCGTGAAACTAGAACTTCAGTTTAGGTCCCAAATTAAGTTGTTTTGCATTAAGAAAAAAAGCCTGGAAAATTAATTCATCTGTACATTAATACCTTTGTGCATTGGAAGACATCTTGCCACTACGGTGGTAAAGCCTGAGATGTCACTGAAGTTTTGAAAGAAAGATATTGCCATAGTGTAGAGTAAATGTCTGGGGTTTAGGCTTTTTTTCTAATCTGCATATTAATTACTGTCACACAGCTGATGGAGTGGGTTGCAGCTAGATTCATCCCATTTAAGTCAGTTTAATCCTTTGCAAGCTTGCAAAAGTAATTATTCTGCATTTCCATCTAACACTGGTAATACAAACTTCAATCTGTTCAGCTCCTGCTCCAGACCCTTGGTGACCTTTCTGCTCATAAACCAGCAACACTGACTGGAATTAATTTCTTCTCTCATTGGGAACATTCTTGTATTGATCCATTCTTCATAAAAGATGGTAAACCCTTACCTGCTCAACCATTCTTTGAATAATCTCTTTCTCTCTAATTTTTGCTTTTATCAATGTCTTGGTTTGAAAAGACAGGTTTCTGCTAAGGAAGGCAGAAGCCTTTCTTTAAATGGAAAATGTAAACCCCCTCCCTCCAAATTATTATAATTTTGAAAGTAAGGGGCTCTCAAAAAAGAAATATGGGAGTAGGAATAACAGTTCTTTACTAGGAAAAAATAAAAATGCAGTAATACAAAACAACACTGCCAGAGTCAGAACATGCCCTGACACCCTGTGGGTCGGGGAGGTGGCAGCAGTTCCATCCCATGGTGGCTCAGCCCTCCTGCAGTGCCAGCTGTGCTTCTGCTGGAGTGGGGATCCTGCACAAGGCGGGAGTTTTCCTCTGAAGCTCCAGTGGTGGTGTAGATGGGTCTGGTCTTCCTCTGGGAGTGCAGTGGAGAAGAAAGCTGCTCCTCTGGGAATGCAGTGGGCAAAGGCTGCTGTGGTGTTCCAAACCTCAGATTGTATCCAGGTAGGAATTCTTGGCTCCTCCTCCTGGGCAGAGCATCTCCCATTGGGATGATGTAATTTTATCAGCCATGCAGGGGCACTCACTGGCCCATTGACAGAAGAGATCTCCTGGAGGGAGGATGGGTCATGGAAGAGATAAAGAAAACTGCCCAATGAACAGAAGATAACTGCCCCACCTCTAACAGATGGCCACAGAGTACACACCCTGGCCACATCTTGCATTTGCAACCTAAGACAATCAGCCTCAGTGTTTGGATCATGCATCCCGTGGCACAGCTTTCCTTTTCAGCATGGAGACCTTATTGCCATTAATTCCTGGTAGCGTTTCCTGGCGCTGGGAGTCCAGCAGCCCCTCTGCATCTGTTCCCTGTGTTACATCTCTGCCTTGGCAATGAGACATTCTGTGCAGCTTAATTTGTCCTTTGGCTGGATTTGTCTGCTTCATCAGCTCGATTTAATTGACCATCTTGTGAAGTGAGCCTGGGGTGGAGCCATTCTGCTGACGGGAGGGCAGCAGGTTCAGTGGGCTCAGCCCCTTCGTGCTGGGGACGCACCAAACATATTCATGTGGCAGAAATCTCTCTTGGCAGGCTTGAACTCCACTCTGCTTTAGGATTACACAGTCCACACATCACTGCAGTGAATCACTTCCTTGTGGATTTGGGTCTCAGGTTCTCCCATTTATTCCTTTCTTTTTTTATTTCTTTGCAAAATTTGTTTCCATGTCAGAGCTCATTGAGCTGGAGCCTTTCTTCCATGACCGTCATTTACACAATGATGATAATCACTCAGAGTGTTGCTATTATTTGTTCTGGTTTTTACAAGTATTAAGAGAAAACAGTGAAGGTATCCCTTGATGTGATGTTTGCATGACCTTCAGATGGACAGGGCCTCTTGCAGAGCTGTGAATGTTTCAGGCAAGTGGCCCAGAACTGGAGTTCTGATGACAACATTCTTGTACCCTTTCTGCTGAGCACAGGTGGCAGTTTATTTCAATCATTCTACAGAGCTAAACAAGATGTAGAAAACAGGCAGCTCTATAAAAGAGGGAAGTTTCAGCCTTCTCAGGCAATTCAGAGATTAGTCCACCTACAGTTTCTAGTAGGTTATTTTTATGTGTATGCTTAATCCTTTTATATAATCCTGCTTAGTCTTTCAAAGACAGATAATTACAGCTTTTTGAACTGATGTGGAATCTCAGACATGTTGTGACTAGTGGGGATTCAATAGTGATACAGACAGGTGAGCAAGATGGAGCTTATTGCAGCTGCTGTATTTAGTTATGTGCATATTTTAAACTAACAGGCACCATTTTATTACACATGAAATTACAGAGCGGTGATAGTAATATAATTACCATTATTAAATATTTCTGTAGCTGTACCAATTGAAACCTCAGCTGGAATCTTTCACAGTTTTCTGAGAAATTACAGTCCCTATCCAACCAGTCTTCAAGTTGAATTCTGAGGTACCTGCATGGTCCAATAAAGCACCTCACCTGTCATGTTTTCTGCCATTGCTGCTCCAGGTGTTAATGCACTGCAAATAAAGGACCTGGTGTCTCAGCAACTTGGGAAGAAAAGTGAATACAGGCCTCTGCTGCCCAACCTTTCACACTCCCCTGGTATTTTTTGTCTTGTGAGGCAACAGCAGCTGAACTCCTGATCTGCATTCTGACAAGACCAGGTAATCTCAGATAAAGTTGCTGTTGTGGATTGGGTTCAGGACTTGTTTCAGAAGCAGCTGAGATGTTTGTACAGTAGGAGAAGGAACAGTTTAATGGAAGGCAGTGTCAGCAGCTGCTGTGGCCATCCAAACATGCCAACTCTTCACTGGTCACAGCCTTACAGGTGTGAAAATGAAAATTTGGCCCCAAAAGGACAAGGTGAAAGGAAAGAAAATTTTGATCTCCCAACACAGTAATTGTTGGATTAATTTGTTACTCCCTGAGCTCAAGAAGAGTTTTGTTGATAATTTCAGAGGCAAAACTCAGTGCATTTCCCCACCATGGGACTAGAAAAGAGCATCCTAAGTGAATATGGAAAAAATGTAACATAAATCAAAATTTCAAGAACTCGAGCAAGAGATTTCATTCTGTATAAAGGAAAAACCTCATTTGGCAGCTGCTGCTGATATAAAATGTCAAAGATTACATGTTAATTTACTCTCTAGCTAGGACTTGCTTATTACCTTTCAGTAAGATCTGTGTGCAAGACAAATTGAGCTTTGAGCAATGCATGGAACAGGCATGAAAGACTTAAACAGGAAAAAACATCATGAGCAAAGGACATTGAAAATCTGCTGCTGTGTGTTGTTCTGCCTCATTCTTTCTTCATTTCTAGTTTCTAATAGTTTCAGCCCTGCTGTGGAGTTTTTTAATTAAATCTCCTCTAAAAATGGAGGGGAGGGGGTCAAGCAGCCCCAGCCTGCTGTCACTGGCTGTATAGATTGGAAAAAGAAATGGTCCCTAGTCACAAACATGAGATGAAGTAAGATAGGAATGGGGGGGGGGGGGGGGGAAACAACAGACCTGCTTTCTAAACATCAGGTCTCTCTGAATCTGATCCAAAATCCAGTGAAAGAAAGGAAATCTTTTTTTCCTTGTCTTCTGTGGGTTTGGAGAGAGCTCTCCTCTCGAAGGAGCGGCAGCTGTTCTTTAATGACTGTAATTGGTAACAGCGCTGCAGCAGGGAGGGATAAAGGAAGCAGCGTTCAGTGTCTCCATGGGGAAAAGGATGTTTGGGTAATATTTTGCCTCCTGTGTTTGTAACAGCAGTGTGTAGTGAACCTTTGCTGAGAATGCCCCACTGCAGCCTCCTCTGAGGGCACAGAGGTGGAGACAAAGGATTGCCTTTGGCAGCTCTGCCTACGGCTTAATCCCTGCTTTGCACTTGTCTGCCTCCCTGCATCTGGGAAGATCAAAGAGCTGGAAATGAGGAAACTCTTTAAGGCCCGTGGGTCTTTCCTGGGATCAGCCACTCACACAGGTGCTTGGCTGCTCTGTGAGGGGTGCTGCACATTGAGTGCAATTTTGTCTGGACACTCGGAGCCTGCGGGGCTGCAGTGTGCTGGCAGAGTCACAGGGAGCCCCAAGAGGTTTTCTGGTGCCTGTCAGAAACACCCCCACTTTGATATTGGACATGAAATGAGTGCACAGAAACCTGGTGAGTTCAAGAGAGAAAAAGAGCAAATTTTATTTCTGACTTTGCAATATATAGAGTTCTAAAAGTGACAGTGGGTTGGAGGATGAAATTACTACCTCTCCAACCACACTGGTCAAACTAAAAGTCTATCATTTCTCTGCTCCTACAAAGACAATGTAAAACAATCATTATTTACATGAACAGTGCATGAGAACTCCAGTAGAAATATGTAAACATCAGAAGGCATGGAAAACTTTTAAAAGAACTTTAAAACTTTCAAAAGAACTATAAAAGAAAACTTAACACTTTTAAAAATCAGGGCAACACCCCCACCACTTCTGTTAGATGAGTAATGGGATGGTTGGCTCTCACAATTAAGGAGTGAACATCATATGTATGTCAAGAGAAGTTTCTGTGGATGTATAGTTGTATTAATGTAATATATCCTCCCCCCTGCATCGTTATCATGGGATGGCCTTGGTAATCAGGGCATTTGGGGAGGGTTGGCTTGTTACTGTGGTAACACCTGACCTCCAATCAAGATGTAAGGAAGTGATCTCCACCACTGGACAACAAGGAAAGAGCCGACTGACAAGACTTTAGGAGGAGCTAGAAGTATAAAAGGTGGAGCATCCATCTTGAAGATGAGCTCATGGCCAGTAGTCATGGGGCTCCCAGCACTGTTATTTTTCCTTATTTAGTCCTTTTGTTGTGTTTTTTGTTAAAGTTTAGTAAACCTTCAGAAATTTTAAAAAGTGAGCAGTTATTTCTCACAACTTCCAAGTAGCTGGAAAAGAGAGCAGAGTTGTTTTCTTCAGGAACCTCTGGAAGCAGCTGGTGTAATTCAGCACGGTGGGAAGGGATGTGGTGGGTCCTGCCTGCACTGCCCTGCACATGTTTTGGGAGGGCCCTGGAAGGGTAACACTGTGCCCTGCCCAAAAGCTCAGGCCCAAAAGCTCCTTGGTACAGAGAGGAAACGTATAATTCTTTCCATATGTGATCCCTTGTTGTCTGCCCTAACATCTGGCATTGTCACCTGAGACTTTTCCTAAAAAAAGAGCCTTTTTCCGTCTCACCACCCTTGGGGACACCATTACCCTATGGAGTTTAGCTGGGTGCTGATCCCAGAGCAGCTTTTAAACTGTGCTTTTTGAAGCATGGTCAAACCAAATTTGTATCCAGAGGAAAAACAACCAGCAGAAGCAGACCAGCAGGTCGGCAGCAGCATTAACATACATCTCCTTCTTTGGGGCACAGGAGTTCAGACCCTGCATTGAAAAGTGGCAGATTCTCTTATCGGAGGGTGAAGGGAATGACAGGCCAGGCCAGCACTTGTCACCACCGTGTCAGGGACTGAATGACAAAGGAAGGACAGTGATGTGTCTCTCCCAGCAGATAGTCAAAGATGGTGGCCTGGAGTCAGAGCCAGTTGTCACTCAGGCATTGTGAGATGTGACAAAGCAGCAGGGCTGCCCTGCCGTTTAGAAGCAGCATGAATTATTAATGGAGCACTTGTACGAGCAAGTTAGGAGAAAAAGAAAAGAAATAAGTCAGCCTGCTGTGCTGCAAATACAGTGATAACAATTCCTTCCACTTTTCTTTTTTAAATCAGAAGATGGAGCGTTCTGGCCTGGTTGCTTCCGCCTCTGCTTAATAAGTGAGCAGGGTTGGAGTGGCACAGCCTGGGTTCTGAACAGATTCTGCGCAGTTTTTCCCCAAAATATGTTTTGGATCTTTCTCCCTGTATAAATACTTCTCTATACAACTCTAACCACAGCAAAGTTTTTCTCTCCCCACCCTGCCAGCCCCTTCCAATTACATAATTTCTCTCTTTTTTTTTTTTTTTCCCCAAAAAAAGTTTCTCATGTTGTGCAAACTGGCAAGAGAGGGTCTGCTCTGTTGCTAAATTTTAAGTGGAATACTATTTTTTCTCTTCAAAAAGTACAGAAGACTGTGTCATGAATTCGATTTTAAAGTTTAATCACACTCTGTTGTCCAGAGAAGTTTCTCCTCAAATGCTCAAACTGAAAGGCAGCTGTGTAGGCAAGCAATAAGTAAAAAGCTTGAGATGACTGGCATTAGTATTTTTCAGGGAATCAAGGATTTATAAGCTATTACTTTATACTAGTGCTCTTCTAAATCCCAGCTGCAGGATTTCTTTGAATTTCTGATGTGCTTGTGCTAGCCTTTAATTTTCTCAAGTACTCTTAGGTGCCTTCTTTGTATTTCACCCTCACAAAGACACACGACTTGAGTATGGCAGCCTGAAAACTCTTAATGGGTTAAAATTAGCCCCTTTCCCACCTTCTTTGTGTCTGAGGTGCACTTGTAATGCTGGAGATGATTGATAACTGCTTCCAGTGAAACACGGGGGAAATGGAAGGTGTGATTCATCATTCCAAAATTGCCACTTATGGGTCACTGTGGGGACCCTTTTGGGGTGTGAATGTTTCATGCTTGGATGCCTCAAGGGAGATGTTCTGTATGTCCATCTTCCAGCTCATGTTGGTTTTCTGTCAAGCATTTGTTTGTTCCTGGTCGTCTCTAACCCTCAGTTTACAAAATAACTCACTATTCCCTCTCCTCCTCACTCCTGTGCCATCCAGCTGCAGATGGGCATGAGCACATCTGTGCTGTAAGCAAGAGGGGGAAAGCAGAAAATGGCAGCAGCACCACTGGAGCTTGCAGAGGGCCCCTGAGGGGCATCATTTGTCACTGAGTTCATACTTGGCACTCGTTCTGAGGACTTGTTTTACTGGGCTCCAGATAACCTCCCTTAGGAGCAGCGAGGACAATCTTCACAGGAGTGTAAGAAAAAGCCGTGATAAATCAGAGAGAGGTGAAATGTGCTATAAATGCCTCTGCTAACCAAAGAGCAGCTGACAGTGCTGTATCTCACACGGTCCTGCACCAGCACAGGCTGTCTGTGAGGAGATGCTGCCTGCAAGCCCTTCCACCAGGGAGGGCAAGGAAGACAAGCAGGAGCAGTCCCCAGGCATGGGGGCTGTTTTATGGACAGATGAACGTAGGATTTTTGTTATGGCATTGTTTGGTGCCTTCTGACAATGTTAAGTACAGATGTGTTTTAAAGGAAAAATAAAATCTTCACCTCTTACAAGAAGTTTGCATAAATGTGCCTTTTGCTACTGTAATGCTGCCTATAACATAAATAGAGCTTCATGCTTCTCCAAAAGCTCTTTTACAGCCATTTAAAGAGACATGATAAACCATTCTTGGTGGTAGATAATAAAGCTTTCTTTGCATTATTCTGAGTGACAAACAAGCAGAAATGAACATACAGTGCTGCCAGCTACGGGGAAAAGCTGACACTTTTTCATTGACACTTTTTCATTTGTTCAGTTTAGTTTCATTGCACTAAATTTTCAGATTTTTTTATTCTTTTTTTTTTCCAAATAATTTTAAATTTAAATGAGTCCTCCTCAGCATGCAAAAGGTAGACAGAAATGCCATCCTTCTTTTCTCAGCCCTACCCTATGCCAGTGTAATTCCTGGTCCCTTGGACATGACAATAAGGACAGCAGATCTGGAAAAGCAGAGAAGACCTGAGTTGCATTTTTGGATTGTAAGGGATGCTTCATGCCTGAAATACTATGAGAAACAAAAAGCAATTTTCCTTTCAAAATGTTGGCACTGTAATATCCTGCTGAGACATGGCTGCACAGAAATGCATGAAAATGAAAACTTACTTGGGAAGAAGGGAATTGAACTAAATAACCAGGCTCCTTCCAGCATGGCTTTGGAAATATGGATAGCTTCCTAAAAGCTGCGTCACCCACTTCTACCGCCTGGCCCAGTGGCCAGAACATTGGTGTGACTAGGCAGAGAAATCATCTTTATTGCTAAATTTAACAAGAATGCTTTGTAGTGGTGCAATAAGTGAAAGTTGTTCTCTCTAGAAAGGTGAAAAAATGGTTTGTTTACACTGTTTCGTACAAGTGCCTTCCAATAATAATAATTTCCTTGCAACTTACCCTGTTGGGAAGATACTCTGTGCAGGGCAGTCTTCAATTGCTTTACCTCTCCCATCAGAAATACATAAAAAAGTGGCGGGGGGAAATTCTGTGATGATTAATTTTGTGTTCACACCAGTTTGCATGTGCAGCTGGCAAAGAGGTGTCTCTATAACATGACACCATTCTTCACCACTTTGACATGATCCATTGGTGGTAGGACAGGCACAGGCCAGCCTTGGAAACAGACAGGCTGCTGTCCACTCTTGGGGTGGACAGTGGTCATCCACTTGCACTTCAATGAGAAAATATAAATATGATTTTTATACAAACCAGATCAAAACTTTATATTATTGAATTACTTTGCTCATGGCTTTGAGAGCTGTAGGTTGAAAGCCCCTTTGTATTAAATCCACAACTCCTTAGCCTTGTTGTTCAGCATATAAATAAATATATAGCTGTCTGAATGCTGGGAGCTGTTGTTTCATTCCCTCCCTCAGGGCACTCAGTCCCTGCATGACAAACGTAGAAGAAAAATCAAACATTATTGCTCCTGCCTGAGATGGCATCATTGGGATTCACAGCAATGAAGAGAACTTTATTTTCTATTACCTAGTCATGGCTGCTGCTATTTCAAATGAACCAGAAATGCTTTTGAATTTCATCCTTCTAAGTTATCACACTTTCCCTGCTGAGCTGAATGTAGTAAAAACGCTGTTTGTCAAGAGACTGGAGAAACTTTGACATGAAGGTTTCAAAGTGAACACTTTAAGAGATGTCGATCATGAGCACACACACCAGAGGCCCCTGGGGCTTTCTCCTCCTCCTGGCTTTATTCCTTAGGTGATTTATCTCCACTTTCTGAACAGGTTTCCAGTTTTCCTTTCAAGAAGTGACCGGGATATTCAACCTTCTCATTTTATGTCTGAGTGAAGACAGTTGTTTTAGTAGGGGGAATGTTTGTCACCTTCTGAAAACCAGAGTACATCCCAGCTATTTGAATTAGACACTAGATTGGGATTTTTCAATAACCCCTTCTTTTGGGGAAAATACATTTTTAATATATATAATAGGTGAATTAGACACTAGATTGGGATTTTTCAATAACTCCTTCTTTTGGGGAAAATACATTTTTAATATATATAATAGGTGAATATCACTGTCTCCCAAGTGTATCTTCTGTATGGAATCATGTAATTTCTCAGTCTTAAGATTATTTTTCTTGAGACCAAATTACCTTCTCAAAACTCAAGAAAATGTGTTTATCAGGTCATATTTTCCACTTGGACTTCACTGAAGCCCTGCCTGCTTTTGCTAGCAATGTATTTCACCTCTTGCCCTTAATTTAAAGATATTTTGCTTACAGAGACATTTATCTAACAGGGACCTGTAAAGGAAGAAAAAATTTGGTTTACAGATGACTTGATTCCCTCAAGGTATGTGAATCAATCATGTAAATGGCAGTGTGTCCTGCACTTTAGCTTCAATCAATAGGGGATTAAACTTCTTTCAGTGTGGGGAAAATAAATGCCCATAGTGATGCTATTAATAACGCCTGGGATTACTGAAACTGTATTGATGCTTTAAAAATCTTGCTTTTTACCATTTATGTGTCTTGTTTGGAATTTCCACTGTTCATCTCTGCTGGGAAGGTGAGCAGAGACGAGGAACTTTGATTTCTCCTAACTTACTGTCAGGCGTTGCTAAAAAAAAAGTTTATTTCCTACTAGTGCTTTCCCTATCTGCAGTGATTAACCTTTCTTAGAGTAGATTGTTTGAGATCCATTAAGATCTGTAGGGCCAAGGGGCAGAGATAGCTCTGGTGCCTCCACAGAATTCTGGTGTCTCTGGAAGCAGGCTCTCTCTCTGGGGTTGGAATAGTTCTGCTGGAGATGAAGGATGTTTTTCATGCTGACTGGGGCAGCCTGGATGCAAACAAAGCAAGTGGAAGTGCTGATGCAATATTATCCTTGTTGGTCAGAGCACTTGGTCTTCTTGCAGAGACAGCACCTATGTTGCCTCATCTCTGTTGGGTCAATATTGGACATTGACTGCCTCTTCCACAGCATGTCCAGAGTCTGGGAGAGCTCCATTCCATTCCCTGCCCAGGGTGAGAGGACTCAATTCTCCATCCCATCACCTGGATGTGGCATTTTCTGTGAAAGTCCCATGGGAGAGCAAATGAGTGAGGCTTTGCTGGGTGGGGTGGGCAGATGCCTGGGCCCTGCTGCAGAGACCTTTCCAGAGTCTGGTATCAGATAGGATACTACAGACAATTTCACAGGCACTCCTTGGCAACATTTAATGGTCTGTCTGACCTTTTACAACCTTTTTTTGTACAGGGTTGAGTGTCTTTTCCACGAATTGGAGCCGAAGCACCTTGTAAGGAAATCATGAGCTCAGGCTGTGTGGCAGCAGCTCTCTGGCCACAGACTTTCCCAGGCATTTTCCTGGGGAAGGCTGTAAGAAAATCAGAGAAAAGAATGAGAAACAGTTCTTATCTCCACTTGCTAAACCAGCTGTTGTATACATGTAGAATGTGTTAAAAAAAATTGTTTACCAAAGGGTGATTTCTTAATTAGACACTAAATAGTGTTTAGATTGATTGACCAATTAGGTCAAAGCTGTATCAGACTAACTGTAAGAGTTACTGAGTTTCTTAATAGGTATAATATAATATAAGATAATATAATAAAACAATGAATCAACCTTCTACAATCATAAAGTCAATAGTAATTATTACCCAAGTAGAAGCTTAGAGCAACAAGGCTGTATAGAATAGTCTATGTGTTGCCTACCCCACTGTTGAAATTTTGCTACTTTTCTTTCTAAAGCTGCATCTGTATCTTCACATGAGGCTGGTACTAAACAAAAAAGACATCAGAAGCAGTGTCTGTTTTTCTAAATGTGTAAAATACTCTGCAATAAATACTCTGTTTTGTAAATGTATGAAATAGTCTGCACTTTGTTGGGTTTAGCATCTGCTGCCCTAGCATTTACTTCATCTTCTGACAGTCCTCTCAAATCCTAGGCAAAAAGCCAAATTTACTTATATACATTTTTTGCTGGCCCAGATCTATTATCACATATTTTGTTCTACTGTATGTAAGATTTGAGAAAAATAATATATTTCTTCAGAAATGAAATTGATAGAATATATTATGCAATATGAAACATTATTTCCATATCAGTGTAGTTTTGAGCCAATAAATCCATTGCAGTTGTGAGTTTTAGAATGATCTGCTGCCTGCTTTAGATGGTTGTCATTGATTTTGATACGTGCTTGGTGTACATGAAATATGATTTTCTAGACTGTGTGGTTTGAACTTTGAATACTTCTGCTTTAATTTACTGCAGCTCACAAATCCTTTTGGCAAGGAAGGCAGCCTGCCTCACATAGGTCTGAAACCAGATGCAATTAGGAATGTTTCCCATCAGGACCAGTCTGCCCTGGCTCCTTACATGGCTGTTTTTGTGTCATCAGTCTCTGTGAAAGCTGTTGCAGGGAATTGGTGTCTGTCTTCACTGCAGTCTGACAGTGACTGGGAATCTTATCAACTTTTTAGCATGTTTTGACTCAACAAAGACAAGATCAGCTTTAGCTAAGCCATCCTGGCAGATGATGATCTAACCTGCTTGTAGATGTCTCTGAGCAATATGGGCTTTACAATCCTCACAGGCAGAGTTCTCGCCAGAACAGCTCGTGCTGAAATTAAAAACCCAGCATTGTTTTTCCTTCCCCCATTAGGCCAATTTCTTTCCTAAATTACCCAAAGCAGCCACCAGCTGAGGTCCTACAAGGTCTGTATGAGGAACGAGGTCCTCTTGTGGCAGTTGTCATCTGCTGTCAGTGTTCTGTGTCCATTGACCCATGGTCTCACTTCTCACAGCATGGCCACAGGCTTGGTTTGGTGCGAAAAAAAAAAAAAAAATTGGTTTATGGGTTTGGTGAGTTGAATCTGGCTGGACTCCAGGTACCCACCAAAGGTTCTCTGTCCCTGCCATCCTCAGCTGGATGGGGGAGAAAATATAACAACAGGCTTGAGGGTCAAGATATGGGCAGGGAGTGAGGAACACTCTCCGAATACCATCATGCACAAAACACATTTGTCTTGGGGAAATTAATTTATTACAAATCCATTCAGAGTAGTATAGTAAGAAATAAAAGCTAAATTTTAAAACACTTTTCCCCTAACTCCTCCTTTCTCCAAAGGCTCAAATTCAACCCCAAATTCTCTACCTCCTCCCCTACACTGTACAGGGGGACAGGGAATGGGAGCTGTGGTCAGTTCATCACATGTTGTGCAGATCATGTCTCTGACCAAGACATGTCCTGGGGCTCTCCCACTGCCCTTGTGCACCTGGGGTCCTCCCTGCATGTGCAGAAAAGCCTTTTATCCTATAACCTAATATTATACACCAGTCAAAACAATGCAGTGTTATTTTGTATAACTTAGAAAAGCACACATTCCATTCCTGGCAAAGGGTGTTGCACACCCTGTGTCTCGGGGTCTGGGTGTCAAGGTGACCCCAAGAGTGTAAAAGTCCTTATTTCCTAGCCCGCGCAGCTGAAGAAGAAGTCTGAAATGCGTAGGGTTGGCTTCTCAAGGTTGTTTATTTTCTCTTATCTATAACATTCTTTGACCTGCTGAGCTCTGTCTTGCAGGTTGGCCATGGCATTCTGTCTGCCCCCTCAGGCGGTGTTTACATTTTATAAGAAAAACTACATGTACTATGTTTACAATAATGTGCCAATATCTATCATTTATGTTGGACAGTGTGTCTCTACCCTAAACCAGTAGAAAAGTGTCACCATCACAGCAAGACATGGAGGACAAGAAGAAGGAGAAGGTCAGGACATGCCCAAATCCCTCCATCTTGTTCCCCTGAATCCCATTCTAAAAAGCCCCAAAATTCTACCTTTTCACCCTGTGTCAATTCACCTACCACACTACTTAGACCCTTGTGGCTTGTAATTCCTCATACAAAGTTGACAGTTTTTTTCCACGGGCTAAAGTCAAAGCCACAGCTGTTTTTGACCTCGTGCCAAGGTCTCTGAACTTCCTGCCAGGGTTCTGAGACAGTCAGGGCAGCCAGAGGGATGTCCTGGATTCCCACACCTGTGTTTAATAAATTTATTTCCCTTACCCTGGTTTTGCAGGACTGTTCTCCCTGTGACATCCTCCTGATCTCCATGGCATTATCTTAGGCAAACAGTTCATCTGTGATCACATCCTCTGCAAGATCTTCTCTTACTGCCTGTCAGCCAACACTTATATGATTACAAATACTAATCAGTATCTTCAGCAGGGTCTGCTGCCTCACATCCTCTGTAGGCTGCATGCTGCTTTCCACAAAGCCCAGGATCATTTTTGCTTTTTCACACACCAGGACACTGTTGACTCATCTCCAGCTTGTGACTCACCACATCCCATCCCCTTTTCTGAATAGCTGCTCCCTGGGGCCTTGGTCCATATGGTGTGTTTGTACAGTCAATTCTTCCCGTCCTGCATGTGTTCATATTGAACTACACCCCTGCATATTTCAAATGTCAAGATCATCTGCAAATTTGACCTTTTTCTGTAAGGACTTAAAAAAATCACAGTTGCCTGTCTCAAACACCGCTAAGGCCACAGAAGGACTTTGCAGAATGGAGCAGGAGGGTGGTGCTGGCTCTGGGGTTCGCTCTGTGCCTGGCACATCCCTGGTGGTGCATCCAGGCAAGGGTTCCCAATGTGGAAAACTGTGTGTTCACACATTGCTGGTTCCACCCCAAGCTATGGCCAGATAGCACCTGGTACCATGGGAACCCTCTCTACTCCAACCCCTTCCCCTCAAATCTGCCTCCATGGATTCCTGGAACTTGGACAGCAAACTAAGCCACCTGATGGGAATAAGATAAAGGTGTTACTATTGTCCCAGTGCTACCTCAGGCCTAGGGGAGCACTGATAGTGGGCACAGTGAACCCACAAGGGAAGCAACTCAGCATCTGTGCTGAAATCAGCCCTGAGGAGGTAAAAGGTAATTCCAGCAGGAGGGGATTCCCATAACACACTGATTCAAAGAAACTCAGTTAGGAAGAGAGAAAGACTGAGCATGGGGCTAATCAGTGCTAAAAAACAAAGGAATAATTTAACCAGTAGAACTGTGTAGCAAACAAACATTAGCTCCTTTGTTTGCTGAAATGTATAAATTGTGAAAAGTTTTTAACAACCTCGGGATCCCCAATGGCAAGAAGCCCAGGGTGAAGAAGGACCAACATGATGCTGCTGGATCCACAGGCTGTGATATCTGTCTACCTAATCTGTCTCTTTCTCTCCCTCCACCCATTTTCAGTTTCTTTTGGTTTATCTATACCACCTCTAAAATTTACTGTTAAATAAAATCTCTACTATTGACTTCGACATGTGGTCTCATTTGCACCTTAATTCTGGTAGAGGCATTTCTCAGTAATGGGATCGTAACAGCCCTCAAAGAGGCTCAGCAGTGCCTTCACACCACTTGAAGATTCATTAAATCTCACTGTTAAGCACTGAACAGAAGGATGGGACCACACCCAATGCATTTTTTTTTTCAAATTGACAAAGAACTACTGGTAAAAGTCCTGACCTATGAACGCTACTAGGGTGAAGTGCAGGTGTCTCACTATATCTGCACCTGCTATGTATGATTTTGTTTATACTGCACTTGTTCTTATTTATAATAGAGTTGTGCCAATGAAACTGTATGAAATCCAGAACTTCTTTGCTGATGTGTGAACTTCTGTCTAGTTTGGAAGGAAACTAGGCAGGTTCTGTCATGATTTAATACTTGGCACATAGGCATTTTTTCTTATCTGACTCCTTACTTTCCAGATTCTTACAGATGGCTGTTCTGATTACTTGATTGAGCAATCTAATGTGCATTTAAGCCAAGCTGAAAGGTCTGTATTTCCTCCAGGTCCTCTCTGTTTGCCATTATCAGGACTGAGAATGCTTTTGACCCTCACAGTCTGCTGGTAGTTCATCCACTCTTTACAAATTATCACAGCCTATAACCAACAGACACCAAAGTTAACCTCACAGGCTAAGTTGTACTGAGAATCAAAGGCTCAAATTAATTTCTTGAACGTAGAATGGCATTTGGGATGCCAGAGCATATCTGAGCATCTCCATTGTCTGTGGAGTTTCCTGCATCTTTCTGTATCAACAGCTGGAGGTGGGGTGAACATCTCAAATGACACAAGAATCATCGAATATTCTGAGTTGGAAGTGACCCACGAGGATCATCATGTCCAACAGTACACCTAAGCAGTTCAGCCAAAAGCCATCTTCTTCCTTTTTTGGTCATTGGCATAAAATGTTCCCTGTTTTTAGTAAAAAATAAAGTCCTCTTTTGAGTTCCTCACTGTCATTGGTCAGCAGTGTCCCCTCTCCACTGAGAAGCTGATCAGCAATTTCCATGGTCTTCCTTGAACTGATAATATCAATGTGGCTTTCTCTTCTGTTCTTCTGTGTGGAGAACTCATTCTACTTTCCTTTTCCACGGACTTACACTTTTGCTTTAAGTGTATTTTTTCTGAGGAACTGCAAACCATTTTTTATTGTTGTCTCCTTCAGACTCACCTCCTGTGACATACTAGTGGCTCTGTCCCTGAGATTTGTTCAAGACCAAATGTGAAAGGTTGTCTATGGAGTGAATGAAAATTCTAGATCTGAAATTGCAATGAATTTTGTCAGGAGCTACTCTTTGGGAAACATATATTGGAACTTAGAGGACTCCCACCACACACACAGTCACAGAATTGTTTAGCTTGGGAAGGACCATTAAGGACCAACTGCAAGCCAAGTTCACCACTAAACCATGTCCCTAAGTACCACATCACATGCCCCTTAAATTCCTCCAGGGATGGTGACTCAACCTTGGGCAGCCTGTTCCAATGCTCAACACTTTCCATGAAGTGACTTTTCCTAATGTCTGATCTAAACCTCCTTGGGTGCAACTTGAGGACATCTCCTCTTCTGCCATCGCTTGTTATTCAGGAAAAGAGACCAGCACCCACATGACTGCACCCTCCTTTCAGGGAGTTGTAGAGAGCAATGAAGTCCCCATGGGCCTCCTTTTCTCCAAGCTAATCACCCCCAGCTCCTTCAGCTGCTCCTTATCACACTTGTGCTCCATGCACTTCCCAGCTCCATTGTCCTGCTCTCGACTCGCTCCAGCATCTCCACTTTTCTTGCCATGAGGGGCCCAAAACTGAGCTCAGGATTAGTGGGGAGGCCTCAGCAGTGCCCAGCACAGAGGGACAATCACTGCCCTGGTGCTGCTGGCCACACTGGTGCTGACACAGGAGGCCAGCACCCCCAGAGCCTTTCCCACTGGGAGCTTTCCAGCCAGCTGGGAGCACTGCAGGTCTTGCTGTGACACAAGTGTAGGAGCTGGCTAACAATTGTGAGATTTCTCCCAGATGCTTATAGAATGTTTCATGTGCCTCTTTGTCCTGACTGGACAGTCTATAACAGACTCCCACCAGGATATCTGCCTTCATGGACTTCCCCCTATTTTTACCCATAAACACTTGATGCTTTCATCACCATAATGAAGTTTAGGTAGTCAAAACACTCCCAAACACACAGGGGCTACTCTACTGTCTCGCCTTTCTTGCCTGTCCCTTCTGAAGACCTTACAGCCATCCGCTGCAGCTGTGTGACTCTGTGTGACTCTGTGTGACTATCCAGCCATACAGTGATTGCAACTCTGTTGTAGTTTTCCAGCTGCACAATGGGTTTCAGCTCCTCCTGCTCTTTGCCCATGCTGCATGCATTGCTGGAGATGCACTTCACTTGGGCTACTGTTCCTGCCACCTTTGCTGGGGGAGAAGCCATGATTCCTATGGGACTGTTTTCAGGTTCTTTCAGGGTTTCTAACATATCAACAGCTTTTATTCACTTGCTGCCATGTGGGTCTCCATCCCCTTCTCCAAGGAGATGGCTGAGGAGTTTCACACATTCTTACAGAGATGTTTAAGATGTGCTTCAGTGTGCTCAGCACAGCCTGGAGCAGCCTGAGGGGCTTCACTAGAGCACTCACTCAAATGTTGGTGTGCTGCCCCCCAGCTTACCTCTAGAGAGCCTGGGATATCTATTTCCCCTTTCAAGCCTAGTTTAAAGCTCTTTCCATGAGCCCTGGTAACTCAACAGTCAATGCCATTTCTCCCAGGTCAAGCTGGCCGAGTTACAGCCTCAGCCTGCACAGCATTCCATGAAAACTCCCACATAAACTGCTGCACTGTTCTCTGGTACTGTTTGTGAGTTCCTGAGTTTCTTTGATCCATGCCTTGGGCGCTGATGCCCTGGTCCTGTCCAAGTCCAATCAGTTGCTGTGACATGTGTTGTGGTTTTCTGCCAGGTCTCTGTGTTTCCCTGAGATTCCCCCAGCTGAGGAATTCTCTGGAGTGCTCCACTGCAGGTCGTGCTGGCACTGGAGCTGCCAGCCTTGGCAACAGAATTTTCCTTTGCTTCCTTCATTTTTCTCCTTTCATTTGCCTCATTTGCTGTCAAAGCACAAAGTTTCTGCCAATTCTTTCCATCACTACCTCTTCTAGGGGTTCTCTGATGAAAAATGGCAGCATTAAGATAATTTGCATTTTCAATCCAGTACACCCAATAGACAACACAGTGCTGTGGGGCAGTTATAAATAATTTTTGAAAAGTAAATAATGGAAATGAAGGGTTGAAGATTATTGGCATGACACTGTTGACTTCATCATAAAAGAATATCTTAGTAGCTCCAATAATTAAACTGAACCACGTTCTCTGCTCCCATTTGTTAAGTAATGCCAAATGCAAACTGGTTTTTGTTATATTTCCAAAATTGAAAGCATATTCTCCATAAAAAATATTACTTTCACCTGTATTTGCAGTTACTCATAACTGTATTGGCTCTAGGCCTGCAGCTGTGAAAATAGCACAGTATTGAAAATCTTTATTTCTTGCAAGCTTCTCCTTTGATCACCATCATGCTGTCTCCATTAATAACTCTTTAGGTTACTGGAACCTGCTCTGAGAATGGAATCAATGGCATTACTTTTTAATTACACCTGAACTTTTCACTTTTGTTTTTGGTGCTGTTTTGGTCTCTCCTGATAGAAGGTAATGATGATTCCAGTTCCACCAAAATCTTTGTCAAGTAAATATTCATGGACCTTTAAAAAGACTCGTTTCTCTTTAGTAATAACACAACATTTCAGCAGTATGGAAATGGCACACAATTTTAATAGCATGCACTTAAAGCAGAGGATAGCACAAAATCAATGCAGTGTTTGACCAGAATAAACACCCAGAACATGATATACCCTGGCCATTTCTAATTTTCATGTTTGGATGATTTAAACCTGGTTTTCTGTTGCTTAGGAGAAACTAGCACCAACTTTCTGCTATGAAAAAATAGAATTAATTCTTTGGTGTTTATACTATTATTTTAATCTTAAATTTGGTTTATTTTATGCTGTATTTTCTGTTTGCTTTATGATGCATTTTTTTTCTATTAACAACACAATGTTGCATCAAGAAATTTAGTTCTTGTTATACATTAGCCTGCAGTGCTCGGTAAAACTAATTCAGTCAGGTAATTAAATAGATGCTAAATTCCCATGTGTTTTTTAAGTCAGTCACAAATAAGGACAATTTTCTGAATCAGGAGTAATTGATCAGGCTGCTCTATTTTACTTTACCAGGAATGTTAGAGCAGAAGGGTCATCAGATTCTGCTTCCTGCTATTACAGGTACACAGTTTCTTATCTACACAAACTGCTGATCAGGATCTGTCTCAAAACTTCTTCTTATTGATGTTTACTGGTTGTGATCCAGAGAGTTGGAAACTCTCTGCATTCTGTCTAAACTCTCTGGTTTCTGTCTGAATGTGTTCATGCCCAGTTTATTTGTCCTGCATTAAGCTGGTTCATCCCCTCTGGAATTGAAAAAATGGAGAAAAGGGAGTACTTTTTAATAAAAATCTTTCCTCTTTCTATCATTATGGCTTGAGCAAGCTTGGTGTGTCCAGATTCCTTTTGCACAACAGCCCAGCCCCTTCACTGTTGATTTCTTCACCATGCCCAGTTTGGGGTCTTGAATGTAGGACCTCACTATCTCAAAGTACTGCAGGTGAGAGCTCTGTAGGAATAAGGGCACCCAGGTGGATGAGATCAGTGACATGTGTGTTTCATTGTATATTCTGGAAAGTTCTCATCTGTCCTAGGAGCCCCTTTGCTTTTCTCACAGATGCAGCAGTTGTGACTCTCAGTTTTCCGCGACGGGCAAATTTGAAGCACCTTTCCTTCTCAGTTGTTCCAAGTTATTATTGTCGTGTATATATTATTCCACCAGCTAACTGAGCTGACAGCTAAATGTCACTGATTGTTTCTAAATAGCATGCTTAAATTTCCGCTCTTCCTGACATTATTTTGCACATTCTCTAATTATTGTTTATGGGTCTATCCCTAAGGTAGTTGTCTTTTACACCATATGCTGTAAATCCCTTTAGGTGTTCTCCTGTGTCACGCCTTTAAATTATTCTGTTGGACTTTCAGCCCCTCTCTGGCATAATTTCAATTTGTCTCAGACTTTTGGATGCCAGTGTAGATCCTATTTCTGCATGTCAAAGCACTTGCAAGGGCCAGCAGGAAATGTGCTGCTGTAGAGAATCCTATTCTCTAGGAACAACATCAGTTCAGCAAAAGAAATGGGAGAAATTTCTATTTTTTTAACTTAATATCCAAATAACAACAACAACAAAAAGAGCTACATCACATTATATAAACTCGTTGAGACAGCCTGTGGAAGCAACAAGATTTAACAGAAGGTTTAGAAAACATTGTGTCATTTAAGTAAATTGTGGCTCATCTGCAGTGCTCCAAGGTAATTACTTGTTTTGTTGAAGCCAAATATTTTGATGTTTAAATATATATCCAAGAGGGAAGCATATACATTAACGAAAATGTATGTCTGAAGTAAAAACAAGCAAATAAACCAGCCACTATTAAGAATTAAATTCTTAAAGACTGTAAGAATTTGCTGTGTAGGTAAATAGGTGCTGTACTCACTCCTGTCTCTGTGAAATATTGTACTCATTCAAATCAATTATCCTTTTACAGATGTGATTTCATAAAAGGATAATAGTTTCATGTCTGGAATTGCATCAGGTAAAACAATCTATTTTAATTGTTTCTATATCAATGAACTGCAGCACTTTTTTTTTTTTTAATCCACAAAACAAATTTAATCATCTCTGCCAAATAAGAACTCATTTGTCACTTGAAAGATGAAATAGTTTATTTTCTCTGTCAGCCAAAAAAAGCCCCCAACAAACCATATATCTGCACGCATATGTTCCTTGCAATGTAATTGTACCTATCTTAGCCTTTTCTAAAAATTGACCTGCACTGGGAACAATGTAGGTGATTCTATTTTCTTTCCATTATCTTTCATAGATGTTTGTCCTGGGTACACAAGGACAGTGCCTGGCAGAGGTCCTGCTGACTCCTATTTAAAGGCCATTTTAAACAGGTGAAGTTAAAAATATTTGCCCTCAAGGTTGTTTTTGAAAGTCACATATGACACATGAACAATGAAAGATTGCCTTTCATTTTTCTCAGGAGAAATTTATTAAACTGACCAAAGTAATATAAAAGTGAGGGAACTTAATGCGTACACAGCACAGCTGGAGAGAATTTCAGTCCAAACACAGCAGGTGTTTTCCCATACACCTGGATGTGGGAGGTGCACCCTAAAGCTGCTGAGCAGAGGGGTGGATGTGGTTCACAGGATTCCTTTTGCAAACCTCACATGCCAGGGGCAGTGGATGTGCCTTGTCCCCTGCAGCCAGAAGCCCCAGCCCCTGCCTTGCAACCAGCACTGGGCCTGTGGGTGTGCTCCTCCAGCCTGGATGCGCTGGCACTGAGGAGGGATCAAAACACCTCAGCAGTCTGTGCTGTCCAGCCTCTCTGACTCCTCTGTTACATGATGGATCTGCTGCTCTGTGTGTGTGTGCAGAGCAGCCATCCCTGCTGCTGGCTTCCTTCACCATGCCACAAGAACTGGATGATAACAAACCTTTCCCAACCAGTGAAATGCCAGTTCTGCATCCTTTGCATGCCAAGGCTATCTCTGTAACTTCCAGCATAGTCCTGGAATTTGGTTCCATGTGACAGTAAATCCCTAGATTGTTCTCTGACAAAAATTTCTCCTCTTCCAGCTTGTGAACTCCCCAGCAGTCCCTGGATATACTTCAACAGATTGCACAGTCCAAGGATCATTCCCCAAAATGTTTTTTTTGTGCAGCCGCCGTGTTCTGGGTGCCATCATGATTTACAGGGTGCAGGCTCATGTGTAGCTCCTGACTTCACGGTCCAGGAACATTTATTTCCACATAGGCAGCCAGCATGTCTCACCACGTCCCTTCCTCTGTGCCTGTCACCTCCCTGGTGGCACCTGCCATTTCAAATCTCAGCCACTGCAGTGACCCTTACTCCCTCTCAGCCCAAGCCATTTTCCAAAGCCTCCTGCAGGGTGGGATCACGTCTGGGCTGAGGTGTGAGCTAACCCCATCACTCAAAGCAGGCTCAAAGCTCTCTGCTCTGACAGGCTCATTCCACCAGCTCAGTCTAATTGTCCAACAACAGCTCTCTCCTCTCCCTGCCTGTCACTGATGTAGCTGCCAACCAAGACAGGAGCTGCAGCAATAAATAGTCAGCATTTCCCCCAGAATGAGAAAAGCAAGGATCTATTTCCTAGGCTTTGGAGTACAATATTCTGATAAAATTCTTATTAATAATAATACATAGCCACTGCTTGATGAGACAAGTGGGATAGCTGAAATGTATGCAGGTTATTCTGAATTGTGTCTTTTCTGATAAGACTTAGATCTCTGGAGAAGAAGGCAGAGCTCTGCAGCATGTCTCTCATGATTTTTTGTACGTTTATAGCTGGGTAATTGAGAAAACAAGGGCAATTCAGATTGATTCACACTGGATTTTACCTCTGCTGGCTGAAGATATTTTCTGCCTAGATGATAAACTCTTCAGCTGCTGCAGCTAAATCAGAAAGGATTGTGAATCTGACTTGTCAGCCTGCCCAGTTTGCAACCTGATGTTTTAATGTAAACTGAGATTGATAGTGGTTTACATTTACTGTCAATGACAAAATCAGCACCTCACCTAATCAGTGATCTGGCAGGGACATTTTTGGATGTCAAGCTTTTACACCACCCTATCCTGAAGGGGCAAATGTTGTGAAAAGGGGGTTATAAGGACAGAATGGTTACATCTGACTCTGTCTTCACAAGCTTATGTCCATCAGCCCTTTGGATTTCAGTGGACTAAAGAAAAATACCTGACCTGCGGTATTGTGAAAAGTATTTTTCCTTGGCTCATTTTCTTTGCGTATATCTCTTGATCTCATCAGAGATCTTGTCAAAAGAATTCACTGGAGAAGACTTACCAGGCAGGTAAAAAAACGTCATGGATAATTAATACCCAATTAATTTGATGCCAATTATACCTAAGACTTTAGACGAAATTATTATAGAAAATATAGAAATACAGATAAATGAGTTAATATGTTACAAGTCTTTGTCCAAAAAAAAAAAAATTTTTTACAGAATAATCTGAAGTCTTCTTTGATAGGACATGAGATTTTCTAAATTAACCAGAGATTTTTTCTCTTGATATTTAAGAAATTCTTGCTTAATTATTACTTATTACTTACTAAACTGGATATCAGTACAACTGTGAGATAACTGGAGATAAGGAAATACAAGACTGCCATGGGACTTTATCTGGAATAGCATGGGAATTCTGGTTTTCCATACCTGAGAAAAAGAAATACAAAATTAAGCAGGCAGAGCACAGTATAAGCAGCATAAAAGAAATTTATTTTACTGGGGGAAACAAAAATAATGTAATTTATTTCAAAAAAAATTTATTTTATAACAAAAAAATAAAAAGATACAAGAATGCATCTGTGATAGGCATGTGTCTCCACCCAGGTGGAGAAGACTGGCAGGTCTTCTTCAGTGGTGTATGCCTAGTAGGGAGATCATTTTTGATACCAAAAAAGTTCAAAAGAAAGTATTGCAAGCCATTCTGGGGGGAAAAAAATCAGTTGTGCAAAGGCCAAAATGCTTCATTGCCCTTTGAAAGCTCCTGAACAAGCACGTGACATTTTTCCACTGGAGGAGATGAGGGAGATCAAATGGGAAATGAGACCTCAGCTGCTTGGTCTCTCATGGGAATGCAGAGGGATGTGTCTGCCATCACTCACTTTGGCTGGAATCTCTCCCATCTGGGCTGTGCTGTGTCCTGCAGATTGTCCCGGGCACAGGCTGAGTGCCAGCAGCACCCAGGGAACCTCCCCAGCAGCAGTTTCGTGACACCCCCATGGCAGCACCCCCAAGGATGAGCCCAGTGCTCTGCACTCAGCTCCAGCGTGCTGAGCTAAAGCTCCTGAGCTGCTGAGTCCATGGTCAGGCTTGTGAGGGGAGGACAAATTTTCCTATCAGAGTTTGGAGTGAAAGAAGGGGTTTAATAAAAATATCTATGCTTGTATGTCATTCAAGCTCTGTGAAGAACACCATGCCTTGTTTATCTGTTGGTTAAACAGCTGTAACAGACTGTACCTGCTTCAAAGAGGATTCACAAGAGACAGCGATCAATAAATGCTTGTGAAGACCTTTGATGCTTGGAAATGGAAAATGCTATTTTCACTAGGCTTATACAACAATTCAATTACGGTTTTGGAGAAACAGAGGTAGAAAAGCAGACAGATTTGATCAAGACTGAGGTTCTTAGCCACGATTACACTGAGACCTAGCTAAAAATAATGATAGGCTAAGAAAGAACTGATTCAAATTGTTATCTTTCAGACTTATTCTAAGTACATGATCTAGAAATTATAAAAAAGTATTGAAAAAGATAAATAAGATAGTCAAGGGCCCTTCTGTCCTATCAGCTGTTTCTGTTTACAGGCTAATGGAAGCAGCATATCGGGTTAGAAAGGCACAGTCACAAAACTAATGAAAATTTAGGGGGATGATAGATGTGTTTTGATACCAACCTAAGACTGAGGTGTCCCTGAAGAGCTTACTTCAGGGATAAGTGCAGGACAAAATTCAATTCCATGAAATTGCAGTGAAGGCAAGATTGAAGTCACCTAAATTAAGACTGAATTTAGACTAATGTTCTGCAAAATTTGTGTGCCAACAGCTCAGACCACTGCTTCAAAGCAGCCAATCTCTTGATAATCTCCTTACTGTCCAATGTCTGTGTGTGCCTTTGGTCAGCCCCAGAGTTCCAACAAACACAAACATTGCACATCTCTGCTGTCACCCATTCAGATCAGGTTGGTGCCCATGTCACCCTGGAGATCTCTTGACATTCAGATTTGGGCACCAATGTCTAATTTCGCCCAAAAGCCTGGAGAACTTGGCCTGTGGTGCTGTTTTTGCAGGAGCCCACTGCCATGCACAGATCCACAGGGCTGACAGACCACAGATGTTCAGACCCGTGATGGAAGAAATCAGGACCTAAAAAGCAGGAATTTAACTTCCCCAGATGTGGGGCGTTTCGAGCCTCTGTCACTCCTGTCCCCAGCCATTGTGCTCCAAGAACTTGTAGCTCCATCACTCCAGATGCACAAGTCAGATCTCAGGATTGGTGAGAGCAGAAGAATAGAAAAACAACAACCTGACTCTACTCTGAGAAAAGCAGGTGAGGGTTCTGACTAGGCTAATAAACCTAGTGGAAGGAGAGAGAAAAGGTAGTCTTTATTTGGTCCTGAGCACTACTATAACAACAGTTCAGTATTTGGAAAGTGCACTGTGTCCTTGTGCATGAAAAGGATCTGCCAGTCTGACCTTTTGTGTCAAGCACTTATGTCTGCTTCCCATGTGCAGGCCTGCTTAAAGATGCCTCTCTCCATGTGCTATTCCATAAATCTCCTAAAAAAGGAAAAAATGTCTTTTGAATATAATGGAACACCTACTCTCATGATTAAATGCAATGAAGAAACCATTGAATACAATGATTTGCTAGCAGGAGACTCATATATCTTTAAATCAATAGAGTTGCATTTGCTTGCTGTGATGAGCCCACAACCCCCTATGGCTGGCAGAGGCTGAATCAGCTGACTGGCTGGAAGAATTGTGAAGAATGTATTACAAAACCACCAAAAAGAGCAAATCTGCTTTGTCAGGCATTTTGAGAATAAATCCTGTGCTGAGCAGTACAGGAAGACCACACAACAATCAATCTCCTACCCAACACCTTAGCCTGTCTTCTGTATCTCTTTTGGGTGTGTGCAGTCTCACCAGGATGCTGAATCTGGCCCCAATTCTGCCCTCTTGCCTGCCCCATCCTTGGCTTTGTCACTGTGGTGGCACCATCAACTCGCTGCTTTGTCATAATGTGGCATCTTCCCCTTTCCTGCCCTTTCAAAACACTGCTGCTCATGTCATCCACCCTCTCCTCCAGCTGTTTTTGCTATTCACTGGCCTAGAGCACAGACAGCAAAAAGTTGTTGAAAATATTTCACAGCCTACATTTTTGTCTCCTTGCCTTCATCTTCCTTTTCCTCAGCTGGGCCTTGGCATCAGCTCAGTTGCTTGTTTTGTGCCTTCAAGTGACCTCCTCTATGCCTTCTTTGGTTTTCCCTGGCATTAGTCAGGAAAACCCCCTGACCAGTCTGAAATATGTTATGATTCTCCTTGAAACCCCTCCCTCAAACACCTGTTTGCTCTGTGGCTGGGGCTCCTGTCCTTCCTCTCTTGGAACCACTGGGTTTATCACTTTCACCCATGATGTGTGCTGGGCTCCTTGTGCTTTCCTTGCCTGTTCTGTTGTATCCCATCTTACATTTACCCTGTGAGTTCTGCAAGGGAGAGAGCTTCCCTATGCTGTGTTCACAGAGTGTTTAACTCCAGGAGGAGGACGGGACAGAGGTACTGTCCAAATAAATTAATACTCTACAGGCAGCTGTTTGGTCTTTTTATTAAGTCAGGGTCTAAATTTTTTGACTTCTCTATGTTACTTGACAAGGTAGCAATATTCCACCCTGCTATGCTGAATGACATCAAAGCCACTGGGCTGTTGGGAAGCACACTCAGATTGGTTTGAAAAACCTAGAGAGAGAGAGAGAAAGTTATTAACTATTTATCTTGGCTCCAACAGAAATTTCTGCAGCTGTTGTGTTAAAAAAACAAACAAACAAACAAACAAACCATTCCAGGCTGGGTATTTTAAATTTCAGCCTTTGGCCCTCTTGTCCCAATTATGTCTTCATTAGGCACGTGAAGGAGCTGCTGAAGCTCCAGTGTATTCTACAAATACCATCAAGTCACTTTTCCACCATATCCTGAACCTTCATGAGTATAAATACCACTTGTAAGTACCACACCAAAGAAAGTAACATCTGATAATGGTGATAGAATCCAGTATTCACAAAAGAGACAAAACACACAAAGTGCAAAATATAGAATCAAAACTAAAGGCTTGAGTAGAGACCAAGATATTTCATAAACTGAAAAATGAAGGCTTGAGCATAGCTTAAGACACTTCATAGGCTGGGACATAATTGCTTTTGATTCCTTTATATTGGCTTTTTATCTCAAAGAGGGCAGATGACAAATTGTCAAGTGATTTTTCATAAGCCATTAGTACATGATTTCCCTCCCTGTCTCCTCCTCCTCCTTTGCACATTTGGATCCTTTCCTTTTAATATTTGCAAGTTTACAGTATGGAAAGGTCAAAAAATGCAAACCACAAAGATTTTGCTCTATGCAGCCTGCTGGCTTCCTTCTTACTCTTTATACACTGCAGTTGAACTTGTGGACATCAGTCGTCTCTGATGTTAGACAAACCCATTTCAGAAGGTGTTCCTGCTCTAAAAGATTTGCAGTGAGTAGATGAAGCTTCTAAGAGAAAGAAGATTAAGCACAGGGACTTACCCCAAGTCAGTGGGCAGTCAAAGGGCTGGCCTGGGAAGGAATTTTTATCTCAGTGGTGCTTTGGTCACTGTTTTTCCTATGCACTAGTGTCCTTTTTTTAGGACAAAGATTGTTGTGCCTGAGAAATTGGGTGTTTCTCTAACCTGTCAAAAGCCAGCCAGTACATAAAGGGACCACTGGGGTGAGCCACAGTAGCTCAATAATGTCTCAATGCACCTGTACCCTGAGAGCATTTTTAAGCTGATGGTCAGATCCAGGTTTCCTGGCATAAAGTAAGGCTGAAATTTATGTGCCCCTTCTTCTCCCCACATCAATAGACCCCATTGCTATTTCCCCATCACAACACTCAAACCTGAGCACTGTGGGGCCCTGGCACCCCCCACATTTGACTGCTGGCTGTGGGCAGCTTGCAATGCTGGCAGCACCAAGGTGTTTGTTTTTCATCCTCCCTGTGATAGGAACAGAGGTGAGGAGTTCAGCACTCTCCCTTACCTCCACTGACATCAGTGCTGTGTCAGCCCTGATGGTATTAGAACAATCTTTTAAAAGCAGTTCATCTTATTACTGAGCTGTGCTCTCCCTGAAGGCCATGGACGAATGCTAAAGTCTGGAAGTGCGTGTGATGTCATGGAAGAAATATGAAACAGCAGCTGAACTGCTGGCTGCTGCAAGGGCAAATTCTGGTTAATGTTTCCTATTAACTCCTAACTCCTTCTGTCATCCTGCTCTTGATAGGGAGAATCTAAAGGAAATAGCTCTCTCATCTTCTGCTCAAAATTGCCATTTCCCAAGGATTTGCTAGAGGTCTAATTAACACAGAATAAATGTATTCTGCATTTCTCACCCAAGAGGATAGTTTAGATCAGAATCAGTGTAATGAATACAGCATGTTTCTGATGGAGTTTTGAGTGTAAATGAAAGGGATACTGTGAATGATGATGACAAATGTACTTCAAATGAAGAATTAATACTACTCATAACACTAGGAATATAAAAATCCATATTATTAGAACAAATGCTTTGGTAATATTAAGCACTTCTGTGTCTAAATCTGTGTTAGAATACACAGAAGAAACAGACAAATATTTATGCTGATATTTAGTACTTAGTACTGCTATGTCTGTAATTTATATTCCCCCATAATCATGTCACAGTACCACTCTGTGCTTTGTGTTGTGCCATTTTCACTTGTGATTTTAATGTCCCTGAAGCAACACTTCATGGGGAAAACCCTTCTTCTGGCCAAGAAAACAACTTTTCTCAAATCTCTGTGGTGCTCTCTGAAATACAAATAACAACACTAATAAGACCCAGAAGCTTCTGTATTGAACAATGCACAACTAGTTTGTGAGAAATGTTTTCTTCACAGGGGACCTTATGTTCTTAAACAAGACTCAACTCGTGATTTTTGCAAACAAGCAGGGGAAGCCGTAGTCAACTGAGACGTGCTTATGAAATCTGTTTATAAATGTGAGTTGCAACCATGTCACATTTTTACAAACAGAAGGAACCCAAAAAATGTTCATGAGATCACAAGCCCTACTAAGCAGCAGCCTCTGTGCTCCTGCTCCAGGGTCATTCCAAGATCCATGTCCTGTTGACAAGCTCTGCACTGGATTATCTCCCCAAACAGCTGCAGGGTGACATCCGCAGAGGTTCTTAAAGATGGATGAGATGTTCAACCAAATCACTCACTCCCATAGTGAGTGAGCTCTTTCTTGGAGCTCCCACAGCTTTCTCTTGATTATGCATTTGGAAGCATATCCTTGATACCCTCAGCTAACTCTCCTTGTTTCTAGCAGCCAAAAGAACCAGTGGAGCATGTACCTCTGGTAACAATTAAGAATGAGTTGGCTTGGAAGGGACCCTAAAGATCATTTAGTTCCAGCCCCCCCACCATGGACAGGGATACCTTCCACTAGGCCAGGAATAAGTGACATGAACAGGACACAGAGTTATGGGGTTATGTTTTGGCTCACAGCTGCATTTCATGGTATTTCTCCATGATCATCATTTGTCTTAATCTCAGTTTCTTTAGAAACAAAGATGGCACATTGCTTTGCAGTACTGTTGTGTCACCCTGCAGAAGACAGTATTTTAACTATTGCTATTAAGACCTTAAATGTATTATTATTATTATTGAGGGCTTGCCCCATACTTGCCTACAAACTATTGCTGTCTGCCAGACTAACTCCATTTTCTTCCATTTAATAAAGTGTTGTAATAGTTTCCCCAAGCACCCTTTTTTGTCAGATTTTCAATGTATGATTGCTGTTTACTACAAGCAGGGTCATTGATGGGATCTTGGTTCCTTGTGATAATGAAGAAATTGGCTTACACAGTGAATAGCTGTTCCTTTGCCATCAAGTTTATGTTAACATTCACAGTATCAATTAAACCAATATTGAAGATCAAGTATGTGACAATAACTGGAGGGGCTGAAATAATTGCAAGGGTGAGGTCATGGTGATCAAGCTTCCAAATACATTTTACAGAGTGCTGATGTGAAGTCTGCGGGTAATTTCTCCTTCCTTCAGGTGTCAGAACTCATTTAGGCTTTAGACACTGCCGTAAAAGGCAATCAGCTCTTCCCTTCCAATCTCCAAAATCATTTTAGTACAGGTAATATCAACAGAGTCACATCATTTAGAGCCTCCTCCTGCCGCCGTGCAGCTGCTCAGGCAGTTAATTACAATATGTTCCTGGGATGAGAGGCTGAGCAGGCAGCCACATTTCCGCGCTCCATTAAAACCAGCTTAGCCAAATTAGACTGATAGGATAATGGGGGTGTTTTGTGCAATTCCTTCTACTCCCAGCAACAAGGATTGCGCCAGGTATTGCTCTCTTTGTGTAAATCCTATACCTGGTGTTTGTTTACTAGCAGTAAGTAATGGCTATATTCTTTCATATAGCCATTACTTGTAAAACGACATTTTTCTAAAGACTTATAAATTAATGCACCATCAGCTCACGCAAAATAACAATATATCTACTGTCAAACTTTGATTTAACAGGGAGGAGAGGTAGGGGCTTGAAATATTTTTCTTAGGAAAGTACAGGAAACAAACCACTCCATCAGAACAGATGCTGTACATGATATATGTCATTTATGTACCTTCATAATTTCAAGTAGAAGTGTTCTAAGTTTGTGCAACTCTTCTCTATCACTTTCAGGTGTTGTTAAGATTGGAAATTCAAATTATTTTAATAGCACTGATTTGTCCATTGTTGATTCAGTTGGAGTGGGTCAGGGACCCAAAGATAGGATTCACTTTATCTTTCTTTCTGAAAAACTGTCATCTACATTTAGTGTAAAATAATAGGGGAATTAAATGCCCTTTAGGGAAGTCTAGCTTAGGAGAAAAAGTACCTTTAAGTATCAAAAGAGCTCCCAAACTACCTTGAGACAGATGGGCTAAATGTGAGGCACTAATGTGAGAAAGGATGAATTCAGGACAAAGACATCCTTTTTTTGAACCCATCCATTAATAAGCTTTACTTGATTAACAGAAAAATATATAATTCAGCTAAAATAATGTTATTTGTTGCGGCTGGATTTTTTTTTTGTGGTGTCATTTTGCTCTGTTTCTCGTGCTATACTTCCTAGTTTCTGTTTTTCCTTTTCATAGTAACAAATGGGGATTTTGGCACTCCCTATCATCATCCCCTTGGCTGAGAACAGGGCAGAGTGAAGAGGGGACTGTGGGTTATGGTTTAGCATGTCCCTTTAGGCATCTCTCTGACAGGATAACGAGTGGTCAGTGTGGGTGGCTCTCATGTGGTGTTAAGGAAAGAAAAGTGCTGTGTCCTCCTTCACAAGCTGGTTTTGGGCCTCATCTCTGGGACATCTGCAACAAGCTTAGTAGAACCTAAACTGGAGATTTCCCAGTCAAGACCCAAACAATGCACACGGTAATGAAGTCTGAGTCCTCGGGAGTGGCTCCCTGGATAGAGCAAGTCCTGGGATAGAGCAAGTCCTGGCCCCTCTGCAGAAGGAGTACTGGAGGCATATTTTGCTGTAGACTTTAAACATTACACCTGCAACTTCAGAGTTTCATGGTCAAATTCCAAGCTAGAAATAAGCCCTCAGTGTCTGTTCCTTTATCAACCACACTGCAATGAAGATGACAGATGGTGTGAGGTTATTACATTTAAGTGGCCACGGAGGGAAGGAGTCCCAAGCTTTGGTGTTAGCAGGAGCTGTGTTCTAAAGATAAGTGAGTGAAGCAATTGCTAAGAAAAGTAAGACATTATTCCATATATCATCTGTTGCAGACATACATATTATCTATGATATATGGATAAACCAGGAGGGATTTCCATTTTTTAAAAATGCCTATTGTTCTGTAGCAGTGTGTGTGTGGGGGGGGGTGGGGAGGGGGGTGGTGTTTTTATGAACAGACATGCATGTGATTCCAGTGTGTGCTGCTTTATTGTATTCAGAACTGCTGAAAATAATTACTCACAATATCAATTTCCCTTCTGGAGCTTAAGAAGCAGGTTGAGAGCAATGGTGTTATTAAGAATAATTTCAGAGCAGTAAATATAGCTATCTAATCATCTATAATGGCAGGCTAGACATCTAAATTTGACTGAAATGAAGAAATATATCACTACACATTCTATTTCAGTGAAAATATGCATACAGTTCTTCTGCCTGCAGCAAATGTGAGGTACAGAAAACATTATTCAAAACACAGAGTTCCTTTAGTGATCAGTTCCAAACCCTCATTCTTTAGTCCAAAGTATTACAACCAAAACACTACATTAAATTTTGCATCTACTCTCCTATGTGTCGTGATCTACTAAAGAGTTGGAATACTTTAAATACATTTCATATAATATGAAAGCTATTCTGAATCAAAGCCTATGATCTGGAATACAATGAGACTCTCACTGATGGTTCAGTTGTTAAATGATAAGGTCCTAGAGATTCTGCTGGCATTCAGTAGCGGGTCCATACCCAGCACAGGCAATATTTGTCTGTCTGTACAACGGTAATTGTGGAGCTGCATTAACAGATGGACTGCTGCTCTCAGCTCTGGGGCATGACATGTTCATACCCCCCTGGCAGCAAAGCATATGGTCTAATAAATGTGAACAGGGTCAACACTTAACTCTGTGCTCTTGGGATATTTTGTACTCACCTAATGCCCTTCTGGGAGAAAGCCTTAAGGGATGTGGCCAACATATATATAAATATAACCATTCATATTCTACTTGGCACGTGCTGCAATGCTTCATATTTTTAGTATGTGAAGTCTGCAGATTTTAACAGCTTTATGATGCTACATTTAGAGATCAGACCAGTAATAGTGGATGGGAGGCTGAACATGACCCAGCAATGTGCACTTGCAGCCCAAGAAGCCAGAGGGGTCCTGGGCTGCATCCAAAGCCCTGTGGGCAACAGGTGAAGGAGGGGATTCTGCTCCTCTGCTCTGCTCTGCTCTGCTCTGCTCTGCTCTGGTGACATTCCACCTGCAGTGCTTCATCCAGCTCTGGGGGGTCCCAGCACAGGAATGACCTCAACCTGTTGGAGCAAGTGAAGAAGAGGCCATAAAGATGATTACAAAATTGGAGTACCTCTCCTATTAGAAAAGGCTGAGAGAATTGGGATTGTTCAGTCTGAAGAAAAGTCCCTGGGGTCACATAATTGCAGCTTTCCAGTACCTGTGAGCCTATGGGAAAGATGGAGAGGGACTTTTTGCAAGAACCTGGAGTGACAGGACAAGGGGGAAAGCTTCAGACTGAAAGAGGATAGGTTCAGATTAAATATTAGGAGGAAATTATTGTGAGAGGTGGTGAGGCACTGGCACAGGTTGCCCAAAGAATTTGTGAATGCCCCATCCCTGGAAGTGTTCAAGGCCAGGTTGGGTGGGGCTCTGGACAACCTGGTCTAGTGGAAGGTGTCCCTGCCTATGGCAGGGGTTGGTTGGAACATGGTGATCTTTAAGGTCCCTTTCAACCAAAACCATTCTGTGATTCTGTAATTCCACAAATCCATGATTCTATGGATAAAGAGGTGGCTGAGGCTGAGCTTGTCACAAGTTTTGCAAATTTTGGTTTTTTTGGGGGACTTTTGGGTATCATTGTCTGTATCAGGATTGACTGTGACCACATCCAGGGCTCTGTGGATTCAGTGCCATGCACTGGCCTTCATCTCTTGGGGCAGGAACTGCAAGACAGAGTTCCCCCTAACAGGAGAACTGCCTGCAAACCAGAGCAGGTTTTGCTGAGATATTCTAAATGATTGCTTTTGTGAATAAATCTTAATAAATTAATATACATTTTAGAGGAAAACTAAAGTATCAATTAGGTTAAATAGTTACTTCTACAGTGAATACCAATGTCAGATGAAACTCTTAAGGGCTGGTTACGCGTTTCCAGGTGAGGTCACCTCTCTGCTCACATTCACTACTCATCTTCAAATGGCTCACTGGATGATTTTGATTCAGAAGGTTTCATGGTGAGTTATTTTTTCCCAGTCCACTCTCAAATTATGGCTTATCTTAGGTACTTCTGTATATTTTCTCACCTGGGCTTGATTTATTAAGTGCAGTAGGTGGCTCTCTATGACTGATCCAGTTTATCAATACCTCGTACTGCTCAGGCCTGTGTTTGCTTTACAACCTTCATCAGGGTCTAATAAAAACGCACTTATTCATGAACCTCATCAGAGAGATACCAGGTGGTTGGCAAAGGTGTCTTCTGGGCATCAGGTAGCCCATTACTGAAGTTGTTAGATATGTTCATAATTTCTACTAATTTATTTTTTGAGCAGTCATATAACAGTAAGTTATTACCCAAAGGACCTTGACTACACAGGGTATGCAGTAAAAAAGGAGAACAGTGAAGAGCTTAGCCTCGCTCTTGTAAATACACTTGACCCTCCCAGATGACATTTGACACTCTCTCAATTTAAAAATAGACTAGTGTGTTAATTCATATCTCTATGGCTTTTCTTGTTTTTCTGAGCTTGGAAAAGCTTTCTTTGTGTATTAGTTCCCATCTGACAAGGAAGGGAGGTGAGAGAACATGTATCAGAAAATCAGCATCAGTTACAGCTTTTCAGTGTGGTTTTAGTTTTTTTCTCCTCGACACTTTCAAGGTTGTATCACCAGATATGCTAACTAGTAAATGTACTATGAGAAGAAATTTAGTACAGAGAACATTAGCATCATCACTGAGAGTAATTAAAAAGCAAATTTAAAAAATGAAACAAATACCACAAGACAACACAAACCCCTACCTTCTAATGATTAGAGCTGTTTTTCTTATGTAATTAAACCAACCAGCTCATTAGCATTAACCACACTACACATTCTAATGACCCAATTTATTTTAAACTACAGATTCAAGCAGATCTGATAAGGCTGCTGTTTCCTAATTCTAAAATAATGCCTAATTTAAAACAGCCTTATAGGCTTTGGCTGCCACATTGAACCATGTCCTATTACAATTTGACTTACTCAGCAAGCCAGTCTAGTTCATAATGGATAAATTCAGGAAGAGAATTTGCAAGCTTTTGACTCCATATGTTCTTTATGGGGAATATGATGAATTTATTTTAATTCAAATCTATCTAAGGACTGAAATTCAAAACTGTTAAGGAAAATGAACTATTTCCCTTATGCTAGAGATTGTTCAGTCTCCCAAGGGCAGCATCTGGCAGATAATACAGTATGTTGTGCTGGAAAACAGCTCAGACATATTTAAGTAGCAAACTGTGATTACAAAGGCAAAGCTTAGAGGATGATGTCTTTTGACACAGAATTTAAACTTTCAGCTTTTAACATCAGTCAGATTTCTTGGCCCTCCTTGGCTTTAGAATTTCAGTGAAGGAACCATAGATGCCTTCCCAGAAGTTTTGCAATGTGCCCAGAAAGTGACCATACTTACATGATGGTGACTACCCCAGAGCAATGAACTTGTGCTCTGAGCCTCCAGATCCAGCCCAGGTGACAAAAAAATTTGGGTCAAGGGGTTCTGACCAGCTCAAAGGAGAGCATGTTCACCTCCTCACACTGCATCCAGTGCAGCCACACATTGAATGGAGTCACTGGCTGCTACACTGGGATCACCTTTTTCCAGAGAATTTCAGTGCTTATCAGTGATCCCTGTTAGGAGATAATTTTCAATTTAAATAAAATAAGCTCAGGTCATCTTCAAAGTGGAAGGTCATTTGCTGTGATCAGATGAGATGGCAGACACTTGCCTTCCAGAACTCCGTTAAGTGAAAAACAACTGCTCATTAGTGAGGAATTAAGCTCAAAACACTAAAAATCTACATCCTGGGATTGATTCTGGACACACTTAGTACACAGATTAATTTAAATGTTTGCTGCATCTAATCTTTCCTTATGTGCATCTGGATGTTCCATAAAGCAAATTACCTCAGCTATGAAATGATCAAGTAGTAGAGATTTAAACTATATATAACTTCTATGCAAGAGCATCAGAACATGACATTAATCTCCTTTCTAATTTCCTAAGCTCCCATTTTGTCATACAAGGTGACATCCCTCACAGCAACTGGATGATTTATATTGTGGAGGGTATTCTTAACTATCTTTAATATTGGTGCACCAGCTCATCCATCTTGAAACAAATTATATATTCAAGATTATTTATTCAGGACAGACAACGAATCATTAAAAAATGATCTTATTTCTGAATAAACACAGCACATCTATCTCTGTCTCTCTGGTACCAAGTAAATTGCATGTGTCCATTATGAGTATGTGCAACCCTCCCAAAATTGACTGACTTTGAAGTCTTATGGTGAAATACCTCTCTGAAATAGAATAAGGACTTGAAAAATGAAACTAAAGTGGACTTATTGTCTCATTTTCACAGTATAAAAATTGATAAAAGTACCATGACACAAGGTCATGGTATTAGCAAAATAATCCTATGTAGTTCTATTCTAGTCTTACAGTGTAATGGATTTTTATTCTGGTTGCATGAAAGGCACCACTATGGTTTATCCTTATCCATCTATTAACATCTATATGTGTAATAATTAACTTCCTTATAGCACTGTGATTTTGGTAGACTTGAAACTTGTTATTTCTCCCAAAAGTAATAAACAAGTTACAACTGCAATTGCCTTAAGTTCTTCTTGTTTATATGTTGAAATAAATGAGGTTGTCTCTGCAGTCCAGTGGCCAGGAGTTTTGTAGGATCTGACTGGGTTGCCTGTTTTCTCTGAGGAATCACATCACTCTCTAGGGTTGCACGAGGTGTGGGTGGAGAGGGGAAGGGTGACAGAAGTCTTGTATTTCTTGGCTTTAAATTGGCAAGGGGAAGGTAAAGATGATTTTAAGGTTCCTTCCAACCTGAGCCATTCTATGAGTCTATGAAGAACTCTCTTCTGCTAGCCAGTAACAACACCCAGTAACACAGGAATGTGAGAGGGAAATGGGGGGTTCCAGTGAAAGAGGTGGTGGGAGCAATAGGTTTTCTCCCAGTTAAACACTGAGCTGCTGTGTAATGCTGGTTGGGTCCCTCTTCTGAGGCTCACACTAGAAGGGCTCATTCAGGACCTCTCTTCTACTTTTGATGATGATGTGCAAGATGGCATCCAAGAAAAAAACCCTTGTAAAGGCTGGATAAATGATACCTGCTGCTTCTTTCCCAGGCATCTTGGCCAGTCACAAACAGCAACAGGTTGCTCTGGTATGGCATGTCAATATACCTGCTGCTTCACTCCTTTCTAGATGTTCACAGATAGTCTGGTTACCTTTTATGCTGTTTTTTTCCTACTAAAATGTGCTCACAACAAGGTCCCCCACAGCTAACAGCCTCTGTAGTTTGAGTTCCTCCACAAATGATAGCAATAGAGAGAGCAGCTGTCATCAGGGCCAAGTTCAGACCATCTGTTTTTCTCCTTTGATTCATTTAGTCGCATGACAATATTGCCCTCCATCTCCATTCTCTCCATAGTAATTGACTTCTTGTAAGTGAGCTGCCTTGTATCTTCCAAGCTTTAATTTTGTTAAGCTAATAAATCAATTTTCCATACAGGTGGTAGGGTTAAATATTGCCTACGTCTAGTAAAATCAGAGATAAGATGGACGTAGAGAGAAAGTTCTGAACAGTCTGAGGAATTCTAGGACAGCATTGGGGACTATCAAGCACTGACTAAAACATGCAGTTTTAAAAGGTTTTGGTGTTGGTTGTCAGTTAGAAAGCCCATATTCCATTGCCTGCCTCAAGCATACATCCAAGGGAGGCAGGATTAAGCATATTTTTCTTCCTCATGCTGAAATCTAGGAAAACCAGGAATCAACAGTTTTAAAAGCCAAGTAAACTTCAGCTCGGTCTAACCCAAAACTTGTGGAGGTCAGTGTCACAGTTTTCATGTGTTTTAAGTCAGTTCTTCAGAGAGCAGCCAGAATCCATCCCAGCTGTGAGGAAGGCAGAGAAAAATTGAAGCAATTGGAACAAAAATCCAACCCTTCAGGAGAAAAATCTCCATGTCTTTGTTAGGTATCAAGTATAGAACAATGTGTTAGTAACAATTTATCTTCCATGGGAATTATCCAAAAAACTCATTTTGTGTTGAAAAGTTGGGGTTCCTGTTTTGTGGCATCAGTTTTCTTTCTTTCACAGGAATTGCCTGAAATATAAAATTCATGCCTGAAGAAAGAAAAATCAATCAATGCATAATAACTTATTCAATAGTATAGACTAGTGCTGCCACTGAAAATTGATACAGAGGTAATCAGAGTGTGTTCGACCCCATCCTTTCCTGAATTACATCAATGCAGCTTCTGATATAGCAAAGGCAGTTTTGATACTTCAGAGCCATACAAAAAAGCATGGGACCAAATGTACTCCTCTATTAATTTTATGCCAGGGTAATTTCATACATTTTAATGAGATGACTTTGTATTTACATCCATGACAGAGACAGAAGAAAAAGCCTAAAAGCTTCCACAAATACTATTTCTTTTTTTTTTTTTATTTGTTTTTCAAGAGGAGGAAGAGCTATAATGTGGACATCATAATTTTCAGAAACATGATTCTTGTATTCTTTTCCTTTGTGCAAGGATGATCTACAATACTGTAAATACAAATAATGGCCATTGAGCAAGGTTCATACATTATACTGCCAACAAAATACTGACCTGAAGACTGAAAACAGAAATAAAAAAAAAAGTAATAAAAATATTGATTATACCATGGCATCAAGTAAATTAACTTTTTGTTATGAGAGAAGCCATGTAAAAGGGAAAACTTCAGACTGAAATATTTAGCTTTCTTTTGGTTTTGCTGTAATCTTTTTTCTTTAACCTTCATCCAGACTGCATCCTGAAGAAGGTCTCTGCTAATAAGGTTACTCATTCAGCTCTTCTCACCACCTGTAATTTGCCTAAATTATGGAAGGCAAATTAAGTCAGCTCCAAACAATATTAACAGGCTGGTGCTACCATCATAATTAAGTCACAGCAGATGCAAAGGGACGATGGAGACTTGGTAGTAAATATATCAAATGTTTCTGATGACAGTAATGCATTTTATTAGGAAAAACTATCATCATTGCTATGATCTAATGCACATTTACCCTTTTCCTGTCCTTCAGTCACTGGGTAGGACATAAGCTAAATTGAATTTCTGTATGTTAATGTTTTTGCCTCGTTAACTGATATTAATATTACATTCTATATTATTTAGTGGTTACTCTTGCAGCTACACTTTGTGCTGTCAAAAAGGCAGAATTACTTTCCTTGGGAGGTATTGGTGTCCTGCACTGTTGTCTCAACCAGTCTTGTGCAATGGGGTCCACAAGAGACACAGATTCAGCTCTGCCTGTTCTTCCTCCGAGCAGCCCCAGTCCTGAGCTGGGCCCAAGCAGGAGTGGCAGGAGGGCTGTGTGCAGTAAGGACGGGGCTCTGAGGAGCATGGGGCACAATCATCTCAGCTGGAGGGAACTGTTAACCTGAATTTGCAGTCCCTGGAGGTGTGCACTAATCACTGGGCTGGCAGCAGGGTCACTGCTTCCTCCAGCCATAAATTGTGAGCACAGAATAAGCTATTTGACAAAAATAGTATTGTGGGTTAACCCCAGCTGACAACCAAGCCCCACACAGCCACTCACTTGCTCCCCTGTGGTGGGATGAGAGAGAGAATCAGAAGGGTAAAAGTGAAAAATCTCAAGGTTTGAGATAAAGACAGTTTAATAAGTAGATCCAAAGCTGTGCACACAAGCAAAGCCAAACAAGGAATTAATTCACCCCTTCCCATGGGCAGGCAGGTGCTCAGCCATCTCTGGATAATCTGGGGTGCATCACACATCATGGTGAATTGGGAAGATAAACACCATCACCGAATGTTCCCCCTTCCTTCCTCTTCTCTCAGCTTTATGTGCTGCTGTTGATGCCATATTGAATGGAACATCCCTTTGGTCACTTGGGATCAGCTGTCCTGGCTGTGTCTCCTCCCAGCTCTTGTGCACCCCCAACTGCCCCATTGCTGGAGTGAGGAGCAGAAAAGACCCTGACAAGCAGCAAAACCAAAAGCAGTCACTAAGGAGCACAAGACTTTAAATTTGATTGAGCACATTCCAAACAAATCTGCTGTTACCTCAGAGCCTTTGAGCACCAGAAGGATTATTGTGGTTTATTATTGTGGTTTAACCCCAGATGATAATTAAGCACACACAGACACTCACTTACTTCCTCCCAGTGGGATGGGGAGAGAATTGGAAGGGTGTCGGAACTCAAAATGTCCCTCAGACATTTTTAGAGGTTCCAGGCCTTGGTCAGAAGCATTTTAGACCCTGGCAAGCAGCTGAAAACAGCTGTGATTTTGAGTTTGAACCATGGAATGAATTACCAACTTTAAAGGTGGAACAAGCAGTCACAGAGGGTTAGATGATATAGTAAAAGTAGTCACAAATTAGAGGGTAAAATTTTTTAGTATTGTACAGGGGGGTTTTAACACCTGTACAGGGGGGTTTTACTTTGTACAGGGGGGTCAGGAGTTTTAAGATGGAGGAAAGTGGGCCTGATCCTGTTCTTCCTCCTTCTTCTTCCTTACCTCCATGTTCTTGGTGATGTTGGCATTTTTCTATTGGTTTAGGCTAGGGACACACTATTCAACGTAGATGATAGATATTGGCACATTATTGTAAATATAGTACACGTAATTTTTTGTATATAATGTTTGTACCATCCCACTGAGGGGCAGAGCCCCACACACTGCCCTGCAGGACAGAGCTGCGGCAGGGCAGCAGAACTTGTTATAGATAAGCAAAAATAAACAACCTTGAAAACAGCACAGACGAACTATGGCTTCTTCTTTGGCAACGGGGCAGAAAGACAGAGACTTTCTACAATCTCGGAATCACCAATACCCACAGATTCCGACAATTGGCGTCCCTTGGCGGGCATCAGCAAGAACAAGAAGAAACAGCAAACAACCTCCAACCTTCATCAGCAGAGAAAAACAAAAAAATAAAGAAAGGAAGAGGAACAGAGCACAAATGCTCTCGGCAGATTCCAGGAGGAGAGGGAGAGGAAAGCTCAAGATAAGAACCTGACCTTCACCAAGACAGCTCGTCTGGAGGACAGCCAGGAGGAGGAAAACCAGAAGCGCGCCTGGGATTTCTCGCCTGTGACCTGCTGGACGATGAACAGTGCCATCTCCGGACTGACCTCGTGGTGACTCAGCTTTTGGTGAGAATGGTTGAAATTAAGAACATGGGGAAGGGATGCTCCCAAGGACAGACAAAAAAAATTTTTTCAGCCCTACAGGGCAAGACTTTTACCCATCTGGTAGAGATAGCCTCAAATGAGATGAAAGCTTTGTTATTGTGGGTGCAGTATACTCACCCGCACATAGATGTACATCTTTTGTTTGAGTTAAATTTTCGTAAGGGATCAATAAGCAACTGTATTACCGAGCCACAGGAAAAAGAAAAAAAAAAGAGAGATAAGACTGCCGCAAAAACTTTTGCCTTCAGCAAGGACAATAAGAGTCATTTTCACAACGCGGCATTTTAGACTGAACAGCTAAGGCTCCTATGGGAGCACAAGGAGGAAGATGGCCCAGCCAGCAGCTTCGGGCAATTTTCCTCACCAGGGGAAGCAAATTGCCTCCCGAAGAGGATCGGGAGGGGGGGTGTCTCATCATGTCCTATGTCTCCAGGTTCACACTGTTCCTCAAGACTCCTCAAATCTCAATTTCTAAGCTCCTCAGCTGCAAAAAATCCCCAGACAGTGAGAGACAAGCTAGGCACAGACGCAGCCCTCGGTGGAGGAAAGGACTGGCCATTGCCCGAGTCCGAACCCACAGTGGGGGGGCAGCGGCGCCGGCGGCTCCTGGGGGGAGGGGCAGACTTGAGTGCAGAGCGGAGGGAAAAGTGAGAGAGAGGAGAGAACTCGCAGCTGCGCGGGTGGGGAGTTCAAAACAGCCCGCGGTGCAGGCGAGAGGGGGGGGGGCAGTGGGAACCAGCGGACGCAGGAGGCGGCGGGAGCGCGGTGCGGTGGTCAGACGCCCAGGGTGCCCGGTGATGCGTTCCATGACGGGAATCCGTGAGAGTGCGAAAGCACCGTCCGGCAGGTGCCGGGGAATAGCTCCCAATTTGCAGCGGCGGCGCTGGCCAGGCCGGCGGCTGGACGGAGAGCGGGACTCTCCTGTCGCTGCGGCGATGGCAGCGCGCATGCGCGAGACGGTAGAGCAAAACCCGGAAGTCGGAGCGGAGATCTCCTGCACCTCGAACGCACGGGCGCGGGCACAGACGGCGTCGGGGGCGGCGGTGGCCGCCAGCCAGCCGTCCGCAGACTGCGCGGTGACCGCGGGGGGAGACCCGAGCGGCGCGGGGCCGGGCGGGACGCGGCGCGGGGCTGCACAGCGCGGAACGCGGCGGCGCGTGCCGATGACGTCAGCAGAGCGCCGAATCGCGCTGGGCTCCAGCAGCGGCTCGGGGACGGCGCGGGCCGACCCAGAGCGAGACCGGGGTGGCTCCAGGCCTGACAGAGAGAATGGGGGGGGACATTCCCGAGGGACGGCCGCGCGGAGCCGGTGCGGGCGGGCGCGGTCGGTGCGGGAGTTCCTTCCCTTGTTCCCATGGCGACACAAACAGAGGGTGAATCAAGGCTGCGCATGCGTTTGTGAGAGTTAAAGCGAACGCGGAAGTGGCTGACAGCGGGTGTGAGCAAGAGAGAGGGGCGCAGCATCCTAACGCAGGCAGAAGCGGGGTTTGCACCAAAAATGCTCCCAGTGCTCTCATGCCGCGGCAAACAAAAAATCACAACAGCAACAGCAAATAATTTTTTACAAGCAGCAAATATCCTGCAGCAATGCTGAGAGATGAGTCTCCCAATTTTCACCCTGAAATAAAATTCCATCAGTCGCTTTTTGAAAACCAGCCAACACAAGGCCTTTTCAAATCTCCCCAATGTTTCTAAACACCAACCCCAGATTTTTTCAGTTAGGTCACAGAATTGATCGAGCAGACACGCCCAGCCGGTGTGATGATAAGTAATAATTGTGGAACACATTGTGAAAAAGAGATATCATAATGAAAATTGATATAGAAAATTAAATAGCATGAAATGTTAGTAATTTATTATATTAAGGTTTAAGTTAGGTTGTATTTTAACGTTTTATTAATGATAGAATTGATTTTTATATAGTTGGTTTGCGTTTAAGTTAAGTATTATTTAATTAGAGTATATCACTTTAAGTTTATTTTAGGTTTGGGCCCTGAAGAAGTTAAGTTTATAAAGGTTTAATTGATAATGGATTTATATATTGTTAATTTGATACATATGAATTTCATAAAGTTAATATAATTTAGGGATTCTTTATTAAGATTGTTATATATTGAGTTTAAGTACTGTTTGATTCAAAAATTATTTTAAGTTTTTCAAAGGTCAAGTTTATTCAGCAGCAAAGTTTAGTTGTTTTTCTTTAAGGATGAGAAGGTTTTGTCTGAAACAGTTCACAAAGTAATAATGAACATTGATTTAAGGAGAAGTTATTGGATTTATTGGATTCTTGGTTTTGTTTTAGTATTTTCTGTTTTATTATAAGTTTATCAGTATATAAGAGTTGTAAAAGAATTTGAGTTTTCTGAGATTGATTTCATTGTTTAAAAATCAGTTTTATAGTCTGTTATTTCTTTGTATAGTGATACAAAGGCATTTGTTTTCAAATCCTTTATTTTTAACTATTTAAGTGTTCTATAAACGTTATTGTTAAGAAATTTTATCATGTTATCAGGTGAAGATTTGTGCTTCGTTTTTTCATAGTGAATTCTCGTATGTTTTATTATTGTTTATGTAATCTTATCCAGGTTACATGCCAGTTCTGAAGTCTCATTTTGAATTTTAACTGTATTGTGCATTTTTCTAGGTGAACTTCCTGATTCGTTTTTATATCTCTTGTGAGTGGAATCATTGCATTTCTATTTTTCATCATTCTCAAATGTTTTTCAGAAAATCTCAGAGAGAGGTGCCTGAAACATTCTGACAACCTCTTGCCATTGTTAATCTTACGATTTCTCCAATTGGCATCTTTTTCCTTCAAAAGAGTTTCAAGAAAAATGAATCTTTGTGTCATTTGATCAGTTTATCGGTTTGAACTTCAAGTGTTTATTTTATAAGAAAATGTTATAATAGGTTGTTATGTTTTAAGTATTATATATGTATTGTTAGTGTAAGTTTTGTTTTATATAATATGTTAAGGGACATCTCTCCAGTTTAAAGTTTGGGTCCTGGCCAGACCCTGATTTTAACTTGGACAGATGAGTTTGCCAGCAAAATTCAGAGGTTTCTGCACAAAAATGAATGATATGCAGGTCATTTTTGACCATCGATTCGATCCTACAAATGTTACAGCTGACACAGTTTTGAGGTGAAACTTGCCAGCCCTGCCCGGGAAGGGATGCCAAGGGTTTTCACTGGAAACAAATGTTTCAGCTGTTTGCAGGCTCTGAAATGCTGTCACAATGTTTCTAATGATCATGCTTTGTTCATTTTTATATATGCTATTTAGAATATCTTTCTTTTGAATTTTCTTGAATTGTTATAGATTTTGATAAGTTTTATGCATTTTATTATTGAGATATTTTGTCTTGTTCTATATTATGGTTTATATTTCAACTTTCTTGTTTCAAAAGAGAAGAAGAAAAAGAGAGAAAAAAGGAAAAAGAAAAAAGAAAAGGAGTGAAGAAGTGCCTGAAATAAGGCTGAAATAAGGTTGAAGATTTTGTATGTTTTAATTTCTTGATATAATTATTTTGTAGACTTGATTTTGCTGATCATTGAGAAAAATATGAAGAGAGTGCTAGACACTGAACAGATAAAATTGAAAGAGGAAAAAAAAAAAAATCGTTTAAATAAGTAGCTTTGAACAAGGATTTTGTTAATGTTTCCACAGAAGTTGAAAGTGGGGTTTTTAGTTTGCGGACCCTCAAAAGCAATTCTTACAGATTTAGAGATGGGAGCTCAGATCATTATTGTGGCAGAGACCAGATTGCTGACAATGTCAGGGAAAGATTTCTTAATCATTCATTTACATTTAAAGAAGAAATATTTTGAGTGGACAATCCAAAGTCGCAAGATTTTTCAATCAGGTTGTTAGGGCATTCAGAAATTTGCACAGTTCGTTTTCCAACACACAAAATGTTAAATGTAAAAGTGAGTTTCAGGGAAAAAACAAAAAAGAAGCCAGGAACCAATGGAAGAAATGACAGTATTCACTGATGGTTTGGGAAAAAACTCACAAATCAGTGGTCACATGGAAAAATCAAAAAACAAGGAAATGGGAATCAAATATCAAAATGATACAAGGTTCACCACAAGTTGCAAAATTGGTAATAATAGTCAGGGGTTTTTCAGTTATTTTAGGAACCCTCAATCTGATCGCAAGTTTAGTGTATGTTGCAAATGTGGTCAAACAATTAGAGAAATCGCTTTTAAAACATACAGACAAGGAAATTTTATATTCATATCTATTATACATGAAAATAATCCTAGAAAAATAGAGAACATTAATAAACACATCAGAGTGCATTCTTCACCTCCGAGGTTTTTAGTAAAAGGGAATGCTCATGTAGATAGACTCACAATGCCCATCTTGCAGACACTGCCAAACATTTTTGAGCAGGCAAAATTGAGCCATGCATGTTTTCACAAAAATGCACAGGCATTGATGGGAACCTTTCACCCTTCTGAAAGTCAGACAAAGGAAATCTGCTTGCCAGAGTGCCAGTTTGTGCAATCTCCTGTATTTACAGGAGTGGCCAATCTGAGAGGTTTGTAAAAGCCTTCAGCTGTGGCAAGCTGATGTCACAAAATACCCAACTTTTGAGAGGCTCGAAAATATCCATATTTCAATTGATACATTTTTAGGGGCGATTTTTGCATCATATACAGGGGAGACCACAGAACATACCTGCAAACATTTTTTATAAGCATTTACATCATTAGGAGTGCAACAAGAAATAGAAACAGATAATGGTCCAATTTACACAAGCAAGGTGCTTGACAAATTTTTGAAAAAACAGAGAGTCAAACATATTTTCAATATTCTTCATTCTCCCTCAGGTCAAGCAAGCAAAGAACACATCGCACCCTGAAATCCACTTGGATGGACAGAAAAGGGATGAGGCAGGGTTGAACAAATGTGTTGAATTTTTTAAATGGTTTTTTCTCAAAGCCCACAACAGCCCACAGGAAAAACTAAGGGAAAATCCTTTCGATTTGATCAGAAGTCCAGAGTCAGGACAGATTGAAGGTTCATTTACATTAATAACTTGGGGCGAGGGTTTCGCTTGTGTTTCTATAGGACGAGGACTGAAGTGAATGTCAGCGAGGCACATGTAACCTTATCGGGTGCAGACGTCAGTGGACGTGGACCTGAGAAGCAGAGAGGGAAGCACGCAGACGAAGGCAGACAACAACGCTGCAGACGTCTCGTCGGACAACGATTGATCACCCAGAGACTTGGGGTTTTTTCTAGGAAATCAAGTGTTGTTTGGGTGTTGCTGCATTGCAGGGTTTCTCACAGAGGGTGGGGACATGGACATGGGATTCAGACAGATAGTGTTCATGTGCTTCATTCTTTCACCTGTTGCCTTGGGCAACAGGACAGATTTTCCCATGAGACAACCCAGGGAAAAAGTGTGGGAGACTTTGGCAAAAGCAGCTGGTCTGGACAGCATTTGCCTGACCCATTCGAAACCAGAGAAACCATTTTCAACATGCTTGATAGGTGTGCCAGTGGAGGGATGGTCAGTCCCAGGGGACATCCTTCCAGGGGTTCTGAAGTTTCTTTCAGACCCTGTGGAGGGATGACATGTTTGGACACAATTCCTTCCTGCTGCTCACTTTGAACCTCTGGATTTGGACATTCTGGGTCAACAAAAATGAAATGGTGCATCAAATTTAATTCATCAGGAGTGGCAAAGACAGATAATCATACAATAGATGTCACTCCGAATCAGCCTTTTATAAAAATGTGTCATCTTGGTGCAATCATACCAAAATGACAAGCAAACCATCCTTTCAACATCCAGCCACTTTACCGAAGGGAATGTTTTTCATTTGCGGGACAGAATTTGGCCTGCTATCCCTGCAAAAATCAAGGGTGGTCCATGCAGCATTGAAAGATCTTTTGTTAACACACAGCATGACCTTGATAAGAGAGCAAGGAGAAAAAAAAATCTGATGAATGAAGCGATCCAAATTGTGACAATGATAATGTTAATACCAAGAAAAAAGGCTCGGAAAAACTGAGTGGTTCTGCTTTCACAGCAGGTGGCATCAAAAAGAGCCTTGGTGCAGTTGGATCAAAAGAGGTTGTGGGCAGAGTAAAGATGCCCATGTCATTTCTTTTGCATCGAATGATTTGTTAGCTAGCAGTGAAAAATGAGAACAAAACAGTAATTGAACATCTATTGTAAACACATGGACACACGAGTGAAAATTTAAAGAGGTATCAGAGGACCAAACACACCTGGAGAAAAATTAAATCATAAGTAGATGGTGTGTTCAATTTGTTTCACTTTTCACAGTTGTAGAAAAAAGATTTTGAAAATAGTTGTATGTAATTATAAGGTATTGTAATTCTTCTAATGTTTGTGCTGTCCTTGCCTCAGTGCATGGGGCAGACCATGGACAAAGTTGTCAAAGAGGTGTTCTTGATTCAAAAAGGAAAGGATCCCTTGAAAAATATAGTTCAAATTATGATGATGATGTTTCTACCTGGGACAAGTCTCGGAGAATTGCAATAGCAATTTTCTCACCCCAAGCAGCATCAGGGGCGGCCTTGACACAATTGGATCGTATAGCATATTGGTTGAGGAAACACAGTCGTGCCATTTCGTTTGCACTGAGTGACATGTTAACAGACATCAACAGTGCAAGGCAAGCAGTGCTTCAAAACAGGGCGGCAATTGATCATTTGCTGCTGACACATGGGCACGGATGTGAGGAATTTGAGGGGATGTGCTGCATGAACTTGTCCGATCATTCAAAATCTATTCATAAAAATATAAAACAAATACAAAGTAATATTAGCAAATTGAACAAAGTTACAGGGTCCTGATGGGATGATTTGTTTAGCTTTTTTGATATCTCACCATTGTGGAAAGAACTTTCAAAAATAGCATTTTATATTCTTATAGAACTTGTAGTTCTTCTGCTTGTTCTACCATGCATTTTCGTGTGTATTTGAAGGACCTTGAACAGCATGATAAAGCGGATGTTTCTGGTTCAAACAGAGAGGGGAGATGTCGGAACTCAAAATGTCCCTCAGACATTTTTAGAGGTTCCAGGCCTTGGTCAGAAGCATTTTAGACCCTGGCAAGCAGCTGAAAACAGCTGTGATTTTGAGTTTGAACCATGGAATGAATTACCAACTTTAAAGGTGGAACAAGCAGTCACAGAGGGTTAGATGATATAGTAAAAGTAGTCACAAATTAGAGGGTAAAATTTTTTAGTATTGTACAGGGGGGTTTTAACACCTGTACAGGGGGGTTTTACTTTGTACAGGGGGGTCAGGAGTTTTAAGATGGAGGAAAGTGGGCCTGATCCTGTTCTTCCTCCTTCTTCTTCCTTACCTCCATGTTCTTGGTGATGTTGGCATTTTTCTATTGGTTTAGGCTAGGGACACACTATTCAACGTAGATGATAGATATTGGCACATTATTGTAAATATAGTACACGTAATTTTTTGTATATAATGTTTGTACCATCCCACTGAGGGGCAGAGCCCCACACACTGCCCTGCAGGACAGAGCTGCGGCAGGGCAGCAGAACTTGTTATAGATAAGCAAAAATAAACAACCTTGAAAACAGCACAGACGAACTATGGCTTCTTCTTTGGCAACGGGGCAGAAAGACAGAGACTTTCTACAATCTCGGAATCACCAATACCCACAGATTCCGACAGAAGGGTAAAAGGGAGTTGTAGCTGAGCATCAAGGAGGAAGGGATGTGTCTACTCAAAGTCTCAAATGTCTATATTTTACATGATGTCCTAGTCAAATGTATGGTGCACATGGACTTGGATACCTGAAATTCCCAGGCCAAAGAGAAATGTCAGTATTTGGTGACTGTATAGTGCCCTTCGTTTTTGTGCTCTGCTTGGGCATTCCCCTCTCCCCCTGCTTGAAGGGCAGTGCAGGATTAGGACTGGGGTTGGGCACTGCTGTGCTCCAAATCCTGACCAGGAGAGAGCACACAACATGCTGTTTGTACTTGCAAAATGCTGTTTGTAGGGTTGCCACACAGAGCCCATCTCTTTGGACTTGAATCCCAGCACCAGTGTGGGTGGCAGCCTCAGAGATGTTGATGCTTTTCTCATTCCCACAAGTCCCTGGGGTGTACCCAGTTCTGATATCCTTAATTTGAATTTAGCTTGTTGTCTTCCTGTGCTACGCAGCCTACACATCTCTGCTTGTTTACACTTGAGAAAAAAAAAAATCTGCTCAGAAAAGAAAGAAGGCTCTTTTCCTTAGCTTCAGGCATCAATCAAACCAAGCAAGGGGAAATGAAGTGGAAATGGAGTGTGACATCTGAGGAAAAGCCTTCCTTTGATCTTTCTTGATATTATTGGTTACAGCTAAGGGGGAAACAATTCACAATTCCTTCATTAGTCTTTGGTGTGTGAAGTAATTGTTTTGGATAAGGGCAGTGGTTGAATGTCTGCATCCAACAGCCTGTGCTGCGAACAACATTGCGATATTGACATTGCACAAACCACTGAGGACAACTTATCTGTTGGGAAAACCTAATTAATAGACTTGTGTTCATCCAGACTCAATATTACTTATAAATAGTCCAACAAATTTTAATTATGTCAGAGAGGCTGCAAGATAAAGACACTATTGGGATCGTGTAGGCACCCTCCATTGTACTCGTTCTCCTATTAGAATGCCATGTTAACTTGACTGTATACCATAATCTGTTTATGGATTAAATGTGGACTACATAAATTTCACCCCACTAATTAGCTGTTTAGTGTTACCTGGAGGGAAAAATAGGTCTGCTGTCTTCTATGGTTTGATCTGCTGAAATATAAGTCTGGATTGCTTATGGTTACAGGAAAGGTGCATGCAGATGTCCTAGGTAGTAATGCACTTCTTATCATAATAACTTCCTGACTCCAGCCAATAGTAACTTTAATCAGAAGATATTGCCCCTAATCAGAATGGAGAGAAGGTGTTTCAATCATAAATGACATCTGAGCTCTCAGCTCAGCAATTATGAACTTCAGTGACTTATGAAGCATTTTTTTTCATTTTAGTGCCAAACAAAACAATTTTACCCTGGAATAGAAGATGGCTTTTCCAGTCTAAACTAGGGGCTTTCACAGATTAAGTAAATATTTGTCAGATTGTCCTTTACAAAACATTTTCAGTCAAATCCTTTCTTTCCAATTAGTCAGAGAATGCTGTAGATGGTCTTTTCATGTACATAAATATTCAACCTTCCAGAGTATGACAATCTGTACTTTATCTGAGTGCCTCATATGAAAAGAGAAAACAACAGCAGAAGGCAGGCACACCCAGGTGGGCACCCAGGACCATCCATCACTGATTTTGGTTTCCATTGTACCCTGGCTTGCTGGAAGGCCACATCCCTTGTCACAGATGATGACCTAAAACAGTTTTATCAGACTTAGATCACTTTCCACTTGGATGATCCCTGTCTGCTTGCCAGCCTGAGGAAACTCCTGATGGTGCAGGAGACCAGAGTGGCCCATGCATACCTTGGCATCCCCAGAGCTGTTCTAGCCTCTCTGACTCCCACGTCTTGGACCTCATCATCAAGGAGCAGGGCACCCTGGCACAAGCACCTCTGAGTGGTGCTCTTACAGTTTTAAATCTTTCCCATTCCAGAAACGTGATCTACAGTTCTGCCCCTCAGAATTAACACCCCAAGGTCTCCCGAGCTGGATGCAGTACTCCAGCTGGGTACAATATAAATTCACAGAAAAGATACATTTTTTCATTATATGTGCAGCAATATCTCTAAGGAGTTTATTTTTCTGTGGCCTGACTACAAGTGAAAAAACCCCTAAACCATGGCAGAATACTGTGAGCTCATTGCAAATATCTCCCTCCAATCTTGACAGACTGGCAGACATCCCAAAAATGAGATATTGTTTAACTAATACTTTGAGCAGTTTAGAATTTGAGAAGTATTGCACCTATAACCAGAGGTTGTCATGTAAGAAAATGAGTAGCTGAAAATAAGCATCTAATTTTAAACTCTGTGTTTGGATGAACTGCAATGCTCCATGTCAAACCCATACAGTAGAATCCTTTTCATCTCTGGCCTCTGGTCTTTTCTCCTCCCACACGAGGAATTTTTTTTGTTACTGATTAAAAGCAAAATTCACTGGTCACTGGAGTGCCCTGAAAAACTCAGAAAAAAAGTGATTATTACTACTTTCTCTAACAAGAAAAAATTGCTTCTGTTTTAAATATCTTCCAGAAAAGACACATTTTTTCCCAGTTCCCTGAAATAAAGCAAACAATTCCAGAGAGGATAGCAGTGCTTATATTTATTATCTGAAAAAACTTATATAGCAAAATATTACATCTTTCTTTATATTTTGGCTGTGTGGGAGCTGATGCCATCAGAAATGAAATACCCAACTTCTGAGAATTTTTTTTGTTTGTTTGTTTATTGCCTCATTTTGTTTTATGAATGCAGCCTCCAGTGCCTGTTTATTTTCTGGCTTTCCATGTTGCTGTGACTGCTACTTTGGGTAGTTGTGCCATCACTTACATTGTAAAACCCAGGGGATCTATCCTCATATGAAATGTGTGAACCTACAAAAAACAGACTTGAAATATGAACAATAATAAAAAGCTTCATACACTGGGAAACAAATCAGTTTGTCCCTTTTGTAATGTAAAAATAAAAAGTAATCCTAAAAATGAGAGGATAAAATCCCAGCTTTGTCTCAGTTGCAAGCCCTCTTTGTAACCAGCCAAAGGAGAAAATTTCTCCAGCAGATAGAGCCTATACAGAGACCAAGTTTACAAACTGCTCCATCCAAGACCAGGCCTTCAATGTAGGGCAGACCCTGCAAGAGAAAAGAGTTGGAGAGCTGACCCCTTGTGCCAATTCCTCTTCAACACATAATCTCTCAGAGCAGGGGAATGAATTCCCATGGCACTGGGAGAAAAGTAGAGACATGAAGGAGAAAAATATAATTTTCTCTGCATAAAATACAAGTTTCCTCAATATATGTGTCCCTTCCCTCCTCCCAAGAGCACAAATTTTCTATCTTTTCTTTCCTGAACTTAACTTGATTCCCAGCAGTCCTCCATGCCCATTCCTCTGGAGGCCTTGAATGTAGCACATATTCCAGTTTTCATTTGCTGTGTCTGTGCCTTCTATTTTTCAAAGCTAATAGATGAGTGTGATGTTTTATGCTATTTTATATTCTGGAAAAGTTTTCCAGCAAAAACCTTGTGAAAAATTGCAGTGTGCAGCTGTAGCTCACCTCACTGCAGGCTGCCCCATGGAATTGGAGCCTCTGATTTTCTTCAAATGCTCCGTGTACAGCTGAGATGTTAAATGTGCTCAGAGATAAAAGACAATTACAACTTCTAGCCATGGTCTGTAGTCTTCATCTGTAAAGTCTGAGCCTCATGTTACATTCAATAAACAGCCTCTCTTTAAACTAAATATAGACCACTTGCTCATGCAAATATGCCAAGTGTAGAGTTACAGTAATTGCATTTCGAAATGATGGGAGCATGCCAAAGCCTTTTGGGAAAAGGTTTCTTCCTCCACCTGTATTAATCTTAAGGTTGAAAACTGCATTGAGATGAAGGGCCTGTTCACACCTCGGGCTCCTTTTGACAGCCTTCCATCAATTCAGGTTGGAGAGGTGCCCTGGGAAACAGGAGGAATGGATGTTTGCCCCTGGTTTTTCAGATGGTGCTCTTGGTATGGCCATTCACAGCTGAGTGGTAAGGGGATATATAAGGCCCTCAACTGAAATGGAAACACTTTACACCTTTTTGTTCTGGTATTATTTGCACAAGAAGAATGACAACATTCAATATGAAACTATAATTGATAAAAGATGAGTAAATAAATGTTATTTTTAATAAGGGCTGTGCCTAAGAAGTTGATTAAAGCTACAAAGCAAGAGATTATGGCTCCTTCTTCCACCTTTCTGCTAATATTTATATTTCAGATCTAAAAATCTTATTGCAAATACAAGTAGTTGCATAGAAAAAAATCACCTCATAAACCACTTTACTGCCTCCAGATCTTTCCTGTGTGAAAACCGGCAAACTAAAAAACCTAAAAAACTGGAAAAGCTAGTAAAGGGGAAGATGAGAATTCAACTTCAGGGGTGGCAAATACAAAATCAGCAAAAAGGTTTTCTTGGTGACTAAGATATAATGTGGCATAAGGAATTTAGACATCGTTTCAGCACAGAGATTTTGTAGCTTATTCCAGTGATGAAGAAGAGGTGGCCCAAACAGGCAGATCTCAGGAGATCTGTGTCATCTGAAAGATAACACTGTAATGCCAGTGACCACAGGGGAAAAGGATAGGGGCAGCTGAATGACCTACACCAGATTTGTAGAACTGAACCTATTTCTGACAGGGTCTGAGAAGGCATTTTCGACAGAAAAATGAGCAGCTGGATCTGATGGGAATGTCCTTGTGCTCCTGTGGGGAGCAAAACTTCTAATCAAGGGGACATGAGCACATCCAAGCAGTTCCTCAGCGCCTCTGCTCCTGCTGCTGAGCCCAAGGGAGCACAGGGCACTCCCCCGGTGGCAGAAACCAGGAGGAGCCATTAAGGCTAAGAGCAACTTGAAGACATTCCAAAAGGTTAAACAGAAGCCTGAGGATGGTTGCAAAGAAAGGCAAATGAGATTTTAAGCAGTCTGCTTTAGCTTAATTGCACATTCCCTGAGTGACTGAGGCAATAATGGATCTTGGGGCAGGTAAGGACAGAGAGAAGAGGTGTCTGCAGGGAGTAAATCTGTTCTGGGGTGCAGATGAACAATCTGAACCACTGTGAGGCTCTGGGGCAGCAAAAACTCATGGATGGTGGCTGGAATAGCGAGAAGGAGGAAAGCCATCTCCCAGGTGGCTGCAATGAGCCATGAGCTGGGCAGTCAGGGCAGTGTCAGCCTGGCTGGGATATTATTATGACTGCAAAGGCCAAGGGAAGAGATTTCTCTTCTGCTGGGCTGGTGGGAGCAGCCAGGGCACTGGGGGTGGGATGTTTCTCATCTGGAGATGGTGCTGGGGCTGCAGCCACAGCAGCATAACAAATCAGCATCAAGAGCTGCCAAGAGGACACTGTTATTAGTGTAAAGCTGCTATTAATCAATTCAAGGAAGCTGCAAAATTAACCTCTCTTAGGGGAGTGACTGAATAAATGTGACACAGAGAACATAAATGGGATTGTTTGGTTGAGCCAGTATGGGAAACTTGGGTAATAAGCCCTGTGATTTTAATCCCAAGAAGCAAAAGCCATAAATGTAAATACATTTGTATCCAACTTCCCCCCTTAGTTCCTATGCTTTCTTTTCCTCACAAGTTCTCACTGGCCTCACCGGCACATGGAGAAAATATAAATACAGTCTTGTATCTGTATCAAATTGACCTTTTCCATGGGCTTCTAAGGCAGAAGGGTCAAATCAAAGTTTCCTGTGTGTTCTCCACTGGCCAGACCTGAGCCAGGGTCCCTCTGCTTCCCTGGGTGCATGATCACTGTCAAAACAGAGAAAGTGAAATGCCAAGAACAGTGGGGGGAAAAGTATAGCACAGAAAATCCCTCTGTGTTGTCCCTCCACATGGATGATCTTGGGAAGTGTCTGCATATAAACACCGGGCAGAGAGGAGGAGGAAGAATGAGTAGAAGACCAGAGCAGACAGAGAGGGATGGATTTGCAAATATTGTAAAGAAAAATGACAAGGAATTTCAGCTGGCCTGAGCCTTGGGGAAAGAGTGAGCATGGTGAAAAACTTCCTGCTGGTCTCATTAAATCAGAAAGCTCCAAGCTCTGTGGCAAAGGTGGGCTGAGGTATTGCTGCTGTCTGTAGCTCTGGGATGGCTTTTTGCTGGAGTTATGTGGAAATGCTCAGAGAACAGAACATGTCCAGCTTTCAGCTCATCCCAGGCCAGCTCAGAGCAGCTGCCCAAGATGCAGGACATGTGTGGCCTCATGGGACACGAGGACTGAGAGCACCTCACCAGTGCCCACAGCAGGGAGCATTCTGGCCTGAGAGGATGCAGTGTGCTTGGGAACTGGCACTCATGTACAATAAAACATATAACTGTCCTCTCAGACATGCTCTGGACATTATTTTCTCTGCAAATACCCATGTCTCTCTACCTCAGAGTCCTTTCATGCAGCCAGACCAACAAAAAGAGTTTATAAATGTGCCAGTTATAAACTTGAGTCAGACTGTGCCAGTGCCCAAGCAATTCAAAATGAGTTGTACATGTGCAATATATAGGTTCAAATACACCATCTACTTAATTTCAAGTAAATCTTTCTCTCCAGGACAAAAACTCTAAATAAAAGCTGCTGTAGTGCCTGAGGCATTCAGTTTCTCTAATGGTAGAAAGCAGACTGGCCTCTTAGGGATTTTTCTAATTGGCAGAATGTGATTAAATAGAGAGCAGTGAGACAGGAAGTGCCCCAGGTGTTAAATACTTAAAGCTGTTTTGTGCCATTGTGAGTAAATGGAATCGATGCTCTGTATCATTATTTAAACACTGTAATTAAATTTGGAAACTCAGGTGCTTAATGTTCCCTCTGGTCCACAGCCAGAAAAAAATTACGGTCAAAGGAGAGGGGGCCAATAAACCAGGCAAGCAGCTGAGGGATGCTGGAGATCAGAGGAGAAATTAGTTCCAGGGTTCTAATTGAAATCAGTGGACTTAAAGTGAAGCCCAGTGAATCTCAGGGAGCTGAGAGAGGTTTGCTTTCATTTTGTGTTAGTTGGGAGAGATGATGTCTGGGGCTTTCTGCTTCCACCCTGGGCTGCTTTTCCATCATCTCTGTTGAAGTGACCGCAGGGAGGATTTTCCAGTGATATTTGCCATGAAAGGCTGCTGTTCTCCATAGCATCAGCCAACACACAGCTACTTGAAAATGCTCACAAGAAGAAGAGAGTGACACCCCTGTTTCTAGTGATGAGCTCCTGCTCACAGATGGACCTGGTGTTGTCCTTGAGCAGATGGTCAGAGCTCTCAGGTGGCCCTAGAGAGCTTTGCTGATTGCTCCCCAGCAAGGGACAGCAATGACAACTCACTTCGGCACCTCTGCACCTCAGTCATCAGCAGCTCTGAGCTGCTTATGTAGATAAGGGACAGAGAGAACATCTCACATGGTCTCAGCCCAGTAGTGGCTTAGAAAATATCAGGCTTGGTCTAAATTATGCCATTGAATCAAGTTTTGTGCCTTTTTTAGATGGATGCACCTGTAACAACAGACTGAATAGGAACCATTGCATCACCTTCCCTGGATATTATTGCCTTCTGGGTATTCCATTTTTCTACACAGTAGGAATATTGGTTTCATGGCCCCATTTTTAATGACTGAGTAGGGCATGATGAAATATTTTTGCTTCTGTCATCTGCACAGGATAATTAAGTTGGTTCCCCATAGGTAGCCTAATAGCTGGGTGCTGATGCCAAAGAAATCCATAGTGAAAACAAACTTTGATCATCAAGGCCAGCTGAATGTTCCATCTGTGAACAGATCAAGAATGTGAAATTCCCTGGAAGTTACTAGTTAGGTAACTTACTGAGCTCAGCATTGAAGTGGAAGAGTAAAAAGTGCCTGATAAAGTCAAACTAACTGATCAAATAGTCTGTGAGAATCTGAGTCATTGGTGCAAAAAGTTTTTGCAGCCTCTAAATTTGTGATGCAACGCTGGATTTACTTTTTTTATTATTTTTTTATTTCAAGATTAATAGCTAAAGATAATTGGTGCCAACCTTTTAAAAGCAAATTTCATATTATATGTAAGCCCAGGACAGCAAATTGTCCAGTCATATTTATGCTTCTTGTGGCAAAACTGCCCCCATTGCTTGAAAAATTGTTAAACAGGGTTTGTAAGAGGTTTTCTTATTTTCATCCAATCAGTTTTAAGGTCAAGCTCTGTAATATGCCATAAACAATATTTTTAGCCATTTTGAAGAGCTGGAAGAATAGGGAAGTTTGTGGTTTTCAATGTGTTGCCCTACCAGCACTTCATTCAGAGAGGTAAGTGTCCTTGTTCAATTTGCATTTTTCTTAGTATCTTATTTTAACAGGTATAGCTGTCTTTAGCAATCCCCTCTAGGGGGGAAAATATAGAGCAAAGAAAATTACAATGTGTATTGCAGAAAGACACCTCCAAGCAGTTTCTGTAAAGATGAGATTTCCTACTAGAGATGATCTTTAGAGCAGTTTCCATGGAAAGTGCAAACAACCTTAATGCAAAATTATGCCCAAGTCTCTTTCAGATGTTCCTTTATCTAAAAGAAGCAGCATAAATAGCTCATTCACACCACTGCCTCACTTCACAAACAGAGCCACTGAAATCAGAAAAAAGGATGACAAATTCTGTCCCTGATGGTTTTTAAGAGAATTACAGTTATGCAAGATGTTCAGTAGATCCTGAGGAACTGACATGGATTTGGGTGCAATTAAGCCTTTGCAGTATCAAACTGATAATTATCAGGCTTTGATTAGTGTTATCTCCTGGGTATGAAGCTTTTATTTAAAGTTTTGATCTCATTAGGTTCTCTAACTTTTTCTCATTGCAGTTTCTTGCAATAAAGTAATCAAGTAATTTTGGCAAGCAGATCTATGAATATCTCACAATTTATTGGCAAAGACACTCATGAATTTTAGAGCATATTCATTTACCCAATGATTCTTTTACATTGTTCAGGCTTGAACTAATAAAAGTGATTTTCAGATACATTTCCAAATTTGCATAGATATAAATATGTTATGCACACAAATGCAGACATAATTCTTATGCTGCTGTAGGACAGTCTAAACAAAACATTACTGAGATATGTATCTCTCACCCTACATCAGAGGTGTCACCCTCAGATCCCAGCTCTGACCCTTGGACAGTGAACTCCTTGGGCGAGGAAAGCCAGACTCTTGCTATGCATTAGGAAAAAAACAACTTTACCATCTGTTTTGTGCAGTTTTGCACATGTTTGTATGAAAGATAAATAGAAATAAGACTTCTGTCTTTCAAAGCAACATTTACAGATACTGCTGATTAATCAATGGAGAGATTAAAGGTTCCAAAATCTAGTACAGGCAAGAGAGAAGGTGGTGGTGTCCCATTCTCAAGGGATGTGGTGGATTTAAAGGGGTTGCTTGTGAATGTGGAGTCTGGAAATTTTCCATCAAGGATCAGAGCTCCCAGTGCGTGGCTCCCAGCAGTGGTGGCTGTGGTTAGTGGGACCTCCACAAGCTGCTCCATGAAACAATATTGACTTTACAGCATCTCCAGGTAAAGACTTGTTGATTTGCACATGCATCTGCCAAAAATTTCAGATGTTTTGCTCTGAAACTTTTGGGACCACAAGCCTATGAATTAAATCATTCATCTAGGAGGCAGGAGATATTGTTTCTTTAAAAAGAACAGTGTTTTAGAAAATAACGTGGATGGGAATCAGCAGGATTGGGAAAGAGCAGACTCTTTCTAGAATGTCACTGCCAGTTTACTTCTACATTTCTAATTAAAGATAGTGGTACACATGTGCTACACATTTGTGCTACCTCATGTGCTACATACAGTGGCACATTTGTGCTACCTCAACTTGGGGCTGCTCTTCTGAAAAATGTGTTAAGACCACACTGTAGGAGATGTCTGCAAAATTGTTATTTTCTTTTTCTTTGGCAAGGACCATACTTGAGGAAGGCTAAACAGTCTAGCCTGGCACAGACACACAGCATTTGCTCTGTAAATAGAGAGCTTCCATCTCCAGCCCCTTCTGTCTGACACGTTTCATATTTATTAATACTACAGGAAAAAACCCCGACATGAATGTTGTTATTTTAAAGCAGATGTCCAATTAGCTACTGGCTGCTATTTTTCTCTTAGACATGTTTTTGGGAGATAAATGGTAATGAAAAATTTTTGAATCCCCTTTATCCCAAAGAACATACACTCCAGCACTTTAGATCCAATTCCATAACCCGTGACATACTGTTGGATGCTGTATTGCTTTCAAGTATTATCCCCATCTCTGTTTTGGGGAAAGGGAGGGCTTGTTTGCTTTTGTACATCCACGCCTGCTTTGATCCATATGTAATTTATGGTGTGCTTTCAACTGTTTAGTTATCGTGCCTTCTGTGCATACTCCACAAAGCAAACACCATTTGTAAGTCAGTTTCTACAAACTTTGAAGAATTTTACTTTTTTGAATTGTTTGATTTACTACATGTAGTTGTGTAAGAAGCCACGGTGCACACATTGTTACAGACCATGCTTAATGGATTGGAAGCAGGAAGCTTTTAACACCACTGTGAACATGAGCATCCACAGTGTTTGCAGGCTGCCAGTCACAAAAATCACCCAGAGCAGAAGGTTTTCTGCCAAGAGGAACAGCTTTGTGCTGGGAGCGGGCGTTGCAGGGAGGCACTGCGCTGTGCCCTCGCATTGCTCGGGGTCAGGGAGCCCAAGGATCACTGGCTGCAGAAAATTCCCCCAGCTGACCTGTCCTACTGCAGAGCTCCAGGTCACCCTGCTCCAATTATTTTCATTCAGTCTTTTTCTGCCTCTGCCAGAGACCTTCCCTCTCTGAAAACCCAAGGATGAAAAACACTCTCCATTGTCAAGGGAGAGCTAGAGGAGATGGCCCCAGGGTGGCTTCTCACCTCCACTTTAATCACCTTTGGCTGCAACCTTCACCTCAGTTTTTGTCATATTTTTGTTTTAGCCATACAGCCCTGACTTTTTAGCATTCCAGACTGTGGGTAGAAGCCCTTCATATCACAGTCTGTAAAATTTCTCTGCAATCGAAATAGAAACTCAGATGTTAATTGCACTGAGATATATGAGTCTGGAAGAACGTTCTTTTTCTTAACAAGTTCTGGGTATTTGATCTCTGCAAGAGTGATGAAGCCCCACTATCACAGTTGTGATGGTAGATCACTCTACCAAAGGGTATCTCTTCAGTAGAATTATTTTTATGGACACTTTCAACTGCTGTCCCACATGTTGAGCACACTTGGGAGAGGATTGGCTGTGCAATGGGGCTTTTTACTCCAGATGAAATGGCAAATCTCTGAGGAGTGAATTATTCATACTGATACTGTAACCTTTCATTAATAAACTCAGTTTCAAAAATAAACTTTAATCCTATTTAATACCTCTCCCTTACTTTTTCTGAACATCTTTCTCTTCTCTCAGTAACACACAGATCCTAAAACTTCAATGTGAATTCCTGAGAAGACTATTTTTTTAATCATTCTCCAACCTTTTTTGTTAATAACTTCAGGAAATTAAGAAAAGTTCCTATACTCCTTTCACAAAACATTCCAATAATTCCACCTTCTGTGGAAGAAACTTAGTGCAGCCCTATGTAATTAAACTTCCTACTACATCCTACTAATGATATGCCACTTCCTTTAGGGAAATTATTTTTCCAATTCCCGAATCATATCACAAGAAATATAAAGTATAATAATAATAATTTATTTTTACATATATTTCTCCTCTCCTACCGCTAAGACCTGTTTCATTCCCAAACTTCTCTCAACACTTTAATATTTGAGGACTCTTACATTCTCATTAGTAAAAAATAGATATTTAAATTCCAGCTTCTTCCAAGTGTAACACACTTTTCTAATATAAGGATTACCTCAGTATCATAATTTTTAAGACAGATGTAGATTATTTGCCTTGTTTAAACTTCCTAATGCAGCACAAAGCTTTGCTTACATGCCTTTCTTTTTCCTACATTTGCATTTGCAAACAATGGGTTTGCAAGTTACCTCCTCATCCCCTTAGAGTGCAGGCTGTCTTTAAATGATTGCCAATACATCTTGGATTTTATCTAATTAAACCATACTCAGCTGAGGATGTTCTTCAGTTTTACCTTTCCTTGTGCAGTTATATTCTTCTTTTTAGGAGGCTTTCTGGGTCAGCTTTCCTTAGTGCTGCATAAATACTGCATAAATTCTGGGAAGAATAGTAAGAATTTATTTTGGGAGTCCTAGCTCACTGTTTCAGAAGAGGTCTGACCCCATGCCTAGTGAACTCAACAGAATGAAGCCTGATGATTTTTGATTAAAATTTTTGATTAAACCCTATGCATTCAGCTTGGTTGTTCTCAAATCTGTTAGATCCAAACATCTTCTTTCTTCTCCTCTTCAATAGCTTAAGCATGGACAAGGGCCAAAAGAAAGTTAGGCTCTTTACCTGACTGATATAGAATGCAGATCTCTCAGTGAGGCAAAAGAGAGGAAGAGAAACTCAAAACTGTACAGGTCAGAGATAAAAACCTGAGGACTCTGCTTCTCTCCTATGAAAATACAAACTCCCCCTCACCACAGAGCCCACGCCCTCAGTTCTCTCCTCAGCTGAGAAACCAAAGCTGGCTTTGCTCGTATCTTCTTCCTCGATGTCACTAAATCATTCAGGTGAAAGAAAGACCTTCCTGTCCTCTTGAGTGGCAAATGTGCACAGATCCCCCTCCTGAGACACAATCTGTTACCAAGAGCAATTATTCTACCTCTAAGTATTATGAACAAAAGTAGTTAAATTAATATGACTTTCTACCCACCATCACAGCCTGAATTTAATTGAAGATTGTTGTCTGGAAAGAGAACAGAATAATTTCCTATGAGGCTGTTTCAGTCACAACTGAAGACACTTACTGAAGAAACTACTGGTATTTCTGTGCTCTGGCTGAGATTATGGAAAAGGTGAATTAGTTAAAAAACTGGAACTAGACTACATTGCTGAATTTTTAGGTATTTATATATACAACACCTTCATTCTTAGTGTGTGTCTTGGCATTCGGAATTCACAGAAGGCTTGGGTATTGTGAGATGTCCAGGAGCAGGAGTCACAGGCCCATGTACTGTGCTTAAACTTAGCCAATAGGATTTATTCAGGTCAGGCTTGAAGTCTTTGACCTTTTAGAAATCCTCAGTGGAGTTTCTTCTGTGATTTACACCATGCAATGCTCCCTAGTCCCTGTGCCAGGGTTAAAAGACAAATCTATTGTAGGAGACAGAATAAAACAAAATAACTTAGCATGAGAGACTTGGAAGGGTTGCTGGTTTGAAACATTTTGGGTGAGGGGAATGGGCAGTTTGTGCCTTGGCTCTGGGGAGGGGATGCCCTGCCCTGCACACCCCACACCCCGTGGCAAGCACACATCTTGACCCTGCCTCCTCTTGGAATTTTTATCAGCTGCACATTGCTGGAACCAGGAGTGGTAGTTGTGTTTATTCTCTTCTATATCTCTTCTGTCTTTTTATTCTTCTAATTCCCTCTTCTTGGAATTTTTGAGTAACTTAAAATCAAACAGGCTTAGAGTTTGCAAAGTTGAAGGGGTCAAGTTAATGCTTTGAGAAGTGCTTTAAGTCACTGATAAGGTCCCCTCTCAGTCAAGGCTAAACAGGCCCAAAATTCGTCTTGGTTGGAGGCATATGTGATGTTCACATGCCCAGAATCTGCCTCTGGGCATTTAATTCCCTCTTGTAAATAGCCAAATATGAGGTTCCAACACCTTTCTTTGGGCAAATTGCTCCCAGATGTACTCAGCATACACTTTTACAATCACAAATCTGTTTAAATACCTGTGCAAAAATTCATGAATCTTCTCCAAGTCTCCAGTTTTGAAAACTTTTGTTTAAGGCTTACATGGTTCAATAGCTTCCCCTTTGGTAATTTAGAAAAGATAGAAAAAGGCCTGGAAATTGCTTAAAGCAGAATTGTTCCTGTTGTCAAGATACTGTGAAGCATAAATATTGGCACAGGAATTTGCTTTATTTATATATATTGGAAATGGACACGGAGATTCCTTTCTGTATGTACCTTGATGCTTCTATCGAGTGCAGCACCTTAATGTACTATTCTCTTTTGCACCTGGGCTATTTGATTTAATATTCGCTTGATCTTTTTGCACTGAAAATGCAGTTAGTGCACTAATACTTATTTTGGCAAATTTTGGCATATCAACAAATCTCAAAAGTTTCATATGAGGATCTACAGTTTATACCCTGAATTTAATAACTCCTTTTCAATAGTTATAGGGAGTCAACTTAGGCGACCATAAAAGGCACATAAATTAGGTAAAAAAAAAAAAAGCACAAGGCTTGATCTTTTCAGAACTTGACTCATTCAGGTCTCAATACCACTATTTAAGCTTCGTTGCTTTGGGGGAAACTAATTAGTAAACCAGTTTAAAAACTTGATTAAATGAAATGTCCTTGCATCCTGCTCTGAAAATACCAGCTTGATTCACCAGCAATTGCTTTAGAAATGAGTGTATGAATATTAATATTCATGTGTTCGGTTGATGAAGCTATTCACACCTTTTCAGAATTCTGCATTTTAAAATATATGCTCCCTTCTGTACCTTCTTTGGAGTTTATCATCTTAATAAAGAGCACATTTAGAGCCTCCTCCTTCAATGTGCTGAGTGCTCTACTTTAGCTCGAGTGCCCTTGGTTTGGTGAGCTCAGGGATATTTTGTAGAGCACTGATTGTGCTCAGCACACTAACAGAACATCCAGTTTCTTTGCTCTAATCCTTTGGTCCTACTCTTAAATAGGTGGATCATTTAAGCTTAGACAACACTGCTTCAAATACCTCTCCTTTTATGAATTTTACCTTCCCTGCCAGGGCTTTAGAGAAACAGCATCTGATATTATTTGCTGTCGAGGTAGGGGCTAGAAAGTTCATCCTCAGCTCAGCACAGGTGGCCCAGCTCCCATCTGCCATCTGTTAACAGAGGAGCATGGCAGACCCTTCCTGGAAGATGCTTTTGCATTTTAATCAAAGGACAAAGTTAAGAGGCTGCTTTATTAGGAGCTGTGACTGAACTATATCACCTGCTCAATTTCCCCCAAAGGCTGCAGACTCTGCAGCAGACACAGCCACCACTTTCTCTTGGGATCTTTCCTCAAAGCTTCATGTGCTCTGCCTGAAGCTAAAGAACTGCTGGGACTCTCATCCTCAAAATTCTGGAAATGCCGAACATGCTCACAGATTAATCTCTGTCCAGAGAGGAGGAAGTGAATGGTGTTAAAAAATCCATCTTGTGGATTTATGTATCTAATGCAGCCCTGCATTAGAGCTGAAACTGAGCTGGTACATCCACACAAGGATCCCTTGGGATCCCGTGGTTCAGTGGCACAGGACTTCAATGTCACAGCCATGAGCTATCCCTTCCTAACTTGTCACAGCTTTTTCCAGTTCTCTGCATCCCCTAGGGGATTGCAGGGAAGGTGCAATGCTCTTCCCAAGGGTATAATAGGGAAATAAATGGAAAATGACAACTGAAGGTCCTTTCCTGTGCCTCCGTCCCTGTCAGTATGAATACAGACGGTAGAAAAATTACAGCAAAACCATTTTTGCTTGGTTTCTCTCTCTCTGCAGGATTTACTCTTGACTGCTCTATTCCAGTTACCAGGAGAAACAGGGATTCTGAAACAATTGGGCTGGAGTTATTAGTTTTTTCTGGCTCCTCCAGCAATGAGTCAGAGCTCCCATGTTCATTCTCTTAACCCTGGATGATGCCCTGTCTTCACATATGTTAACATCTTGCCCCAAGCCTGCTGGTCTATAATAAGATAGGGGATATCAGCATGACTTAGGCTGTAGTTTTCAGGTAAAGAAACAGGATTTTTTGGGCAGGCATATCTGGCCAGATGCATTCAGTACTGCCTTACGCTGGCATATGTTTATTGTGCTCTTTCAGGCTATCTGGGGACAATTTCTAAAATATGAGCATCTCTTTGGAGTGGTCTGAGTTCATCAGCTTATTTTGCAGAAGCCCTGCTTGCCAAAAGCTGTCAGGTGGTAATTCCTGGCAGAGCCTGAAGTGGTGGCCTGGTGAGCTGGCTCTGAACCATTGGTTTGTCCTTCCAGGCAGAGATAATTCTGTAGGATCAGCACCAGCCTGTGGGATCCTGGTGCTGCTCACCAAGCAATGCCCAGATTGATGAGGCAAGATCTGCAGCACCCACGCTGAGGGACATCTGGTTACTTGCTATCCTTAAAACTTAAATGCACTTCAAAAATAATAAAAAAGCAAACCTAAGCTCTCCCAGCTTACGCCAGTAGGCACATAAACATCCATTGGAAACAAAGTGATTCACAATTGAACAGCTTCAGTTTTAATTTAATTTTGCAGCTTTATTAGCCAGAATAAACATCTCCCAGGAAAAAATTCCAAAACTCGTGGTCTAGCAAGAAGAAAAATAGAACAAAACATTAGCCAAGTGTGCAATAATGAAAACCAATCCTGGCTTGGCAATAGAAGGAACAGATGACCAAAGCATTTTTTTCCATCTCAGGCCATAGTGGTTCAGTAACAGCACTCTGTTGACAGCTGCCTTCATCCAAAAACCAGTTCCATGTTTCTAAGTGTATCAAAATACTATGAAACAATTGAGTTACAGGCAAAATACTCAATCACCTGATTTTAACAATGAAGACGAAATGTTAATTCCAACATGTTTTTTATTTTGAGATCTTCCCCTTCTTAGCCCCAGAGTAGCTTACAAAAAATGGAATTAATATATGGAGAAAATCACAGCATGTAAAATTCAATATCCACATGCCTTAGCTAGATCATTAGAGGAGTTGGAGGTTTTAATCCACAGATCTAGTTACTACAACTCTACTGAAGGGAATTCTGGATACAGGAGAAGACCCCTATCATCCAAATGAGACAGTCATTAGCAGCTTGTTGTCTTTTTTCACACACAAATAACAGAAGTGAGGTTTAATCTTAATTTATTCCTTGAAGCAGATGAAGTCATAGGTGAAAGGACTGGGGAACAGGTATTGCTTATATCTTCTTCTTGGGTGTTTGCCAGCATCTAGATTTGGGACTGAAAAGGGGGGGTGAAATATTCCACATACAAACAAACTTTCATTTGTCACCAGAAATTGGAATAAAACCAAAAAACACCCTAAGTACTCAAAGCACAGAAAAATAACAGGAACACATGGCAAACTTACACGGAACAATGCCCCTTGTGCAAAAATAGGTGCAGTGTTTGCAAAACATGAGGTTCAGACAGTGAGAACAAATGACCAGTTGTTATCACATTTAGGTCTGTGGTCCACGTTAGGGATGTGCCTAAATTGGCTCAACCACCACAGCAGTCCCTGCTCTTATCTCAGAGCAGGTTTCCAAATCCTCCCTACTCGTTACTGAATTTGGGGGTAGGAATGGACCCCGAGCCACCTACCTGGAATAGGTAATGCAGGGAACCAGGAGAAAAGCAAAGGATCAGGTGCATTGAGCTTTGCCATGGTGGTGCAGTGATCCTCAGCCTCACAGGCTGCACCTTTTCTCCTTGGCAGCTCACACAGGTGTTGAAAGCTTTGAAAACCCAAATGGTGTTCACACTTCCCAAGGGGCTCCTTGTATATTTTCCAAAGTTGGTCTAAAAGACCAGAAAGGTATAAAATGGCTACAGCACAGCCTGTGTGTACTCAGGCTCATTTGTATACAGCACTAGATTCACTGTTTGCATGTGGCTCCAAATCTGTAGCAGCACAAAAATTTGCATGTACATAATGGAAAGGATGATTTGGAGCATGGTTCACAGCTTCAATCACTGCCCTGATTTTATCTTGACATAGTTAAATCTAAACACTGCCTGTCAACATGGTGTTTAGAAAACAAGAGAACCTGTAAGATGTTTTTTCTTATGAAATAAATTCCTGAATATCATTTAGTCCTTCTTTAGCTGCTCTAGTCTAAAGTTTACATATTGCAGAGTGCTTGCCTTCTCCAAATTAGTTGCAAAACTAAGTCTTTGGAATAGTGACAATTGTAAAAATTAGAACACAAAGGATATCTTGAAAGGCTGATAAATGGACAAAATAAACAAATTTGCTCTAGAAATGTTTGGGAAGCCAAATCCTAAAGAAACAGGGGACTTTCTCCTTCACCACCTCATAAATATTTTCTTTGCTACAGCATTAATAAGAAGGAAGTTTATATTGATAAAATTAACAGTGTCTTCAAAGACAGGAAAAAGTAAATTTCTTTTAAAACAGTCAACTGAAGAAATACATTGCAATTATTTTTATTGCTGAAGTATTTTCATTTTTGTTTCTGACTTAAGAGTGATATTCTGCTTGAGAGAGTAAGTAGGTAGCAGCAAGTCTTTCTTACTCAGCATATTTTATCACTGTGTATATGCAGAGTCCCATTTGCATAATGCCAAAAAAATGAGCTGTAAGTCCTGTAGTGGAAATGGTTTTTGCTTTGGCTTATCTGTCATTAACTGGAGTCTTAACCAAAATACAAGAGCTGATAACTTTGAGATACAAGTCAGCACTGATGAGTTTGTTTCAAAAGGAACTTACAGGTCAACTGATGAATGAGAAGTGAAAAAGCAGTGGTGGTATATTTTTGTCCCAAATCTGATGGAGAATCAAAGGAAACAGCAACTCCAAAGGTGTTGCAGACCAGCTGGCTCACATGCAGTCCCTACACACCCACCATATAAAATTTCCTTCTGTCTCAAGTCTGTATCAGCAAAAGTTTTCTGGAATTGCTGATTTCTGAATAAGAGTGTAGCATAAATTAAGGAGGCATCATGCCTAAATCTCAGTGGCAATGAAACTTTTTGAAGGAGCTTTTTGATGACAACCAGTTCAGCTTTAAGAATGTAGAGGCTGTTCCCATGTTGCAGCATCCTGCAACCCCTGGTAGAGCAGAATTAGATCTATCACTGGCACAATGGTCTCCAACACCAGCAGCCACATCCAGCACAAAAATCAGCACTTTTACAGATGATAAAACATTCAACCAGCTCCCGACTTCAAGCCCATGAGTAGAAGAAAATGCAATTGAAGATTAAAAAAAAGAAAAAAGTTTTACTGAGCTAATTAATATTGAGCTGTAAAAATGAAACAAAGAAACAAAGGAAGAAAAGCACACAGTGCAAACTCTCATAGTTCCTAACTTAATGTTACTGCTCAGAAAAAAATAAATATGAAATATTATCTGTCACAGTGGAGTAAATCACAATCCACATTTTCATGAGGGAAAATAAGCCTTTTCAGATTCTTGGTGTCAGAGTGGAAGTGGTGAAAAAAGCTTTTCTGAAAAATGAGGCACGTAGCTGAAGTGGGAGTTTTAATGAGAGGAAGTTCTGACATTTCGGTCAACTGGTTTCAAAAGCAGTTTTTCAAAGCTTTAAAAAAGCATTTCATAAAGTGTCCATCAGCTGCATTATGCTTTAAACACAGTTCATATTTTCATAGCAACATGTGACTAAAAGGCAAAAGGGACTTGTGAGCAGCAGGTCCCATCTGTGCTAGTGGAAAAGACACATATGCCAGGTCATTCCCCTCTTTCAGGTTTGTAATTCTTCACAGGAAGAGTATTATTTGTCCTCCAGTCAACTGGGGAAAAAAAAATCCCAATGAAAAAAAAAAGTCAAACAGAAGATATTTATGTATATAAAATTTTCCTGTAAATTTCAAAGTTGATGAAATTTTATTTGACTGTAGTTCAAATATTTCATTTTAATTTGGGGTTCTAAAAGCACCTTAAAAACTTATTGAAGTCTTTCCTCTTTTTTTTTAGCGACAGTTATTTTTAAACAAAAGTGCTTCTTTGAACAAAATGCAAAGAAAAATCTTGTTTCAAAAAAAAAAAAATGGAAAAGGCCAAAAACCCCACACTGATATTTTGTAAATTAAGAGGCAGGGAGATAAGGTGCTAAGGAAAGTCTCAGAAAGAGTGATTTCAATAAAACGGTGTCTTTATAAATGTAGGAAATGGAAAAGAGCTGCTGTCCTTCCTCTCTGTATTGCTGTCTCCAAGTGAGCTGCACTACCCAGCCCAAACAATTCCCAAATTCAGAGACAGAAGGACTTTTCTGCTGATTCTGGAGTTGGAAAAGCTCCTGCTGTAGTCACTCAAGTTTTATCTCTTCTTCAATTTAAAGATAAAAAAAGTTTTTCATGTTCTTTAATGCAAAGGAAGGTGTTCTTCCTATCCTAGAACAAGCCAGTGCCCAGCACTTGCCTGTAAAGCAAATCCCCGTCCTCTCCTTTGGGAGAGGGATTTCCCAAGGGCAGCTGGGATTTGCCTCTCTCCCTTTGGAAAAAAGAGCAATAAAATGTTAGGAATATTAAGTCTGAGCTGTAGCTGCTCTTACAGGATAAACCTGAAAACTGAGAATGTCAGGAGACCCCAGTACTGAGAAGCCTTTGAAATGCTGGTCTAGGCACCCTGGTTCATATTTTTTTGGGGGATTTTTTCTTATATCAGAACTACAAACAATACCAAATACCGTCCTTCAAATCCAAAAAGTCTGGTAAGAGTTTTAACTGTCCAGTTTTCACATTCTCCAGTTTTACAGCAATCACTGTTGCAGTGTTTTCTGTCAGTCAACAACCCATCTGCAATGAAGATCAACATTCCTGGTTTTATTTGGATAGGGAATTTGAAAGGAAAATTAATTTTCCACCATCATCATCTGAATAGGTGGCATAGTTCAGAACTGTGACCTGTTCTTCTGACCAGCACCCGGAATATAATTTTATTCCCACCAATAAAACCAGAAAAACAAAACAAAACAAACAAAACAAACAAAACAAACAAAACCAAAATAAAAACCACAAAGAAACCCAAACAAACAGGTGTTTTGATAGAACAGTTGTTGAAGAACAGAGCTATTCCCTTAGTACAAAGGAAATTTTTGCAATTGTATTTGGTCTTAATCACACATATTCCTCTTAAAATAAAATATATACTGAAGGGAAACATCAGCCTAACTTCTTGCTACTTCCTTCCCAATTCTCAGGGCTGACAGATCACAAATCTTCAGCACTGAGTCAGGGATCTCCTTTCACCTTATTATTTTAATAAGCCACCAGCAATGGATCTACCTATTCTGGAACTTTAGTCAATAAGTGTCAGGGGCTGGGATTTATTAACTGCCCATTTATGCAAACATGATTTTCTGCATTTAAGAGATTTGTAATGGAAGACAGCACCTTCTAAAGGAGCTGACTTCCTTTATCTGCACATTGCAATGTTCCGCAGTGAACCAGACAGGCCAGCAGCAAAGTGAGCTGCTACAAGCACAAAGTGATTTATGTCATGCCCAGTCAAGGGCAACATAGAACCTGGCTGAGGTGTAATTAAGGAGAAAAAAAGTTTTAAATCCCAAACCTGTAATCAATGGAATAATAATTTTCAGCCTTGCTAATTGTTTGTAACACTGGCATCAGATAAATCCTCACCTCAACTAGAAATAGAATTAAATTGTGTTATTCTTTACTGCAAGCAGAAGCTGATAGAAATAAGTGTGTATCAAATTCCAGTGCAGTTTATTAAACGTGCTCCTCTGGCTGTTGCTGTGTCTTTGGGTGTGATGAAGCTCCAGTCTCCAGGTTCCAATTAACCTGCAATGATCAGGGAGGCACAGCTTGGGAAACCGAACCTCAGGGCAGTAACCAGCAGCCACCAGGAGCACCAGATTGGATGGCAGCCCCTTTGTGTTTTCTTGAGCAAAGTTGGGGCTATTTTCATTTGCTGTCCTCCTGACAATGTTAAACTGCCTCTCAACCCTTCAGGACAATGACCACACAGCTACAGTAGGCAGCCTGAGAGACTTAAACTCTGTATGGAAGCAAATAGTTTTTACTTTTCAGCTCAATTGCTTCTATCAGAGACATAAATATTAAATATTGCCCCATTTTGTGCATAAAGAAGTAATCCCTTAACCCCCTCACCCCAAAACAAAGTAGGAAAACAATAATAAACTACTTTGTTGTTTGGGTTTTTTTTAAATTTGAAACAGCATACCGTAGAGTTTCTCTAACTTTCTCCCAGTGAGATCCCTTGTGCTGCTGACTGACTTAGGACCCTCTTTAAGCCAGGAAAGCAGCTCAGGAAAAGGCAGTGATAGGACATGGGTATGATGCCATCACACCAGGGGAGGCAAGAGCTGTGACCTTTTGCAGTGGAAACACTGCAAGTCCATCTCACAATGAGGTTAAAAAGAAGAAAAATGTCCTCTTATTTCTTGATGACAATTACAGCATGGGGACTGGGCACCTGTGTGTAGCAAAGTGTAAGGGATCATTGGGTTATGGGATAATCCAGGTTGAAAGTGACCTCAGGAGCTCTCTTGTCAAACCCCTCCTCAAAGTGGGTTAGTTATGGCTCAGACCAGGTCACTTTGAGCTTTGTGTGGTCCAGTCTTGAAAACGTTTTAGGACTGGATTCCTCTGAACGAGTCCTGTTTCCTCAGATTTTGTTCAGTGGGCAAATGCTCCGTTCTTTCCACTGCCCTTGCTCCAGTTTGACTCTGTGCTTCTTGTCCTGGGGGGAATATTAAAGTAGTGGCTGAACATGCTTTTAAGTGCAGGATTGAAGCCTACATGTCTTGGGCCAGAATGTCCTTTTCTCACAACTGTACGGGCAGCAGTGTGCTTGAAACCACAGAGCTGCTGACCTTCCTGTGGCACCTGCCTCGGTGCACAGGGGTGAGATGTGGATGCTGTGATCCCTCTTGAGGAAGCAAGAAAAAGGGAAAAATGGAGGGGAATAGAAAAGCCATCTTTGATCAGTGATTTCAAAAGAAACAGAATGTTAAAGGTCAGATCCTTATCCTTGTGGCCTTATTTACTGACATTGGTGCAACTTCTGACAAAGGGATGAGACTGTAATTCAAACAAAAGTGTGATTCCTGCATTTCTGAGAAAAAACTGTATGAAAGAAATGGCCAAATTCTCACATGTTGAAATTTTGGGCTTTTGCTGCCAATTTCTTTTCCATCTGAGTTCAGGTGACCTTGAACCACCCATTCTTCATGTATCTAGTGCTTTCTTGAGGGTTAAGCAGTCTGTACAAAGCCAACTGTTATTTTTGATTCTTTTTTAGTCCTTCTGAAAAAACTTTTTTTTTTTCTGTCTGCCTTTCTGAAAAAATATGTTTTTTCTGAGTCCAGTAAGCATCTGATGAATTTGAGAGAAGGAAAAGGCTCAAAGTAACCATACTATTTTTTTTTTAAATTTTTCTCTCCCTTCTTTAGCATCTTCTTTTCATGCAAACGAATTCTGATTACTTTTTACATTATTTAACCAACTCAATGCCTGTTTTTTTATACATCATAACTTCTGAGAACATGAAATGAAGCCACCATAAGGCTCAAAGTTCCATGATTATAATTTACCCCTCCTCTCCCCCATAAATAAAAATGTGTATAAAATATCAAAACCAAGCCTGCAATCTGTTCTCCAGTCTGACTTCCCAGAAGAATCACTATAAGGAAATCACAGCACACAAGTGGTTCCTCTCTGGATGCAGTAAGTGAATCACTTTGGGTGAGGGTGGGCTCATTCCTCTGGCAATGGGACAAGGGGCTCTTGTGGGGGGTGGACCTGCCTGAGGTCTGATTGTGGGACCCAGAGGAAAGAGCCCCAGTGAGGAGTCCTGATCTATCAACAGTCGCCTCTGTTCAGATCTTTTGCATAATGGCCTGCTTAGGGAAATCTTTCTGGAGCAATAAATTGTAGAGATATAGAAATATGAAAGAAAAATAAAAAGCCTCAGGTGTATCTGAGTTCAGATACACCAAAGTAATATATCCACTTTAATCAAATTATAACCCAGTTAGTACATAATTCTTTGCCTGGAATACTGGACAGTGATGTAAAACCTGCATTATGTAGGAAATAGATGTTCAGAGCCCATAAGTAACCAAGTTCAGCATTAATTGATTTACTGAGCAATTTTCTGCTAGTCAAATGTCCCCAGACATGCTGTAACAGAGGCAGCTCTTTTCCCTGATTCTTCTTCTGACTGACAGTGCCATCAAATACCACCTCTTGTACAGTAATGGCTCCTTTTCCTATAAATATAAAACACAGTGCTGGGAAAAAATATGAACTCCACCCTGGTAGGCATCTTATTTTTTTATCTTATGAACCAGGAATAACTCATGATAATAATTTGATTATACTTCTCAAAAGTATTCAGATAGGCCAATGTAATGCTTATAAAAGAACAATGACATTAACATTAAAAGGGAAAAAAAAAAAAAAGGATTTACAATAACTCAATCCTTGTGTTAAACTGCTTTTTTATGGCCAAAATCTTCTGGTGAATTTTAGTTGTATTGAAAAAAAATAAGGAAGACTTTTTAAAGAACCTGTTCCTGTGGGTACTCAGGTTCTATCTGTTCTTCATGAGTTTTGGTATTAAGTATCTCTCAGTAGCTTGCTGGTGGAACTCTGCTGCATTATTATTATGTGAAGACCCTTGTCTTATTGAGGTACATCAAGAATTTCCTTCTCAAACAGGAAAAGGATTTCTACTGTATGGCAGATGGTTAGGTGTCTGCAAATTGACATTTTTTGAGTATGGAACTTTGTAGTCTTGGAGTTTGGCATTTAAACAACAGATATAATTCCCTTAGAATTTCACAGACAATTTGTTACTCAGCTCTAATCAGCCTGCCAAAACAAGTGAAAATTCCAGGCCACAACATGTGGCAATATTCCATAACACTAAGCATCAAGTTAAAACCAAACAATAGATATAACTTTTAAGGGGATGTTTACAAAATTAATCTAATTGTCACTTGTCTAGCAGTCCTTAACCTTACTGAGAAATTATAGCTACTTTTCTGCCATGATAATTTTTTTGCGAAGAAAGTTGCCTTGAGCCACTTAAAGGATGAGGATGATGACTGAAAATGACTGTTTAGCACTCTAAGGATTTGTTCTCTTATGATTGAGCTTTGCAAAAGAAAGCAGTCCCCAGCTAAGCTTCTCCCAGACCTGTTCTCCCTGAGATCAGAAATGTCACTGTAAACAGCAAGTCCTCTTAGCCTAATGGGTGAAGGCTTTCATATCCAGTCAATAATTCCCCACAGTCAAGTAAAATGGCTATCTAAACTTAAAATTTATCTAAACTTAAAATTAGCATATTGTGAGGCTCTTTCCTGAGCTTGTTTCCTGCTGATGCACAGTTGCCCTGACATGGATCTGTGTTTTCTGCTCTCAAGGTTTGCTTGGTTTTGGTGTCTCAAAAATGCTGTACTGCAAGATTCAAATATTGCCTCTCTGGAGCAAGGGGACCACGGGTCCTAAAATGTTGTTAGTTAGAGGAATGGGGGTGCAGTCCAAAATCTGATGATGCCTAGATTTTTAGTATGTATTTTTAGGCCATTTTTGATAGTTTGAAATGTCACTAACAAGTGAACTACTAAAATAGGGTAAATTTATTAGAAAACTGCACAGAGCAGGATGAAATCTGAGCTAGGAGGCCAGATCAGCAGTGTATCTTTACTACTAAAACATTATTTGTAGCCCAACAATGGAGAGATTCATCAGGAGACAGTTTCCAAAAGACTGGGCAGTGCAGCAAATATTTCTGAGATCAGTTGCTTTGGTAAAATAAGTAATGTTCCTTTTCAATTATTATCTGAACCACAAAAAATGTTACAATAGTCACAGAATCACTAAGATTGGAAAAGATCTATAAAGTCATTGAGTCCAACTGTTTAACACTGACAGGTTCACCACTAAGCCAGGTCCCTAAGCACCACATCCACATGGTTTTGAACACTTCCAGGGACAGTGATTCCCTGGGTAGCCTGTTCCAAAGCCTGATCACTCTTCCTAGCCTGAAACTAATTTTAAAAATCACTCTATTATACATCTAAGAATTATGAAATGCTCAGAAGCAAAAACATTTTTTCAAATTGTATCCTGCTGTCCAATATAATGTCCTAGCAAGTCTTTCTTCACTTGTGGATTTGAGTTATAATAGTTGCCAATACACTATCCCTAAAAAGAGATAAAATCCCATGGAGCTGCATAAATAACTTGCATGGATCAGGTATGCACTTGGACACAGCAACTGACCATCTGTGATTCCAGATTAAAACCCACAACTTTTTGTTCTGTATTTTCTGTAATCACTGAATCCCCAGTGAGAGCAACACAGCATCTATCCATGTGCTCTGTGCACCTCGTGACTTCCCCAGAGGAATTTGCAATATTCAGGAATGAGAGTGGTAAAAAAGAAGTGGTAACACCTGCCCTTGGACAGGCAGACACACCAATATAAGGAGATATGCCTGACATTTCATAAGATGTCTCTAGCACAGCCAGGGATGGCTCTTTGTTTACCTCAGAAACAGGCTACAATTTTTTCCATAAACTCAACTTTCTAAGGGCTAAGTTGATACAGAGGCATCTGAATGAGAAATGAAAGCAGAATGTTGATTCTGCAACTTCACTTAAAGATTTTTCTACTTCTTTCATTTTCTTTTTTCCCCGCTGCATGAAGACTACCCTAAAGATGGAGGAAAATATTACAGAAAGTATTCATTAAGTTTCAAGGCATAATAAAAAAATTGGTAATACACTCATTGCTGAGATGCAAAATGAATCTCAAAGCAATCAGAGGACAATAACAGTTTTAAATTAAAATGTGCACAGTGTACAAATTGCTTTTGCTAAAGGCAAACAAACTGTCAAAATGATCTCTGTTGGCAAAGTAGCTTTGAATATTTAGATCAAGCTTACTTCTTGATAAAGTTCCTAGAAAAGCTGTATTTATACTATGGAATTTATTCCAAAATTTATTGCTTACTCTGCATATCCTCAGGTGAAGATGCAAAATCTTAATTTTATCCTTGTGTTTGTTACTTTTTTCTTCCAGTTTTCATTTGGAATAGGGGTCTGAGAAGAACAACACTGGGAGAATAATAGCTGATGTTTATACATAGAGTAATGTTAATCAACTTTCTGTTCCTGGAAGAGCTTTTCAGCATTGACCACAGGTACTGTAGGAAGCACATTGGCAGCTTTCCATGTTCAGGGAGGCCCTTGGACCTGGCAAGCAGCTTGAGCACCTTCTGCTCCTTCCACAGGAGGCACTGAGCAAACAGGGAGAACAAGCCCACAGCAGGCACAGCCTCAGCCCCGAGCTCCAGAGCTCCAACAGAGTGGAGAGCATCCATGTGAGCTCCCAGGTATGGAGATTGTCAGTTCAGTCAGAGAGAAAGGAGAGGTTTCTGCCAGGCTAGGGCCTGGGAAAGAGTTTCAAAGGAACGTAAATAAATCTTTTGTCTCTTGTTGTTCACATTGTTTTTAGATATGTTCTACCACCGTGCATCATTCACTGACCACCAGTGGAGTGAGATGTTTTCACTTTAAGACCAATTAAATTAGTCTGCTCGATGTTCTCTATAAAAAGAGCGATGTATTTGAAATAAATCAGTTGAGTTCAGTTTTTTCAGCCTTCTGACTTGGAGTCTTCTTCATCCCTGTCCTGCCTCAACAGCGACAGCCGTGCTGGAGGAGAAGCCATGGAGAGCTCCCACAGAGAGTGGCTGTGCCAAACAGTGGTCAAGCCCCTGTGCATCACTGATGAATGTCCTGTGAGATCCTGAACAGCTGAAGGACTCTACTGTGTTGGATTTAATCTCTCAGATGTTTTGAAGTTTGCTTTCCTTTCCCTCCTGTTGTGCTGTTATTTACTTTTCCTTCATCTCATCTACCTAATTAAAAGAGTGCTGAGAACAAACAAATTTTATCAGGCTGTTCAGTTTTGATGGTGCTTTCTTTGATACCTGATACACACCAGAAATCAACATGGAAAACGGACTGAGATGTGTTATAGGACTCCACTGTAAGAGATTAAAGAATGGATTGAGCAATCTCTAAGTACCATTCACGTATACACTGCTTTTTGAGGGCATGGGTGATCTAAAAAAAATCCTTTTTTTTAGTGTAGTGTTGCCAGGAGATAGGTCATTGGGCAAAGAAAGTCTCTGACTTCACCCAGGAAATCCTCTTTCTTTAGAAATGGCAAACATATGTGGAAAGCAAGTAAAAATATAAGTTTCAAATGATTTTTCCCCTCTCCTTGCTATTAAATAAAGTATGTCAAGGTATTGCCTAACTTTATGACTTTTTAAGTACATTTGAGCATAAATCCCCCACAAAACCATTGAAAATATTTCTACAGAGAAAGCACTTCACCTGAATTTTTGCATTCTAGTAGAAGGAGCCTTTCACATTCAAAGCAATAGATAGTGACAGTAAAACCTGTGAGAATGGCCAGGTTTTCAGAGAGGATAGTTTTGATAGCCACAGTTCTCCATGGCTATTGTTATTCATCAGTCCTTAAGTGAACTGAGCTGTTGAAGAAAAATGAAGAAAATGGGCATGCTTTATCCCAGTTTAGCAGAGTTAGGATTTGCCTGGTTCAGGAGAAAAGCAGGAACTCACTAAATGGATGTATATTAGGCATTTATTACTCATAGTAGGGAAAATTACATGCAGTTGCATGTTAATTTGGAGGCTATGTTAAACAAAGAAAAGATCCTCCAAAGCAAGAAATATTGTGGTATAAGTGATATGTCTCTCTGCCATCTGTAAGTCTGTGGGTGTAGGCAGATTTTGATAGAAGATGCATATTTTTATTTTATATTAAAATTCATTGACTATAACTAACAGAACCTTTATTTTAAGGAGTAACACATTACAGTTTTTTTTTTTTTAATTCATGAAGAATGTCAGTTACACCGAAAATAACAATAATATATATTAATTCATGTCAATAGTTAACAACTTAATTAGCCTTAATTAATTCCACAACTCTCAAAAGCCTAGACAATACCCAGCATCTGACTGCACCTGTTACACATTTTGGAAGTCTTACATTGAAATCTTATTCCAACAACATCCATACTGACAAACAAGCCACAATTTCTCTTCAAGATCTTTCCTCCCCGGATGCCTTGTGAGGAATTTTCCCTGTGCAACCTTGTCCCTGCAGAGTCACTGTTGGAGTTGACCAAAGTCTGGTGGCTGCCAAGTGCCAAAGTGGCAGCCTCAGGACCTCTCTCTGCACAACTCCTTTTGTTCTTGCTGGGGAGAAGAGTGGGGTTTTCTTCCCTAGTTGCTATGAAATGTTGATTTTTCCTTGAAAAGAGAATGTTTTCTTCTAGTAAAAGGTATATAGTTTCCCCACATTTGGCCCTTTGTTTCACACAAAATACTGCAGACTTGAAAACCAACTCTACATACACTGGGGAAAGTCAGAGACATTTTATGAGCCCAGATAAGCAAATGTCTTTTTTTCTGGTTATGTTTGTTTTATTTTTCTTTTGTGAGAGCTGTTGTGAACAAAGAACTATCTAGGTCAGAGAGAACACTGGTAATAATTCGGCATTGGTTTTCTTTTTATATTAGCATCTGTTTAATTTCAGTTCTACATGGAGCATGTGGACTTCTGGGTGCCTGTTGAGTTTTGTGACCCCTGATCAGACCTGCCCTGATCATGCATGCCCTCCCCCTCGTGTTTGCTTGTAGCAGTTCACTGGGTCAATTGATCTCACACTTCTGTATCTGTGATGCATTTGTGTCCAACACATGGCAGCTAAAATGGCATAGAAGTCAAAATATGTAGGTCTCCTGTCAATTTGTTTGAAATAATGGATGGTTTTTTCTCCAGTTTTCTCCTTCATCCTCCACTCCCTTCTTTCTCCCTTCTGCTCACAAAACTGTGGGAATAAACTGATGGGTCAGAAACATTTGGGGTTATATCCTCAGCTGATACAAACAGTGACATCTTGTTGGGGCTGACTTGAACAGGGAGCCTCATATTTGGGTTTCCCACACAACATTTCCTTTCTCTGTAAATGGATTGCACATTTCAGGTAATCAATCTGAGCCCCACTAACAAACAGGGAAACAACCTGACAAATGCTGATATTTTAGCTCCTCACATCTATGCACATTCTGTTCAAGACTATCAGATCCAAACTTTCTGCTAAGTTACCCTTGTTGTAACACTTTACATATAGGTAAAAAAGACATTCAAAGGAGTAAAAGAAGCTGGTACAGAAAATGAAGTTATTTAGATGTCTTCAAGCAGCAAGATTTATGAGTTACCACTAAAGAACTCTCATCTCATAAGAACAATGTATCTTATCTTACATGTTGCAAATGAATACAATAAGCATCCCAATGTTTTATAGTAGACACTTGTAAATGCACTTTTCAATTTGTAGGGTTTTTTTTTTTTCCGTACAAATTTGTGTTAATTGGTGCTTTTTAAAAATTGATATCTGGTAAAACTGCAATTGTAACATGGTTGTACTAGCTGAAAATCAGCTAGTTGTGTTGTAAAAATTCTCTTCCCACTATTGTCAGAGCTGCAAATCTTCCCTTAAAAGCTCTGGGAAGTTATAGCATACCATGAGGAGCAGGGTTTAATCCTAGCAGCTTGCCATAGTGTGAGTGGGATTTAGTACTAATGTTCATTTTACTGTGAGAGTTGCTTCCCTGGGAAAAGTTGTGGGTCCTTTTAGCAGAAATGGATCCTGTTACAAAACCACCCATCTCTGAGAATGTTTCTGCAGGACCAATAAAGAAATAACACTGCTGTTCCCCAGCTGTGATACTGAATAAAAAGAAATGTAATATAGGCAGGGGCTAGAGAGAGATCCTCTCATGAACAGACAAAGAATAAATAGAAATACATCCCTCTAGGACCCACAAAGCTCTTGGCTGAAATGCACATGTGCCCCTTGCTGTTCTCTAGGGTCACCACATCTTTATGCTCCAGTATTAAGAAATTTCATGAGAAAGGCAGATGAGAGCAAAGCTGAAAGGTGCTTGGCAACGGGGAGGTACAATAATGAGACCAAGCAGGATACCAATTTCACCCTGGGGTCATTGTATGAGCTGCTGTATACAATGAACCCTTCTTCCTCTGCTGGAACATTGAGCTGGTCATTAAACATAGATTTTTATTTTTTTAGTGGGGCAGACAATCCCTAATCACTTTAAGCTTGGTACAGAGTGTAGCAATAGCTCATCTGCTGCAGTAGCAGGCTCTACTTTTGCCAAAAGTGATACACAGAGTCCTGGCACCTGTTTCAGCCGTGGGTAATGCCATGGAACAGGAATCAGTGTAGAGCAAATGAGTTAGCACTGTTCTACCTTGCTCTGATCTCCCAACACGTTTTTTTTGGGATGCTGCCCAGAGACCCCTGACTTTCAGGGTAGCTGCATTTTCCAGTCTGTTTTCACCAAGAATAAGTAGACAAAATTTCCAGTGTGCTGGGGGAAGCCCAGAGATTGGTCTAATGCAAGCTGACTTCCCTTGTTATCTCCAGAAATGCATACAAATCCTTGCCTTAGAACCCTCTTTACCAGATGCCCACTAAATATGTTTGCCACATTTTCCCCTAGGAAATCACAGTCTGATCTTCCTCTTCCATAAATCCCTGCCCTGTCCTCTGATCTTGCATGTATTTCCAGACACACTCGTCTTTCTGCTGCCCATGTGAGAACACAGTTTAAGGAAAAGGAAAAGGACTTGAATGTGGATCTCTCATGATGTTTTCAAGTCTCTGAGTAACAAACAGCCAGGCAAAACAGGCAGTGAGTCTGTCCTGTTTTCACATGGGACCTGAAATAACAAGCTTGGTGTGAGAGTACTTTGCAATCTGAGCTCCAGAAGTGGGAGCAGTGTGTGAGCATAATGGGAAGCCTGGGGGGCTTAGATGTGAGGTGTATGCTTAATTTTGTAAGAGGCATTTTCTAACAAATTCAAAACACATCTTAGAGTCTATTAGTGTAATGATCATACCACCTAGTGGGTTCCAGGAGCCCTCAGAATTCAGCAGCAGGCCCAGAGAGGGATGGTGAGTTACAATTTTGTGTACAGAAAGCAGCTGTGAACTGAGTCCTGTCCAGTAGCAGTGAACCAGTTTTCAAAATCTGCTTATAAACAGAGATCTTTTTGAATGGGAGGGAATTCAGATCCTGAAAGCCTTCTGAGGACCACCTACCTTCTGTCATGCACTGCATGAAAATACAAGATGCTGTGCTCTGCAGTGCATGTGTGTCTGCAGTTGCATGGTGTGTCGAGGAACAACCTGTGAAAAGCCACTTTCCTTCCACTCCAGCTGTGCTTACAAGCAGTGGAGGCTGCTGGAGACATGAGGGTCCTGAACCCAGAGATCATTGAGAGGTTAATGCATGAATATTTTTCTGCACCACGAGCTTGATGTGTCCGTGCATTCATTCAGCAGCAGCACTCCCCTGATTTCAGTGATGCAAGATCAGATCCTTTGCACCCATCTGCTTGAGGAGATGGCAAAGGACAGACAGAGATGTACTTATTCCTCCTGCAGAAAACATTACTCAGGTGCAAAAGGGAATAAATGAGGATGATTAAAGTTAAAAGCATAAAAGAAATACTGAAAAAGACATCATATTTCAGAACTGAACATACAGAATAACATTTCAGATTGAATCAAGCAATGCAGAAACACTGTCCTGTATCTTATTAGCCTGACTTGGTGTTGACTTAGGAGAGCTCTTTACATATGTCATTTAATGTAATATTGATTTTTCCTATGTGAGTTTCCTATTTGTGAGTTCTCCTAAGATGAGCCAATATGATGGAAAAAATGGAGATTTTCTGTTGACTGGTATTAACACTTGACTTTCTCTCACACTTCTGTGTGCAGAGCAGAGAGCTGCATGGAAATGGAGCCAGCACTAAGCCTCTGCCTTGCTCAAAAGCGTGGCTGTGCTCCATGCAGCCCTTCACACCTCCCTGGGGCTGTGCTGGAGCCCCAGTTTCACTCTCCAAGCCACAGGGAGAGAAGGAAGGTCTGTGCACCCTTCACAGGATGGAGAGAGTGGATGGACAGACAGAGACCCAGTTGCAATAAACTTGCAGAGTTTTACCCAGCAGAAGAGCTGGGTAAAAAGCACAGGATTTTCTGACCAAGCCTCAGATCCTGCTCTGCTTCTCAAATGGGATTCCTTGGACAGAGCAAGGCCCAGAGGCCAGGGACTGGAGGGGCAGGATTCAGCAGCCAGTTAAAGATTAATTTTGGTCTAGGTATAGTTTTGGTTCCCTTGGCTTTTTATCAAGTTTAGCTTGTACCAGCTCGAGCAGGTAAAGCTAATTTAATTTTTGACCTGCCATTTTCTCCCACCTGCATCATGAAAGAAACAGTGCTGGAAACTCAGATATTATATTCTTATGGTATCTACACTAAGCTCATGTTTATTAAACCTGAGTATAGGAAAAAAAAAGTGTGGAAAAAGGGCACTAAAAACAGTGGGACAGTAGAAAAATAAATCTTAACAGCCTTACCAGGTGTACAGGAACAAAGCCAACCACTGGGCAAAGGTTTTCATGCATTCTTAATTTTACAGATACAACCAGATCCATTGCAAACAACACATGAAGAGAACTGTGACCAAGGTGCCAGCAGAAATGGGATCCTATTCCAACAGCCCACCCCCTGATCCTGCCCAGATGCCTCCCAGCCATGTGGGAAGCAGCTACCATTTACCTGCATGGCCACCTGAATTCCCTGTGCCTCTAGATCCAACACAGCTCCAAGCACGTGGACAACCCCTCTGGGAACATGCTGCTCCTGTTTTTCTGATCATACCTTTCATTTGGCTGCTCAGGAGTTCTCTATTTTCTAAGAGCTTCAATAGAATCTGCTGGGCCAGATGATTCTTTTTGCATTTTGACAAACTAAATGCCTGTATTTTTTCTCTGTGTAACTGGAATCAATCATGTGGGGGTTTGTGCTGTTTGTGGGGTATTTTTTTAATGAAGTAGTGATTAAGAATGAGAAATAAAAAAAGCAGGTTTGGGGTCATATGAAAGTAGCTTACATTTTCTGAGTGAAGACAGAGGTCATTTTTGTGAGGAATTGGGATGGCTAGAAATTGGATGGCTTTTAATTTTGTTTTTCAGTACTTCCTCCAGTGTTAAGTTAATTAACTGGAAGGTGGCCAGATAACTTGGAGTCTTTACAATATTTGGGGTATTTTGCATAAAGAGACAAGCCCACTACTTGCTGAAATAATTAGATTAGCCTGACTAATTTAAAACCCTTGGAGGAGGAGTTGCATAAGCTTTGTATATATAATGTTGAAACTCTTTTTGACAGAGACTAACTGAAGCCCTGGAAAACCAGGCCTTGTCTGTTAAGGCATTGCTCTGTGCTCACAAACCAACCAGAAAGCACCAAAAGAAGCAGAGGTATCTGGCAGTGATTACCTAGAAACAAGGCAGGTCCCAGCAGCAAGCAGAGCTCGGATCTCTGGGTGCCCATGCGTTGTAGATGCTGGTTTTGACCCACTCGGATGCAAGCTGATTAATTTTTCCAAGAAAGGCTCCACACATGTCTGCCTCATTGAGCAGAATTCCAGCTCCTCTCCCAGGCAACAACCTTGCTTTACCAGAGGTAAAATGATGACAAGCAGGGACAGAATTGCTGCATGTGACATGCCCCCGACCCCTGCAAATTAAAGGAATAATTGGGAAAAAGGGATCTTCTGCATCTAAAAAGCGTTGGAAATAACAATGTGGAGGGGGAAAAAACCCAAATAAACAAACCCTCAAAATAAAATCCTCTCTGTGTTGAATGTCAGCGGCACAATGCCAGCAGGTTTCCTGTGGATGCCATGCTGTGTTCCACAAACTCACACAAGGGTTCAAATCTGCTGCTGCTGATGCCATAAGCCTTAAGCCATGCCTTTGTTCAGAATACACCAAGATCTCCATTTAGCAGCAGTGTCCTTTGGCTGCATTTAGCAGATAATGGATGTGGAGACCACAGGACCCACACTTGAGCCCAGGTTGACCCGAGGAGCTGGAATTTCCTTCATCTCTAAAATTTGTTCCAAACCTTGTTGAAACTACAGGAAATCAGGCTCTGAGCAAAAATGTTGAGATGATCCATTTGCCTTCAGAATTTCATTTAAACTCTATTCCCAGCTGGAGATTAATGTAACCATTTGTAGCTGAACCTGGGAGTCTCTGTCTGTTGTAGTCCTACACAGCTAATATCTCTCTGCAAGGATGAATTATTCTTCTACTCTTCCATATTAGGCCCAAATTCAGTCTCTCAGTCTTTTATGGGCATATCTTATTTTCTCCCGTCTGCCATTTTAATATAGAATTTTATGCATATGCTTATATATCTTGCTTATAACCTTCAGGCTTTAGAACATTTTTATAAATGGGACTAAAGTTACTAGATTCACTAAAATTCTCATGGTAAGGATCAAGCATGTGATGTATGAGACTCAGGCACCATAGGAAGAGTAATACATATTAATTTTGTAGCCCCAAAGCGATCCCAAATCATCTGGAAACAAAATTTTTGCTGAATGTTTTGTACCAAATAGCTGTCATGCTCCCTGTCAGTTGAAAAACCACTTTCTGCCACTTCCATAATTTCATTATGAAAAATGCAGTTTGTCTGTATAGGCTTAAAAAAAAATTGGTTCTCCTAATGCACATATGAAATGTTAGACTGGAATTTCTGCTGCATGCTTTTTGTAAAGCTACAGGTACCTTATTAAAATATTTTAATCTCCTTTTTTACTTGCCCTGGAATGTTGTTGGATACTAGAGCTTTAACAATCTCCAAGAGGCTTTCCCATGAGCAATTGTTTGAAATCTTACTCTGATTTTATTGTTTCTGTGTGTGATTGTTCACAGTCTTGAAGAGCAGTTTGGACAATTTGGCCATTGCCAAAAGAAACCTTGGATACCAGGTATCCTACAGAGCTATGAAGGTACCACACTGAAATGCAATAACATCACATTTGGAGCACCACAAAAGCATTTCTACAGCTTAGGCAGGAGGCCTTTATTTAAAAACATTTAAAATCCTATACAAATTATATTAAGAGAATATTTTCTCCTTCTTTACTGTGCACACTCTTATCATTGTGTGTTTTCTCATTGTTATTCATATTTTCCATCCCTTTGATGGCAATATTTCAAATTGATGTTACACACACAGTTCACTGTCCTGTATTTATAGAATGCTAAATTTCACTACACATTTTGAGGAGCTATACCTAAGTGGCTTGCCTGGACTGGCTTGTTGTACGTGGCATCATTTGTAATCACAACATGCAATAAGATGTCTTTTCTGGGAAAACAAAATAAAACAAAACAAAAATCCCAATAATCCCTGACCCTACCTCAAGCAACATCATTATTTTAACATGAAGCAAAGGATCTTAAAGGTGCATGACATCTAAAGGTGCATGACATCAAATGAGATTTTTGGCTATAGTCAATGAAGTGATACAGTTATGATTAAAGAAGAACTCAGACAAGTACAATTTCAAGTTATGGATGTCTTCTGCTGTGCTCAGTTGATTTATGTGGCTTGAGTTGTAAATTAGAATGAAAACTAATTTGGGAAAGGCATATTAGACATATGATTTGGACATGGTTTTCCATTTAGGAAATAAGACATTATAAAGTGTGCTCAGTCAATTGGCCCAAGGTGGTTACAAGGTAAACATTCAGAGAGAAGACAGAGCTCAGTAAAAAGGGAAAACATATCAATCATAATCTTGCTTCTTTTGTGCTGAGAAGGCTCAATCCAGCTCCATCTGGTTTCTCAGTTGGAGTCCAATAATGTCCTAAGGAGTATAGAATTCTCAGCTACTTCCAGCATGGTATATTTTTTTCTCTTCCTGTTTCCTCTTCTCTCCTTCCTTCATGTGGTTTATTAAACGTGATTTTTGAGGATAGGGTCAGCATTCACAGGCCATTTAAAGGGTGGACTAATACCTCTTCCATCAATGAGAAAAAAAGGGCAGGATTTGCTGTGGCATTTAGCCTGACAAATACATTTGTTGAGAGAGATGTGTATATTTATTAAAGATGAAGTAAGTGCACTGGCTGTTTTTCTTTCGCACAGTATTTTCAGTTTTGGAAGCACCCCAAGACATTTCAGGTCTTTCTGTGTTTGAGATGGTAATTGGGAGAACAATTGAAGAGGATTGAGCACATACTGAAGAAAAAGCAGTAGGAGGCAAAGATTTCTTCAGAAGAAAATATAACGCATTACAGAAATTGAGTGCTCTGCATTTAATAAGGCACGCAAACAGACAAGAGAAAAGCAAAGCAAAGGCACAATGGAGACAAAAAGGCTTATTATGACAAGAAAGCCATAGCTATTAACTATCAGTCTGGTGATAAACTATTACAGTATTGCCAATGCTGTCTCCTGAAGAATGTAAGTTGTGTGATAAGAATTTGGCCCCATACAGAGATAAAGAAAATGCACGTGGTTATATTTCCAAAAGGACAAGGAGATAAGAAAAAAACTGGGGATGGGGAGACAAGGGAGTTGAGCTAATCGTTTTGAAGTCACTAGCACAGGCAAAAGTACATAAAAAAAGGCAAAAATGAATAAACCCTGGAGTAAAATACACCAACAAGTCAAGCTTAACTTATGCAGATGTAAAGAGAAAGCAGATCTCACACTGGGTGTTGCTGATTTGATTTTAGTTGAAATTTAGTGCTCTGTTAATCAGATCTCACAAATACAATGGGATTTGGCTGTCAGGAGACCATGAGAAACATTTATCAATCAGCAAAGAAGAAAAACTTCTTCCTCAAAGACTGTGGGTGTCCACAGAAGGCCTGAAAGTTTCAAGAACAATCAGAGAAAAGGAGAGTAAAACTGTCTGGAAGATGGGAATGATACCAGTCATCTCAAATATGTTTTCTTATGTAGAATCACGGGTAAAGTACACTTTAATAGAGAAAGACAAATAAGTATTTTCTCAGCATTTTGTACCTTATACAAGACAAGTATTTGAATGAGACATCAATGCAGATTTAGAGACTTCATGACTAGGCATTATTAAAAAAATGCTTGAAGAGAGCAAATGGGATCCACTGCATTTGAGAGGGCTGCTGTACTCTGCCTGGCCAGTGGAAATAGTTCTGTGTGAGGGATCAAGGGCACTGCATGATGATCTCACCGTGCTATTCTAGAAGAGTTTCATCATGGACACCTCAATTTCTAGCATACCATGTTCTAATCAAGTAACATTTAAGTCTGTCATGTGGTAACAGAGCACCACACTGTCTAAGGTGTAATTTCACCCAATACAAGAAGGAAATTGGAAAGCAAACAGACCCCAGGTAATTTTATGGGTGCTGTGTATATTTGCTCCCAAGAATGTAAAATGAAAATTCAGTTATTTTTGTTACAGGAGGTCTTAATGGGTGTCAGGTGGAAAGCTCCCAGGCTTCTCCCACCAATGCCAGGAAGAATTTTGAATCCCTCCTGGCTGTAGAAAAAGATTATTCACACATACCCCAAAAATTACAGTGACTGGCTGCAGGGCTGCCTGACAGGGACCCCTTGCACCTCACTCCCATCTCCCAGAAAGCAACTTGCCACTTAAAACATTTTCCCCAGTAGTTGCAGGTTTGATACATCTGTACTCAAATCTGTTAGTTCTGATACTTTTGCTTGAGTTAATATTTCCAATGAAAATGATTAGTCTACTCACTAATTAACAGCCCAGCAGGGCCTGGGTGAGTTTCTGCTTTGTGGTGTTTTCTACAGCAAAGAAAAGACATCTGGAGCCTGGTGCCTGTCAAAGCTCAAGCCACAAGGCTGTGGGCAGCAGGAGCTGGCAGAGGTGTGGTGTTGCCATCACCCAGAGCTTTGTGCTGAGGGTACCCTCAGGTACCCTGCACAACTTTCAGCTGCTGTTTCAGCCCAGTGCTTTGCTTCAGCAAATGAAAAAAACACACAGCACAAAGATATCCTTACAGCCTTTAGACACCAATCACACCCCTCAGAGACTGTGCCTTGATCTTAACTCTCCTACTGATTATTTTCAAAATCAAAACATTCCTTTTTCTCCTTACAGTTAGACATACACAGCTATCATGGTACAGTACAATCTCATGTACTTCAGTTAAAAATTCTCTTTACCCTCAGACCAAATGTTTGTTGGTTCAAGATCAAAAGTATTCCTCTTTATACCTCATTATATCAACAAATATAAGTGAATAGTCTTCACTTTTTTCTGTGAATGCTGTTAGGTTGATAAGAGGACATTTCTACCTACCATACTGTGGTTCTCATTAGCCTGAACTATTGTCCACAACAGCCTGCAGCCCATGATTCATTTTTTGTTTATAAATGTTCATAAAGTAACTAGCAGAGAAAACCCACACTTCAAACAAAGTTTATTTTTGATTCAAATGAAACAAGACTCACCTGTATCTTCCTCTTGCCTTCTCCTTTGCCTCCTCATGGAAAAATAATATTTTATTGTTTTTGTAACACCATGGGAAAGTTTTACCTTCTTTCACTTAAGGGTATACAATGACAAAGAAGCACAAAGAAAAATATGCCGTAAAAGATAAAAGCCAGCTTAGTCTAGAATGCTTAAATCATACTCCTAAAGGCATGGCTCTACAGGATGCAATTAACATTATTCAGATGTTTTATGGTGTGTGTTTGCATTATTCCTCAGTTTAATATTTCTGTTTCAGTGTGTCAGGGGTTTGGCAAAATATGTCATAATGGTTTTGTCTTTCCCTTGAACACCTGATACACACTCCCATTCTTATACAATTTTTAGATAGACTTTTAGCTGCAGAGATCTTACAGTTCTATACATTCTTGTACTTTCTGCCATTATTGTTCTTCTATGTAGTGTCTGTCCTTCTCCCCTTTCTCTGCCTCTGTGGTGCCTTCATTAATCTAATTTGTAACTGACAGGGAAGGTCCAAGGAGGACAACCTGTTTATTTTGTTTAAATAAGGACCCTTGTAGGTCTGTTAGGGGCACTTGGCTATGGGGATAAAGGGAATAACACAGCTCAATTACTAAAGCAGTAAATAAGAAGTGGGTTGTCAAGCCATCAGCCCACCCAACAGACATTGCAGCAGAACCACATTTTAGTCCCTTTTCTTCAAGGTTGTGGTATCTTTTCCTACATAAGAGAATTACAAAACTCTTTTCCAAGGTGTCACCATGAACAACAACTGCAGAGCCCAAGAGGGACTGCAGCTCCTGGCTCTGTGCTGGGCTGTGATCTCTTTGAAAGACACTGCAGATGGGGCAACGCAGCCTTGTTGTTTGGAACACCTGACTTCTTTACACAGTTTCTACCATGGGTACATTGAATTGTGCACAAATAAACTGTTTTTTTCAGGGCTTTATAAATTGACTGCATTTCTGGGCTCCTCACAGTTTTTGCTCAGGTCCCTTTTGCCTACTCTTAAGAAAATGTTTTAAAAAACACTGAAAGCTGATATTTATTTTCACCCTGAGGCTCAAGACTTTGAGGAAGGAGAAGCTGTTTTCTAAATGCAGCAGTTATTCCTGGAGAATCAAATGAGGCAGAACTCTGACAAATTAAGCCAACTACACAACTTTAAGATGAAGGGGGAAGGAGAGGTCACCTCCTGTGAGTCAAGCAAGTGAAACCATAGGTCAGTGAATTCACATACAGACAAACAACTTTGAACTGTATTATATTATATCTGCTGGTTGGTGATCATCTGACCTTTCTTGAGAAACTTTATTTTTATATCCCTTCTTTTGTCTCAGCCCAACAGCTTGTTATTGCATAAACCACTGGAGGCTAAAGAAAAGCTTTAGCTGCTAACTCAGAAGCACATTAGATGTGACTTCTTGGATACACGATTTCTATCATATCCACCACAGATATATGAATACAGGTGTTGCCTGTGCCTAATCCATTTGAGAAGGCTCACCTGCTTTGGGTAATCACTTCCTGCAAGCCCAGTCACACTTTTGGGAGTTTCTTACACTTTTCTCACCAAATAGCCATGAAAAAAAACCACAGATCTCTGATTAATTGCTTTTTTCTTTCTTAGGCACCCCTTTAAAATTGATTTGGTTGAGAAGCATGAATAGGGGTTACTGTGCTTTTCACCTCTGTTCTGTTGTTTTTTAAATTGGAGGTCATATTTCAGGAAAGCAATTAAGCACATGCTTAACTTTGACTGTGCTTTATGTACCCTGACTGTCACTGTAATACTCATAAGATTAAGCACACATTCAAGTGCATGATTCCACCAGGGCACTTCAGAGTCAGTGTGATGTGGAATATTTGGACTCTTGCTAGTGTTTTTGACAAACAGGAGAGTCATTTACAACCAGAAACTCATCCTTTATCATTTGTCATTTGTGTGTGTGTGTATATAATATGCAACATGATAAATATAAATTTATTGTCATACATTCTTCAGCATTCAGATGCAATCTGTCAGTTTCTGGAAACTAAGAAATGCTCTGTGCTCCTTTAGAGTCACACTCTGGCTATAATATATGACAGAGAGATCAAATCTGTGCTGATAAAAAATGAGGAGTTAAGGGAAGGGATGATATACCCCATAAAAATAACTTAGGCATAGTGCTGCCAAAATGAGTAATTGTAAACACTTAAACAAAAGAAGGCATTTGAGTATTCCTTTTTTTTCCTTAATTATATCTGCACATTTATGTACCCATAGATCATTTTGTGTATGTATATTTCATCCAAAGGGAAATTGTCATGGCAAACATATAATTTAAATGTTTGCTTGTAGTTTTATTTCTATGACAAAATTACCATCACATTTTTCCACCCTGTAAATACCATGTCTACTCAAAGTTCCAGATGAACTGAAATGCTTCTAATTTTCCATAACAAAAAGATGGAGTAAACAGATGAACAGATGTCTGGGAGTGAAGGAGTGAAGGTGTAACACATAATTCTCCAAACTGTAGCTGGTTTGGTTTGTTTTTTTAATTTTTAATTTTTTATGTCATAAAGATGCTTTATTTATTAATTATTTATCATTGTTTAGAGGAAGACTGTTTCACAAAGAAGAACACCATTTTTTAACCAAGAGAAATTCAGGAGAAGAATGTGGAGGAAGGATTGAGGAGGTGGGAAGAGGCTTATGAGAGGAGAAAAGAGAGGTTTGAAATGATGGTGTTATTCCAGTGCAAGGGACCAGCAAGAAGAGTGACAGGAAGTTGACATACACAGAGAAAAGGCAGAGAAATGAGAGGGAGGACAAGGGAGAGGAAAGAGCTGTGCAGAACAGGAGGGGAGAGAGAGGAGAGATAGAGGAGCAGAGACCTCATAAAAGTGATACAGAGAGAGGAGCAAGGTACCAAAAGTACAGCCAGAGCAGTGGGAGAAGATGATATTGTAGATGCCAAAACCTGAAAGGATGAAGAGCAGAAAACGAGTGTGCTGTGAGAAGAATTCAGTAGCACAGATGAGAATGTGGCGCCATCATAGGCCCCAATATTTTATTGGTTTTCTGCCTTAAAAAAGGGCAGACTTTGAGGCTCACTGTCTCAGCTCCCTCGGAGCAGGGAAGCTGAGAGAGGACGCGGGCAAAGGGTGTCTCGCAGAAGCTGAAGCAGGGATGGAGAGGACCAGGTACATCCAGCAAGACACAAACTGTAATGGAAAATCCCCTTGCTCTGGCTGAGGCTGTGCTTAAGCTATGCAAGGGAAAGTTTAGTTTAGACATCAGGAAAAAATTCTTTACTGAAAGAGTATTTGGGCATTGCAATCATCTGCCCAGGGAGGTGGTGGAGCCACCTGGACATGTTTAAAAAAAGACTGGATGTGGCACTCGATGCCATGGTTTAGTTGATGAGGAGGTGTTGGGTCATAGGCTGGACTTGATCTCAAAGGTCTTTTCCAACCTCATTCATTCTGTGATTCTGTGGAATGTGCCACAGAATGTCCCCTTGCCTCAGCCTGAGGTCAGGCTCTCCACAGGATGTGCTGGATGTGTGAATTGCTTCTGTGCAGAGGTTGCATGTGGCTTGCACACAGGCATGGTTTGGGTAATTAAATTACTGCTGCCTTTGCTTTGCAGTTTCTTGGGTCAGCTGTAGAGATGCTGGGCTGGCATCTTCTGTGAACCCTAACAGGGCTGGAAAACTGTAAAAAGGAGTTAAAGCTCATGGAATATTCTGCCTCTCCCAGGAAGCTCCTCTGAGGTGAGTGTACCAAATCTGAAGCCCTTGAAAATGGTGGCCATCACCAAAAAAAATTGTCCTTACTCATTGGTTTGGAGACAGGGAGCAGTGATTTTAATAAACATCTAATCCCAATGTCTCCAGCCCATTCAGGTAAATTGCTGGTACAGTATCTGGAAAAGGCAGTGAAAATATTTCAATATCTGAGCTGTACTGGGTCTAGGCTGTGATGACAAATGCTTTCTCCTCAAAGAAGGCATGTCAATCATCAAAGTATGTCTGAGAGAAGACATTTTGTATGTCCAGATTTGGATTTTACACCTCAGCTTTCATTCTTAAAGGAAGTGATCTGAACCATCATCTTGATGAATAATGGGTGCAAACACTTCTTAGTCTTGATGGGATTTTACTTGTAGTGCCAAATGGAATCTGTAGGTCACATCATCCATGTGACCAGCAGGACCCAAGCCTAAGCTGCTTCCCTGAGACAGACAAAGGGTCAAGGGAAGAGTCAAGGCTCTCAGACATCAACCTCTCATGGTCCATGTGGCAATATTCTTCCAGGTTCTTGAAACTGCCAGAAGGGAGATGGCAAATTGAAAAGAATGGATTGAATAATTCAATTGAAGCAGGTTCCTCAGGGGAAAATAGTAATAAATGTCTCCAGTCTTATCTGACAAATGATAAGGAGTTTAGAACTGTTAGGGTGATTACTAACACAGCTACACCTCCAGTTCCAATGCATTTCTTTTCTGATAACTAATATATATCATATTTCCACATCTGACTCTGGCAGCAAGCATGGAAGTTTTGTACTTGCTTAAAAGAACATACAATCCAGAGAGGTGGATCACCTCTCAACGTTTCAAATGCTTTCTCCCTGACAGGCCCCAGTCCCTGTCTCCCATCACCAAAGGAAGCTACAGATTCAATCTGGCAGGTGGTACCCAACGTGCTGCACAGCTGAGACCCAAGGAACCGTCATGTCAGCTCTCATCCCTGACTCCTCACGGAGCTGAGAGAAGGATTTGCTGCCTCACTGCCTCCCATCCATGAGAAGATGCTCTGCAGCTCTGTCCCCACAAGACCAGGGACCCTCTCTGCTGAGACTGATGCTCTCTCCCACTTTATGCATGATGTCTCTGCTGCCCACTGGCTCCTCCCAGGCATCATCACAAAATGAGGATGGATTTAACTGTTTTCCAGTTTAGAAGACGGAGTGAGACAGTATCTGGTGGCAGCAGACCCATGGGTAAAGACACTTAGCAACAGGCTGTTTATTTGGGGTCATAAGGAAATTCTGTGTGTGGAGAGGCTGATAGGGAAAGTAGGAATGTAAGAAACAAACGTACAGTTAAAAACTGCTTTTTGCATTTTATTTGATCTTTCATACGCTGACTTACTAAAGCTTCCACCTATCCTGAATTGCCTGTGGAGCCCTGCCTCCGATAGGCCAGAAGTATTGAAAAAATAAAGAAAAAAAATCAGAAAGAGCAATCCCTTCTGTTGCTATTGCTACAAGATCTGGTGCAAGGGGATTGAAGGCCTTATTAGAACCTGCAAACCTGCCAGGAGGCAGTTTTTCCTCTTTGGTAATAAAGCATGAAAGGAAGGAAGAGAGTCTGAATCACAAATATGGATAAAAGAGATATAGTCTGAAGTGTCTATCAAAAGTCATTCAGTATTTGTCTTCTACAGAGAGCACAACAGTGGAATAATTGTTACACTGGGAGGAACTGAGTGAAGGCTGGCTCCTGTGGGAGGTCTTCAGGCTCTTCCACACAAAGAGTGTGGCGCCCTGTAATGACTTTAATCAAACACCTGATCTTAAAAGTGCAGCAGAAATGAAAGCAAGGCTCTGCATCATGCACTTACTGTCAGGGGGAAACATAGCAGTGAATTGATGGCAAACCTTTTTGAGAATGAGTCACTAACCTTCATCTCCAATCCCCAATTTCCCTGTCCCCAGACTGCCATTCCTTAGAAGGGAGAGAACTGGAAATTTGTTTCTAGCAGTGCTCCATGGTTACTTTCAGCTAATTTGAGGTTCTCTGCTATTGAAGGGGGGTCCTGTCCTCACCACCCCCTCTCCTTGGGTTCATGCATCAGAGCAGACAGACAAACCTGAGCACTTCCAGCCCCTTTCAGTCAGCTTATTTCATTTCACCTCATTTCACCTCATTCAAGCAATGCTGATAGGGGGAAGACTCAGGCATTATTCAGCAAATAGGAGTTGCATCCCTGTGAACTGTCACAGACCAAGTTAAAGTCATCATGGGAATTCAGGCAGGGGTGGCACATTTACTCTGGCTGGTGACATGGCTTTGCTCCATCTGTCATCCATGAGTGGAGTCAGAGCGAGGCATTTTGGAAACCAAGCTATATAAATATAACAGTGTGCAAAAGCAGATGTCTCTCTGCAGTGTTATACACAGCAGGCTGGATCATGAAGGCTCTGCCAGGTGGGTGCAGGGAAAAGAAATAGAATAATTGGAGAAGTTTTGAAGGAATCAGATGCTGCCGTGCTGTTCTGGATTTTCTGAAGAGGATTCTTCCCTCCAGCTCTCCCTGGGCATGCAGTGCTCCTTACTGAAGTTGCAAGCCAGCAAATGTACAGTGAGGAGCATCCTGTCACAGCCTGGTCCTTGAGGTCCTTTCAAGCAGTCGGAATTTTTCTTTTTTTTAATAAGTCAAGATGAAGGAAAATGCTGGAAGTGCAAACATTTTTGATTGTCCCAGACCTTGCTTTATCATATCAATTTTGTGTCATTTTCTTAGCTGAAATATTTCTTTCAAATAGCACCAGACCTGGGTGTAATAAGAAAATGCAGCAAAATAGCTGCTTTTCCCCCTTCACAGTGTCTGCTGGACCAAGATATTAATTCTCTCCAAGAAGGTCTAGAAAGGTAATTTTGAAAATGCACATCTGGTTATCTTTAGATAAGGTTAATGCATATAACAGCTTAATAATGATGTATTTTCCCTGACTTAGGTGTCAGGATGTGCAAAGCTGGTAACATCAAAATAAACCCCAAACCCCAAACATGAAAACCTACCAACATCAACACAGCAAATTCATTATAAATTTGTATTAACCCTGTCATGTGCTCCTGTTCTTGCTTCCAAGAATTCACAACCAACAAATTCAGTAGTTATGGTGAGAAAATGAGGGGCTAATTCACTCATTTTTGAGTACGGTTTGCTGTTATCAGTCAAACCACTCTGGTGTAAATGACTGGTGAATCAGTCCTGCAAGGTTAGAACTATAAAATTTCATTTAGGCAAAGCGTTGTTCTAAATAGGACATATTTATGGTGTATATATATATAAATATATGTGTATATATATATATATATATATATATATATATGCTCAGAGGTACATTGGAGCAGTCTGTGTTTTAAGGGGTTTCATGAACATGAGTTGTCAAATGCCTCAGTACAAGATGCTCATAATATGCCCCTAGAATTCCAAGTTCCAAGACAGAGATCAAGCCCAGACTCATGTTTGATACCATCAGAGTCCCAAGATAAAATGCAAATTTAGGCTGAGCTCCTGAATACTTCAGGGCAGGAAAACTTGGGCTCAGTACTTGACCTTTGGACACAGCATTTCCTAAGCAAATCCTGAAGGTCTCACACTCTGGAATGAAGAGGCAAATATCCAACAAGGCAGATGGAAATGTCAAACCTTGGATTTCTTCTTTTTGACACTTAAGGAGGGTCTTTATCTTGTAATGCAGATAACGTCAGAATTTCTCAGCATAGATCAGACTTCTGAGGACACACATCCCATTTCTGAGTGCGTGGAAATAGGCAATCACAAGGCAGAGAATTTAGTAAAGAGACACAGTCATTTAGAAGTGACAAAGAATCTTTTAAAAACTATATCAAAGCAACAAAAGACTTGCAAACATTTTGTCTTGCCTAAAAATTAATTAAAGTGAAGTATGGCATTTTACAGTAAATTGTAGAGAATGAAAAGCATTTTATACCTCTCAGGCTTTGCATTAATTTTCCTCAACATAGCTTTGTAGCACCACCTGTGTCCCAAACTCAGCACAAGGAAAACCATTAAGTATTCCCCCTGAAAAAAAGCAGAACCAAGGAGACTGCTTTCAGTCTCTTCCACCAGATTATGGCTAAAAGCAAGAGAAAGATGCAGAACTTACCAAGGTCAAGTCTGATCCCAGGAAGCAGAGGAAGGAGGACAGCTATGGAGAAACATTTTTCTTCGAGAAGCTGTAGCTGGTGAATGTTTGTACAGTGCTGGGGTCTGGCAGGACTGTATCCATCTCTCTGGGGAACTTTGAAGTTCTCTGCATCTGTGGCAGGCAAGAGAGTACTAAACTGGTCTGAGTTCAGTCTATTCATTTAGATGGTACAGCTGTATCATCCTCTTACTGTTTCAATGAGAGGAATAATGTCTTATGTCCAGTTTAGACGAGGGATATTAATATTCACTGATAAACCCTTCCTGGCTAAGTCAGTGGATAACCCCAGAGCTGGCTACAGGGTTCTTCCTTGGAGAGAAAAGTAATTAAGTTGTGAATCTTGAAAAAAAAAAAACAGTAACTATGACCACCTGAGAAAATTGACTGGGCCTGACTTGTCAAAAGTCATAAAAGGATGATTCCATTGATATTCTAACTATCATCATATAGCACTAAGCACAGATGTCTGGTGTTTTCTGAGGTGCTTTACTATGTTCAAGACATCACCTAGGACTGGTGGACATAACACAGGACAAATGTGAGACCTGCACCCTTCCCAGGGGTGTCTGGAGGCAAGAGGGGCAGAGCATCTCAGGTGACTAATGTGGGCAAACGAACAGAGCCCTCAGTCCACCCAAGCCATGGTGTCTGGTGAGATATTCAGGTGGCCAACCAGTGCAGGAGAGCTGAACTGTTCTGCTGCATCCACTGCCTTACACACCTAAGGCTTGTTTCTGTTCTCTGTACACAGGAATCCAGTCTTTGAGATGTCTTCAGGTATCCCACCTGGCCTCCAGCTGCAGCTTTGGAAAGGCAGGAATCTGCCACGTGTACTGTTCCATGTTAGCCCTGAATGGATGATTTGGGTATGAGGTCAGTAGGGTCACCAAATTTCTGCTTGGTGACCAAATTTTTCTTCAGTGCAGTTCACATGCTGTTTAAGAGTGTGCCAAACATTTTTGTGGGTGATTTTGATGCCTCAGGTTTTAGCTTTTCTATTTTTCAGATTCTGTACTGCTTTAGTGTGCAGTTCTGAGCTTCACATTAAGAGATGGTGAGCTCTCTTCACAGAGTAGGCAGACAAAAGAATTCCTTCTCTAGCTTGGAACCAAGGACAACCAATCCAAATTTCAGGCCCAAGAGCATAAACAATGGTGGACTGAAGAGAGAAAAACAAGAAGGATGGGACTTCATAAGCTAAAGTTATAATTTGGCAATTAGCTCTAATATGCAAATGGACCAGAACTTATAAAAGTGAGAGACCCCACTAATAGTTATCCATTTTGTGACCAATTTGGGTTCATCTTGGGTGTAGCCCTGGCTGGGCTCTTGTGCTGCCCAAGGGGTATCCATTGAGGCCTTTTAATAAATACCTAATTTATTCTTTAACTCTGTCTAGACTCTGTTCTAGGTCAGCCATCACAAGGCATCACTTTGGGAGTTCACATCTCTGAAAAGGGAATCCAGCCCTTTTGGAAAGCCTGTGTCTTAATTCACAAGCTGCTCAGGCACATTCAGCCATTGCTGGAATGACTTTCATGGCAGAAGAAAGAAGAAATGCCCAGGGATAAAGGAGCTGGTGGGCACGACCTATGAAGTTGCTGCATATATTTCTTGTGGTCAGATATTTGGAGTTACTCTTAAAACATATCAGAGGAAGGAACTAGATCATTCTCACTCAAGTAATTAAAAGCACAAACACTGATAGTCAAGAAAGAAATAGCAGAATGAAGGCTGTGATACAAAGAGCTTACAATTGGCTTTTAATTAATTCTCCATACCAAGATTCCCAGTTACTACAAGTTAGCACAGACCTGTTAACTTCTGGAAATAATGCCACTTTATGGGAAGACATGACATTCAAAACTTCAGCATATTTAGCCTTGAATGGGAAAGTGTGGGGTTTTTCTCCTCCCACAAGGTCTAGGCAGTGAAGACATTACACATTTCAGCACTGCAGAATTACGGTATGCTGCTCACACATTGTAATTCACAGCATTTTCTAAAGTGTGAAGCCACTTCAATTGTCAATAGATCCCAGAAAAAAAAAAAAAAAAGACAAACTAGTGATCTCAAGATTAAAAAAAGCATTGTGCAGAGCATATTGGTAAGGAATCTTTACGAGGTTTAATAATCTTACAGAAAAAAATCAAGAACATGTAACCAGATTTTTTTTTTTTTAATGGTTTTAATGTAGCAAAAAATGAATGCACAAAGTGGGTCTTTTCATCAAGGGATTTATTTCTGCTGGTTTGGGCATTATGTCCCTAATTGAAATAATCAAAAATTGTTTCCTTGCTGAGGAACCTAAATTCATCATGACTTAAGTGTCTGCCAGTGAAATTGTCTAATAATGAAATTTTCTGCTGGTGGTCAGGTCGTGGTGACAGCAATAATCTGCTCAGAAGCTTTTTGAAACCTTGTTACAGGAAGGATCTCCTGATACTTTGGATTGCTGGATTTAAGCCTCCTTTTCCAAAGCTGCTGTAAAGCAGACTACACTTTAAAACATACATTTTCTTGTGTGCTTTCAATCTGTGGTTTTAAAACACCTCCCTAAATCTTTTTGTAGTTACTTCATTTCTGCATTCACAGGAAACAACCATGGAGGTTACATCAAAACATTATAGATTCTGTTGGCTTTGTGGCCTAACTGGATATATTATCTTCAGTCCACTGGAATCATGATGAGAGTTAGAATTCTATGTCTAATGAGCATAATTAGTAATCTGGAGATTGAGACTAATACCCAAATATTTTGTAGGTAAATATTTTTAAAGTATATATATATCTACCTTTACTTTGGTCTCTGCCAGTGGGTTTTATGACTGACACTTATGAGTGCTCAAAGCTTTCAAGCTGTCTCTCCCTAAAATCAATGAAGAAAGCCACAAACTGTGTCTTGTCTTTTAAAAATTCACTGGCATTTTCTCAAGCAAACCACAAATAAAATTCTTACTTTTTTTTTTTGTGGTGTAGATCGTTTAAGTCATAAAGTCCAGGCTTTGCTGCATAAGAAGCTGCATTTTGATTTTAAAACAGTTCAGATGAGAGGGTGCTGGGCCTGTTCAGCCTTGAGAAGAAAGGACTGAGAGGGGATCTCAGCAATGTCTATGAGTGTCTGAAGGGTGTCAGGAGGGAGGGGCCAGGCTGTTCTTGGTGATGCTGAGCAGCAGGAGAAGAGGCAATGGGCGCAAACTGGCACAGAAAAGTTCCACCTGAATATGAGGAAGAAGTTCTTTGTTGTGCAGGTGACCATGCACTGGAGCAGATTTCCCAGACAGGCTGTGCAGTCACCTCCACTGGAAATACTGAAAAATCACCGGGATAAAATCCTGTTCTATGTGCTCTGGGAGGACCTTGTTTGAACAGGGAGGTTGGACCAGGTGACCCACTGTGGTCCCTTCCAGCCTGACTCATCCTGTGATTCTATGAAGACACAATTAATTCACACTGAGAGCATTTATTTTTACATATATAAAGCAAGCCATGTTACTTTTTTGTTACTTAAAATTTTCATATTTTAAAAGATGAAAAATAATTTAAGATAAGCAATTTACCTTCAATGAAATGTTGCACTTTTTTTCATGAAAATACTTTTTTGCTTTCACTTTCCAGTTGCCATAAGACAAATAGAATACACATGGATGTTGGAATTTTCAAGCAAAAATCATTAAAATTCTAAGTCCATAAGTTCTCTGTTGACAATTGAGAAACTGAGATAAAATATTCAGCTCCTTCCAAAACATCATGAATGGTGAGGGCTCAACAGTACTAAGAAGTTACTAAGGCTAGCAATCTTCACAGAATTATCCACTCTGTGCTTTGTGTTCTCCTCACATCAAATTCAGGTTCAGGTGAGAAAAACTGTAGTTCAACATAGGTTTTAAGCTGCCACAGTACTAAAAGAAGAAATGCTACCCTTCCTCTTTCTGGGGCTGATCACATCCAAATCTCACACGAGCTTAGAGCAAAACAGACCTGCAAACCAACCAGTATTCAGGATAGCAACAATAATAATAATAATCATAATGAAAAATTTGTTTCTCAGTTGGATCAATTAGTTTATTTTAGTACACAGCTGTATAGATGTTTCATAAAGGGAAAGGACCATACAGAAGGGCCATACAGAAATGGGAAGAGTGAAAGAGCGAAGGTTTCTTTCAATGTCAATTGATGCAATAACAACCCAGCTATAATGTAGTGAACATAATTTTACTAGAAGATATGTGAAATGAAATTATCAGACTGCTGCTATGGGATAAGAGTACAAATAAAGGCAGCTACTGCAGCTCTACTAATGCTTGTAACTCCTTAAATTGAACTAATTTAACAGTGGGTCTAAGCCTTGAGAAAAGAATTGGAAAAGAATTGGTCTTAATTATCACAATAGCACCAAGTGTAAAGCCCTTCACATTTCCATAGTGCTTTATTGCCACTAGCCATTTAATCAATTCAGCTCCCAAAGGCTAACTGAGATTATTAGTATTTCCAATGTCTTTTGCATAAGGCTGGGAGAATATGCTGCTAAATCTTCACTCAATTCAAAGAAACCTTTATGTAAGAAAAAGTATGAAAATACCTGAATGCTCACAGCCTATTAGTGTACTGCTGGCTGAAAAGGCAGGCTGTGTCCATCCCAGGGCAAAATTTCAAGGTATTCTAAAGGCCAAAGGCTGAAGAAATAAAAGCATTGCAAGAATGGGGAGAGACCTGGTAAGTGTTAATACTTCCAGGAATTTAAGGGCTATGAAAAATAGACATATGAAACACATTTTGGTTTGTTTCTGAAGCACTTTTGTGATTGCTAAGTGTACATGTGGTTAGCACATGAGGAGATAAATGCATTAGGACAGGAGAGAAGCACTGAAACACCAGGAAGAATAAGTAAAGCAATGCTATAATTATAAAATCTTCAGAAACATTTCTCTAAGCAATAGAAGAAAGTGTTACAGAAGGTGTTATAGGAGATGCTGTTACACATATTGTGTTTTCTTTGAGTCAGGGAGTCCAGAAACAACTGAAAATGGTCCAGTCCTTGTGGTATTTAATCCTTAGAGACAAATTTAGAATTGGATATATACACATTTCAGAAAAAAAAAAGTCATAGGCATCTAAGCTCTCATATTAATTTTGAATCAGAGGAAGGAATTATGCTTCGAATTAATTTGGTGTGGAACAAGAAGAGCCCAGGAGACCCATAGGGACAGGTTTAAACTTGTGAAACTTGGATTTTTCTAGGTGGTAAATGAGTTGGGCCTTCTGGCAAGATTTGAGAAATGTTTTTTCTCTGCTTAACAACTGAATTATATCAGCAAACAGATTGTAATGGAAATGAAAACAAAGTCTTTATCTGCACTCATGTCATTTTTTTACACTGAAAAATAAATTATGTTCTATATGAGCTTTTGTTATTCTCTAATATTTCATCCTATCCCTTCATTAGTGCAGTAATCTCCTCCTCCATTAAATCTCTCTTGTTTTTACTTGCATATAGATATGGGAATGTGCAAAGAGAAAATGTGATGAGGAGTTATTAGTTTATTTTTCCTGAATACATTTGTTATTGGTATCAGATATTGCATTAAAGGAACTCAAAGACTTTTTTGTTATATTGTCCATGAATATTCTGTTTCTATGCTCTTTTGTATTGCTGTTTCCCTTCCCAGTACACTGCTATCACTGCTATGGGGAAACTTCCTTTAGTCTGGTATGTGTAATGTAATTAATTAACTTTCCAGGGTAAGTAGACTTTGATAGTGATAATTTTTACCAGAGGCAGGGCCATTAAAAAATTGTGATGTAAAATACCTCATTGAACTGAGGCAGAGAAAAAGAGGGAAGATTGTTCAATTTAGATGAATTTGTTTACTTACTTTATCCATGGTAAAATTTTAATGTGTGTAAGACATGTAAAAAGGCATCTGTAAAAGCACTGCATTTTCAAGCAACTGCACATTATCAGCTAAGCAAAAATTTTGCTGGAAAACTCCAGGAAGAGGCTTTCAGAATTGGGTCCAGACTAGAGGCCGCACTCTCTTTTTCACATACACCAGTTCTTCACTGGAACAACTGCAGTGGCTGTCCACCAACTTTTAACAAAATTACTTTTGATTTAATAGTCCTGGACATAAGGGACAACTCAAACTCTTGGGCTAAATTATGGATCAAAGCTTTATTGGAGGAATAAATCTACATGTTAAAGCCAAACGCTTAACAATTACAGACTGGATAACACGTAAGGAAATGAAATAGTAATTCTGACTTGTCAGTTCCAAGAACAAAGGCCTTTATCTTCTGCATGAAAGGGGTTACTTTACAGGTACTCTTGGCAGCTAGTCTCTTCTTGTATTACAGGTGAGGTACTGGAAGGTGGACACTCATACCTCCAGAGCTACTAATTTGCAGCAATTAATTCAGCTAGGGATCAGTTTGAAAAATTGCAAAGTTTTCACATCTGTTCATGAGTCACTTTCATATGGAAAAGAGGAATGGTGTGTGATTATGAACGTCAGAGGGAGGACAGAAAACTCAAGAGAAAAGAACGACCTTGCAATACCACGTGAAAATTGTGCAAACAGCTAATTCTGAGCTTTCAGTAGAATCCAGATAAGACAAGGGCAGAACATGTGATTTATGCCACCATATCAATGTGGCTCAGCTCTGATGAGATGGTGAAGTTGCCCTTGCAGCTGACTGTTGCCCTTGGTCTTGCCTGAGACACTCAGAAAAAAAGAATGCTTGAGGTTGGAAGGGATCTTAAAGAACATCTAATTCCATCCCTCCTCCCTAAGGCAGGGATACCTCACACTATCACAGAAGCAGAGAAACAGAGAATCAAAGAATCACAGAACCCTTCTTTGCAGACCTGCTAGACCAGCTTTCCCAAAGTCTCATCCAACCTGGTCTTTGTGATTCCTTTCTGTGTTTGAATTTGTCCGTGAGCTACTTGTTCATCCACACAGGCCTCCTGGTGTCTTTGCCCAGCTTCCTCTTTGTTGGGATGTGTTGCTCCAGGGCTCTAGCCCATGGCACTCTACCAAGGAGATCCTTGAAGAGGCCAAAGTCTGCTATCCTGAAGCCCAGAGCTTTCTGAGTGCCGTCCTTGTGCTGGCACCTCCTGGACTGCCTGCAACCTGCAGTCTTATCCCTCAAACAGACACCAGCAGGCTTGAAATCCCCTGTGAAGACCAGGTCTTGTGACTGTGGGGCTGCTGCCCCATGTCTGGAAAGGTCCTCAGCCATTCAGACTTTCTGGCTGGGCAACCTGCAGCAGACCCCTATTTTAATATCAGCTGTCCCTGCCCGCGCTTCCATCCTGATCCATGAGCTCCTCATCCATCCCCTCTCTGCGCTCCAGCTGGTGTTATCCACAACATTGAGGGTGTTATTCCCTCCTCATCTTCCTGCCAGTCCTTCCTAGATCCCGTTGTCTTCTCCACCATAATCTTCCACAGTCCAGACACAGCAGCCATTGCATCACATCTCCATGATATCCATGAAATCACAGCCCTGCAGGCATGTGCACAGCTCTAACTTTCCTTGTTTATTCCCCTGCTCCATGCATGTGGTAAAGGCCCCCAGTGATACAGACTCATGGCTGGAGTGCCTGGAATTCCTCTGGGCTTCTCCTGCTTCCTTTGATCCCTCTCCAGGTTCTGGGCATCTCTTGCTGGCCCATGTGTCCAGCTGGGAGGAGTGGGAAGGACTGAGATTCCTCTCCCTAACTGTGCTTTCAATAACAAATAAAACCCAGAGGTCTTTGCATGATTCTTAAGAAAGAAGGCGTCAATACTGAGCTGTGATAGTTAACATAATGAGAATTATGGCCTTAAAATCTAGAACTAATATTTTGTTATAATTTAGAGCTATTTTTTTGTTTTTGTTAATTAACATCTTATTTTTAAATACAAAATATTTAATCAGATTATATTTATTTTCTGTTTTCTAGTGAACATGGCTGCTTTGTCCTATAGACAAGGTTAACCGTTGGAAAAATTAATTTCTTCTTTTCCAGAAAAGACATTATAATTAAGTTCTTAGTGAAACAGATGGACAGTCCTACCCACAAAATAGAGATATTTATGCAAATATCACTGAACTAATTGATGCTCAGTTACATCAAAAAGAAGCACATAAGATGCTTCCCTGGTGTCAACATTTTTGACTATGATTTACTACATTCATGATGTCTTATAGTGAGCCATGTTCCTAAGGGAGAACAAAACATGTAAGTTTTGGACACAATTTATTTTCTTGATCAATGCAGTTGCATGAAAAGAAAATACATTATGTTAGCCTAGTAAATGACACATCCATAGGAAGGTGTAAATCAAATGTGCTTGGACTTTGTTTCATAAAGAAATCATGTAAAATAAATCCAGATTAATTCAGGATTGTCTGTATTGTATAATTTTAGAAATATGCATTTAAAATTATTTATTAATAATTAATTGCCATTCAGTTAATTTATAACCCCTGAGGAAAGAGCCAGGCATGAACACCTCATTAATTTCATTTAATCAACAGTAAAACATTCAGAAGGTTCACATGCTTTAATCCCTTCTTTTGTTAGAGACTATTACCAGACAGCTGTGTACAAACCCCTCAAACTGTAGGACAGTTCACAGTTTCCACAAACCCTAAGCCTAGAACCCTTAAAAACATCTGTGAAAAGGAGCATGTGTGTTTTGCAAAATGCTGGTGGGACCCATTTCAGTCTTCCTTTGATGTGTATTGTTCCCCTCTGGATATAAAGATCCTATACGTAAAAGCCTCAGAGTATAAAGCAACATGGGGTTAATCCATAAATCTTTAACTTGAAAATAACTCTGTTCCTTAACTGCTCACCTGGAGTCAAGAAATGCATGGCTTGGAGATCTGGTTGATGATTTCACCAAGAGTTTGCAAAATAGAGAGGGAAGACAAAATCTGTGTCTGAAGGGTTTACTGTATGTAGGAAAATTATGAGCATGGCTTCTTTTACCTCCTGGGAAAGGGTAGCAGTAAATAAATCTAATTCCTTTACATCCAGGAGAATCATTATAATGTCCATCACTCCTGAAACAGATGGACAATTGCACCAAATAAATAAAATATTAGTGTAAATATCACTGAGCTAATTGACTTTTATCTAAACCAAAAGAGGGAAAACAAGATACGTAGATGCTGCTAACAGCTGTGACTATAATTTATATCATTAATGACTCCTTCTGTTAAGCCATTATCATGGGCCTAAAGACTCTGGAATCTAATTTAATTTTTTGATCAGTGAGATGAATGCAAAGACAGCACACGGGATTGTTATAGAGCAAATAATAGCTCTAGGGCAGTAAAATGTAGACCCACTCAATTTTTTTTACCCAAGGTTTTCTTTTTCAACTGTTTTTAGTTATGTAAGAGACAATATTTTTCTTCAAAGTTTGGTTTGGTTTTTTTTTTTGTTTTTTTTTTTTTCATATTTCAGCTATTTCCTCTCTAGAGAAAAGTACAAGATTCTATCTATTACCCATCCGTAAAACCTGACAAGTCTGTGACATTTCTCAGATTTACCTCATTACGACTGAGAATAGGTTTTATTATTTTTGGTGAACATATGCCATAGTTTCACTGAGTCCACAATTATGAGAACAAATTTGTTGCTTGAAGCTGAATAACAAGTATGTAATATCATACTTCTAGAGATAAAGCACAAAATATGGATGTTCTCCTTATACTCTGATTTTATGTGTGTGTAAACCCAACACCTATTGGGATAAGACCAATAAAAACATTGAAGATTTCTGTCACTCTAAATCTTCAAAGCCTTTGCAACATCTGCCAACAAAGGAAAACATTCAGGCTCACTAAATCAAAAGTGAACAAAGTGGAATCCAGGAACTGTCCTAAGAATTAATAAATTAATGTTTTCCATGAGATTTTCTCTAGTACTTGATCCTGAAATTCTGTAAGTACCGTACTTTTATTTTGAAGATAAGGCCATTTTGTTGTTTTTAAGCTCATTAGATTAAGGGCTTGAAAAGATGTACACATCAAATTTTAAGAGCCTGAAAAAAAATCCATCCAGAATATGTGTAGGGTTTTTTCCTCTTAAACACCTCTAGAAATCTAAATCTCAGGGCCCTGTATAGCAATTCAAGCTGTAATCAGTTTACGTATTTCAAATGCACACTGACTACTACATTTCCTTTCACAATCCAAGCATCAGAATTCTTTTCCCCTCATTTTTCATAACGTGTTGGGTTTTTAAAAAAATCAGTGAACGAAAGAAAGAACAGGCGGTGGGTGCAGTGCTGACTCAGGCAGTCTGTGATCACTCTCTAACAGATAACACATCTTGCTATGCTGCAGAGGCACATTCAGACAGATAATGTGCAATTCTAATTCAAAAAGTGTTTGAACATAATGTTTCTGTCTTGCTGCCTGATCTTTCAACTTCTGTTTCTTAGCAGTGTTAATTCCACTACAGCCCATTGATTCTCACAAAATTAGTTTTACTCTGGCTGTGTTAGAGAACTTTTTAGTCAGGAGGTTTTTGGTTTTATATTTTGTGAGGTTTTTCCCTCCTCCAGCCTTACCCATTCTGTGACTCAGACTCACCTTTGACATATTGCAGAAATGTTACAGAAAATCTTTTAATGGAAACTAACTGTGGAACATGATCTGAGTGACACTGAAGATGCCACGGAAAAATATTATATATGATGCCAGGTAAGATACTTCTACTAGAGTTAGAGAATTAATAATTCCATAGTCCAAGGCACTGATAAAACCTCGTCTGCAATACTGTGCAACATTCAGATCCCTGGGTCATCAGGGAAATGGAAAAATTACCTAAGGGCAGGAGACTGATGAACCTGAGCTTTTCAGAAACAGAGGCTGTGAGGAAATCTGATTGCTGAGTACAAATGCATCAGAACCTAAGCACCAGGGAAGGAGAGGAGTTGTTTAAGCTAAAGGCCAGTGTAACAAATGCCATAGTGTAACAAATGCTCACACAGATACTTTGTGAGTGGGACATTTTCACTCATCAGAATGGAGTTCTGGAAAAAAACCCTAAAGTTACTGTAGAACAAAAAACAATCAGTAATTTAAAGGAGGTGTTTATTCATTTTGTACCAAGGAGTAACATCTGGAGTGTTCTCTCACTAAAAGTGAGAGGGACCAAGAAAATATAAGACACTGGAGTCCAACCACAAATTCATTATTACTGCCCTGTCCAGAAATTCTTTTGCAAAAAAAAAAAAAAAAAAAAAAGATTGCAGCAGGAAAATGTTGTGCTGTGTAAGAATCCTATTGACCTCAGCTGCCCATCAGAGTTGTGTAAAAAGCCTGGCTCTTACCATTCCAAGGGTCTGAAGAGTTAAGGCTGAGCATCTTTAGTGCCCAGTTTCAGTGGCTTTGATTGCCTCTGACTAACTAAAGCAAATGCTACATCATTTTATAAATCACATGATTGCCTCTTGCCTTGAAGGTATTTTAATTTCCTACTCCAAAATCACTGAAAATCATTAATTATCTAAAAGCTTAGCTAGGAGGTCTTGATAGGAAGTCTGAGGAAAATTTCTTGACTCTCATTCTGAATAACAGTGAGGGGAAAGTGCTGAGACACTTGTTCATGCCTCCATGGCTTGGAAAATGCAGATTTTCTAAGTGTAGTAGTTCAGCAAGGGATATTAAGGGTGGTCCAGCATATGGCATAAGAAAAAAATGCAACAAAATCCTTGCTAAAAGGAATGTAAAATTCCAAGAATGAAGGAGAGATTAAATTCTCTATGGTAAATTTCTTTTGTAGAAAGTAAGGATATGGGTGCTTGTTTCATTTTAGGATGGGAAGCAGAGCAAGACAGAATACTTCATGTTCAAGGAAGAAAAAAATTAGACAAATATAACACTAATGTTTCCTAGTTGCTGAAGAACAGTAAATAAAACCAGACAGTATATTTTTCCAGGCTGCATCCCCTCCTTTCTGCTAATTACAGAAACATTTCAAGCTTTTCATCCTATTTTATTTGTTTTTCAGCATATACTGTCTTCAAAATTCATTTCCACGAATCTGATTATTTCCATTTTGTGCTTCACATAATGAATCACATCTTTGTTTCAAGAGTTCCTCATCTCCTGATCCCCTTTGGGATCAAAAGCATGAAATTTGATGCATTAGCCATTCTGTCCCATTATATTAATTAGGAATGAAGATCATGTTTTGACATATTGCTTGGACTTTATGAAGCATTTATTGAAATCATTGCCTTTTAAATATATACAATTGAAGATCTTCTTATAGAAAAAAAACATACACATGAGAAAAGCAGAGAAAGCTAGAGATCAAACAGACATGACGGGAACACATAATTACTCTAAAATTATTGTCTCAGATTGTGCCTGCCTCATAGGCAAAAATGCCAAAGGTAAATACCAAAATACTCCTCTTTTCAACTTGAAAGAGCAGATATAATTTCCTGTAGTTATGAGGCAGGGTTTGTAATTGCTTTTATTAGGAGCAGTGTGAAATCCACAGCAAAATTTGAGAAATATGACTTTTGGGAGTAAATTTTTGATCAAGTTTTGTTTTTCTGGGAGATGTTTTTATCAGAATTTGATGCCTCTATGAATGGAAAATAGGACACCTCTCCTTCCTCTGCATCTTTAAATGTTTTAGCTCTTTGTCCTTTCAATTTCTAAATATCAAAACAACCTCAGTTAAAAGTAGGAGTTTGCAAAGAGCCAAGGACACTTCTCTGAGACACAAATGAACTCTCCTCCTCTCTGCCTGCCTCTACCGTGTCAGAGCAGAGTGCCTTGCTGCTGGCTCAGATGTGACATCGTGGCACTGAAGGGGAGCTGGATGTCCAGGGGACAAATCCAGGTCCACCCTCATGACACAGACATTGCTGTGCAGGACTGTCAAAGAGACCAGGATGGAGAGGAGGGGAGACGAGAACATTGAGGAGAAGGCAGCTCACCTTCTCTCCTCTGCTCTCCTCCTGGACAGCAGATCCACCTGTTGCATCTGGCAGTTTAGGGGTAATATCAGGAAGAAAAGTTGTGTGAAATTCCCACTGTCTGCCTACTCCAGCAACACAATTAAGACCTTGGAGTTGGGATCTCATGGTAATTCCATGATGAGCGAAGTCCATCTAGAAGGTGCTTCAGCCCACAGCTGTGCAACTCTGTACATATGAGTGAAATGCAGTTGAAATTAATGAGATTTGGTAGGTTGAAACAGTTTATGGATGAGCTTTAATCCACAGACAGGAACTGAGGCTTCTCTGAGTCTGAATTTCAGAACATTCTTTGGAATTGTGAGATAACATAGTCAGGTATGAATGATCAGATATGTACCTTCAGTTTTTTCCCTGCTGTGAAAGGGTTCTGTGCTCTTGGCATTATTTCTAAAGAGAGAGAATAATACCTCCATTCAACCAAGGGATTTCTGAAGGCCTGTAAGGATTATTCATGCTCCTTACAGACTTAGGGGAGAGAAATTTGTCCAAAAGTCCTCTCTGAACTCTTTTGTTCTACAGCTTCTGGAGAGGCATGTTCTCCCTCTTAATACCTCAGAGAGGCAAAGCCCAGGAGCCAAAGCAGACACAAAGAAGTTTAAAAGAAAACATACTGAGTGCAGCACAGGCCAATCCACTCAGCTGGCTCAGAGCTGTTTTGGCAGAGCAGTTGAACCTTTGAGTGTTCACTAGCACAAAATGCCAAAAAAATATATCCCCTACCTCTGGCTTCATATAATTTTCTTTATGTCTTTATGTCTCTACCCTTATTGTCCTTTTGTTTCCATTCTTTCCTTTGGTATTTTGGTCTTCCTAAATAGCAATGATAAGCATATTTATGCAGATCTCTTAGTAGGCAAATGTATTCTTGTATGTGCTCTAATGTGCTTCCTGTCATGTTGTTCATTATTCCTTCAGACTTTAATAATCTTCTCAGCTTGATATGGTTAAGAATAATGAGGCATTTATTCCTATTCAAGAAGCTAATTAAAAGACTCAGTTTTGTTTCTCTTAGGTGGGTTGATAGCTTAATTATAGATGTAAGATTCACAAAAAAAATCCCCTTTCTATGTTGGATAGCCTTTATACAACTACATCATGTCTCTCTTTCCATTTTCTTCATGACATTGTATATTACAGTTCCCTGAAAAAAGAACAATACAATGAAGTTTGAAACAAAACGCTTCTGCTAAAGAGCTGCAAAGTTATGATCAGCAATTACTATGTGAAAGCTAAAGTGAACATTATTTGGAGCTGGTACTGAGGTTTCTGTTGTTTGTCTGAAAAGAAAACAGGGCCTGGCTATTGTCTTCACTTGTCACCTCCAACTCAGATCATAAGTAATGGGGCATGAGTGATGCATGGCTGTGTGCCCATACCAGCCTTAATTCTTCAAAGTGGAGAAGTCTATGCAAAGCCAGAGACATGCAGAGCTTCCTGGGGTTTTGCCTTTGCTACACTGTATATGCCAGCAGTGATTTAGAGCTACACTGTGGTGCCTTCCCAATAGTTTTCCAGATTTATATTTTACTTGTATTGTCTTCTTGTTATAGCTCACCGTTTAAATACCATAATTTGTGAAATAAAGAATGGAGACCTAAAGGAGCTCTCTGAGTCAGCCCGTCAGAACCACAGTGCAAACAGAAATAATGGGAGATCCTCAACTCCTTAAACTCCCCAGTCCTGAAGACCTTCAGGGTCCACAAGGAAAACAGGCAGACCCCTAAACTAACTCACACTGAAGCAGAACTGTGTGGGGTACTCCGGCCAGGAACGGGCTGTGGAACAAGGCAAAATCCTGGAGGAAGAACCAGCCTCTGCCAGGGGCCCAGCAGGGTTGCATGGGAAGGACTGTCCTCAGAACCTCTGGAAGGGATCTTCTGGTCTCCTACAGCAGGATCTGTCCAGGCATCTGCCTGCAGTGCTGCTGCAAACTGGACCCTGCAAAGTGGTTTGTTTGAGTGGACAACTGGTGGACGCCTTGCTGTGTTCAACATTTTTTTGTCATATAGGTTCAAGTCTTGAGAGAATCCTAAAGGAGTGTAAGAAGGCCTATGGTTCCATTCTGTGGGAGGAGACTGGAAACAAGGAGGAGGTCAAAAGCCTTCATGTCTGCCCTGAGTGATAACTCCCTTGTTAAAGGAATTCAAGACACAGTTGGGTTAGCCCAAAGTGACATTTCTACTGAGTTTTATTGAAACTTGATGGGATATGGATAGCTGCAGATCCTGAGAGTCACACCGTGGCCTAGCCTGAGGTTTGGATGCTCCTGACTTCACTTACTTGTAGGGGTTTGTCTTTAAAAAATAAACACTCACAGACTTTTTAATCTTGCTTTGAGGCAATGCCTATCATGGATGGGCATTGCCTCAAATACCTGCTGTCATGGATAGCAGACAATCATTTGATGATGGTAACTTTTCTAATCATGATCTCCCACCAGAACTTCCTGGAGCTACAGACTGGGGAGGAGTTTTCCCTCCTGCTGAGCATGGCAAATACATTGGACCATACTAAATATCCACTGATTATTAGGTCTGCATCAGGGACTAGTCCCTTCTGTCTATTTTAGACAATTGTCTTAATTTCAGATATCAATTTCTCTCTTCTCTTCTCTTCTCTTCTCTTCTCTTCTCTTCTCTTCTCTTCTCTTCTCTTCTCTTCTCTTCTCTTCTCTTCTCTTCTCTTCTCTCTGAGATATTAGACTGCAACTTCGAAAGCTTATAATAAAAATGCTAAGAAAATATTTAAATACATATTTACAGTGATGCACCAGCACTATCATGTTGGCTCCTTTCCTGGAAAGCTATAGGAGTGTGTGCTAACTTTTAGACATTCAGAAAATCTTAGAGGAGAGAGAAATGAAAAACCATTGAAATAGGAAGCAAATAGTTTAGCATGGAGGTGGAAGGAAGGTTTTCTTACCCTTGACAGGATTTAAGACTGAATATTAAAACCTCGATGAAGGAAAGGAATTCGGTGTATATGAACACAGTCCTCAGGGAAAGAGTAATACTTGAAGGAGAGGTATTAAAATAAGAACAGCTGGTGGTTTTGAATTGGTGGTTACTTCATTGTGCTGATCTTATTTAACAAATAAAAGTGGTGGAGTTAGACTACTAGTGATGGGTTGGAAGATTTTGGGTCTTTTGGATCAAACACAGTCATCCAAGTTACATAATGACGGAGTGTTCAAACCATACACCACTGAATAAAGCTAAATTACTGGGTTTAAATGATAATTTTGATTCTAGATGAACTGCTTTTCAGTGTGTCTATCAGATTTAGCTGTAATCTGAAGCCAATGTGTGGCGAAAGTATATATTAAATAAACCTAGGTATGTTGACCTTACTGGAAGAATCTACAGCACAATTTCATGGTCATTTTATAATATATGTATTTCAATAACAACTTAATTGCAATGTAGAATCCAGGACTACTCCTTAAATATGTGTGACCAGTATGACTCAGATTAAATATTTGTCTCCCTTTCTGCTGGAAATCAAATACAAAAATTCTGTGCTAACATTTAAGAAGTGGAACTAAATTGGAATGACCAACATTTAAGTGGCAACCTGAGAGCTATTTAGAAAAACTTAGAATCATAAAATTGTTTGTATTGGAAGGCACCTTAAAGATCATCTATTTCCAACCCTCAGACCTTCCACTAGATCAGGTTGCTCAGTGCCCCATCCAGCCTGGCCTTGAACACTTCCAGGGATGGGGCATCCACAGCTTCTCTGGGCAGCCTCTACCAGGGTCTCACCATCCTCACAGTAAAGAATTTCTTCCTAATATCCAATCTAAACCTGCCATCTTTCAGTTTAAAGCCATTGCCCCTTGTCCTCTCACTACATGTCCTTCTCCAGCTCTCTTGCAGAGCCTTCAGGTGTTGAAAAGTGGCCATAGGGTCTCCCTGGAGATTTTTTCTTTTCCAGGCTGAACACCCCCAATTCCCTCAGCCTTTGCTTATAGGAGAGGTGCTCCATCCCTTGCTGCAAGATTTATAAGGACTCTGAACTGGAATCATCAAAGCTTATAAGGTTTAGACTGTGATAATTAATGAAGCAACATTTACTAATTATATCTAGGGAATTAATGTCATTGAGAATTGTGAATGTTTGTGCAGGAACTGAAGGCACAGGGGCTCCTTAAAGAAAGCTTGAAAATATAGACCTTTTGTTAGAATAGTTATTTAGAACCCATTTTATCAGATGTGAAATATAACAATACTTCCTGTAAAAGCTGGTCTAAGAAGAAGTAAATTGTAGCTCCATGATCACATTCTTTGATCTTTCAGACTTCTAAAAGGGCCAGCCATTTCAAGGGAGACTTCTGAGGACCTGAAAGCTTCCAGTCCTTGAAAATGCCACACCTTTGCTGTTGTAAAGACACATAAATGTGATCCACTGCATGAAAAACCTCCTCGGAAAAGGTAGGGCTAATTTCACCAGTTTAATATAGTGTTTAAGTGTTGGGCTTTGCACAGTCAACAAAATAAACCTTATCTGTTGTTTTCTCCTTAAAGTAAGATTTCTCCTCCCAGCCAAGCACTGAATTTGAGCCACTTTGTTTTAATGGATACCAGATTTCTCATGTAAGGCTGAGACTTTTGATGACCCATTGCAATTAAATCTATCAAACCTGTCAGCTCAAGGACTCTGCTGTCCTAGAACAACTTGAAACCAACACAGAGCACTGTGCTGCCTGCCCGCTTTCAGAGTATGAGGTAGCCTTGAAGAAAACAGGAAATTGCCTGGGGACCATGGCTGTTGAATGGTGTTGATGGCACTGTGTGCCAGGATCTCCATTCTCTAATGGCACCAACAGCTCCAGCTGACACTGTCCTTGAAGCCTAAAAATAGCCAAATCTAAACATTTTGGGGTCTTTTGTGAGAGCTGATGCCTACTGGCACTGACATGTTTTCCCATCTGCCCTTCATGTCCTGAGGAACAAAAAAGATGATTGAAAGTCTCCCCTGTATCTGAGGGACTTTTGCACACAGCAGTTTGGTCACAGACAGATGCTGTCTGATTGTCTTCATTGTCCAAAGCTGAATGAAATTTTTCACGATCAAATGGTGCCAGCCTACAGCTGATATGCCTGAGGATTTCAAAGAGCTTTAGTGAGTGGGAGATAAAATTCAGATTTTTTCTGAAACCCAGCACCCAGCTAATCCACATGGGGAGATTCCCCACAGGAGTCCTCTCGAGGTTATCAATACATGTTATGGTATTGCTCAACATCCACACAGAAATCTCAGTTTCACTTTCAGTTGCATAAGATGCAGTTGCTTGGAATTCACAGTGAATCTTCTGAAAAGTAATGTATTTTAAATTAAAAGCTATTGCTTCTTCAGATATGTGCCACATAAGATAGAAAACTCATCATGATGTCTTCCAAAAGGATTAATGGGAGAATCCAGCCGGACATTCATTTCCCCAGAAAAAGTCTGTTTTGCCCATGACAGTAACTGGTGAGGGATCTCTCCCTGTCTTTACCTCTGCATATGAACCTTTCATGGTATTTTCCCCTGCCCTGTCCAGCTGAGGAGGGGAGTGACAGAGCGGCTTTGGTGGTCACAGAGCATCCAGTCACCACAGACAGTTTCCTAAATAAACAGACAAGCCAACTATGGGGCCTTCAGTAAAAACTGAACAATGAAGATGTCCCTCCATTCTTGGCCACAGTAAGTGAGTAAATCATGGGGGATAAACGTGTGCAGCCCATGCTGCTTTAGAGACACTCTGGAAAATGCTAGAGAATGAGGAGAGTGCCTTAAGAACATGGAGGGTTGTTTCAAACTCCCCACAAAACACAATCAGAGAGAGAAGGCTCTCCAAGCTATTAGCTGCTCTTCAAAAGAGCAATATTTTAGGAACTGTAAGCACTTAAGTCTATAGCTTTTATTTACTTTAGGAGTTTCTTTTAGTCACTAAGTGTTCTTTATAAATGGGGAAGGTCTATTCTCTAGATAAATTCAGAACAGTAAATGTAATTCAAGTGTATGTTATTTCACTGTGAAAGTATAGGCAGTTTTGTGTGCTTTGTTTGCCTTCAGTTTAGATGCCAGTTTTTCATTTTGAGCAGTTCAGAGCCCAGAGGAGATTAAGAGAAAACTTCTCTTTACAGCACAGGAGTGTATATGTACTCCGAGGCCAAAGCTCCCCCTTTTTATGAACAGATATGGTTCAAAAAGTTGATATCTCCTTATGCCTGGAACAACCATGCCCCTGAGTCCTGACCATACATCTTTGCCATAGAAGCACATGCTTTGTCCCAGTGTGTCACCATATCCATGGGTCAGTCAACATGGGTAGCAGGACAGACAGACACACAGCATTCACAACCTGACTCTGAAAATACATTTGATTACTGCCTGTCCTTCCTTTATTCTTCCTTCTTGTATTGGCAAGCTCGTCTCTGGGGCAAACGTTGGCTTTTGCCATCTGTTTCTGTGCATCCAGGCTAACTCTGATCCTCATTATTTATGATATCAGAGCTAATATAATACAAATTGCCTCCTCCAGATCCTTTTTATTTTTTGCTTCAGATTTCAAATGTTCTTTTCTAAACTTGGAAAAAGCTAGCACCACTTTGACACAAATGCAATAGAAACCCTCATTTTTCATTTCCTTTACCTGACTCCATGTCCTCTAAATTCTAGGTAACCACAATCCCACATAATCCTCAAACTCATTATCTCACATATCTTACAAAGCATGAAACCATCCTTATCCAAGGTCCTGCTCTATTTTTCACGTATTAGATAAAAATGCTCTGCTTTTGCTTCAATACTTCACCAGCTTTATTTATTGCTCCCAGAAGCTTGTGCATCTCCACCGCCACCAACCCCCTCCCCTCTTTTCTCTCTCCTTTTTGAACCCCCAGTACTTGGTGGTGGGCAGATCATCTTCTCTGTGACAATTTTTAGTAATTTAATATTGTTTTCTCACTTTATCTAGTTCCCCTGCAATAAGAGCTAGAGGGCGTGAAGAAAAGGCATGGAGGAGGCAAGAAAGAAGCAATGATTGATATTGAATAATAATGCAGATATCTAAAGCAAATATAAGTTATATTTCACCAATTTTCATCAGTTTTGGAAAATAGGTTTTCATCCTCATAAAAAAAAATCCAGAACATAGTGTGAGAGGTAAATACATAACAACAGCATGGCCAGGCTGATCTCCCCATCACTGAACTACAGACTTTAGAAACCTCCCAAAAGACTGTGTGTTCTTGTGTCAGTCATGAGGTCATTTTCTTCATTTATTTCTGCAAATACATCTGTGATTACAAATGCCCTTCGAAGAACTGTTACAACTGAGTATATTTCTTCTAATTGCTGACTAAAAATTGTCAAAATAATGAGCATCAGAAATGTGGCAGCCTTTCTTTTTTCATTCTGTTTACTTCTATACTCATTAATTTGAGAAAATGAGTACATTTCAACAATTTGGAAAAACACTGAGGTCTTAATGTGCTTAATTTGTTGATGTTTATCCTGCCCTCAGAAGGCCAGTGTATTCCATGCATCACTTCAGATGCATATAGGACTTTTTTTCAGTTTTAAGTGGTGTACACACTGTTCCTAGAAGTCAGAGGTGATTTGAATCTTGCTGAAGTAATTTGACACTGGTACATTTTCAGCTAAATACTCTAGTTTTCATAAATTATTTTTTTTCAGGATACAGTGCTGTTGCATGACTACTTATTTTACTGGTGCTGAAAATCAATATAACTAATTACTGTCAAAGAAGGCAAGAAATCTGTCTTAACAGGATCTCCTTAAGATTAATGCTAAAAATTGCAATTTCTATTTTATTCTGATTCACTACCTTCTCTACAATTTGTGGCCACTGTACAAAGCACAAAAGATGAAGGACCACACTGCAAAACCTAGATCATAAAGAGAAGAAGCTTCAGACAAATGAGAAGAAATGGTTTATAAATACTTGTAGATTTTTTTACTTTGGTAAGTTATAGGACAGTTCATTTAGAACTCCAGGAAAGCTTCAGCTAAACTTTAATAAGCAGCTATAATTTATTTGTAGACACTCAAGATGACCATAAAACAGACATTATTTTCTAATTATAATTGAAAATAACAATTTTATTTGATTGCAATTGGTATATAAACATTATGAGTTTAAAGTGCATAAACAGAAACCTGATCATTTATTTGAGTCAAATAAGAGCTGTTTTGAAGCTGATCACATTAAAGTGAAAGTGTGACTGATAAACCCAATCTCTATTTCACTCTCAATCTACAACATTAACTTTATATTAATTTAAGATAAATTTGTTAGTGTTACCTGCAGGGAAGAGGCACAAACATCTGTAAGATGTTCAAAATTCAGATTTTATAGAAATTGAGAAAAATTTCTATAAAATATGAATCCTGGCACACCAAGATCCATATTCTCAAATATTTCATCTGATTTAAAGGTATTTAGGAGCCTAACTCTCCTGTTAATTCAAACAGTGTGACTGCATAAATTATCTTGGTGGTTGGATCTTCATAATAATTTCAGAAAAACTTAGCTCTTTAGCTATCCAGATAACTTTGATAGCTTTAAGTCTTAATTGCAGTGAGCAATTGAGCATAAATAAAGTGTGTCAGTGCTATCAGATCTTGCTATCAGATCTAACTGATTCACTGAGTGTGCCCAGAGGTGCACAGATGTCACTAGAGGAAAGTGAATTTCCTGGCTTTTTTTAAGGTCAGTGTCAAACCTGACTATTGCACAGAGATGCTGCTGCCATGGGAAAGCTTTGGGTGTTAAAAGAAGATGTGAAGGATTGGAGGTCTGACACAAGGCCAGGAAAATCAGCAGATGCCTTGTAAAGCCTTTGTGGATCCTGAGGTGTTCTTGAGATACATGATACACCATTTTGGAGTGAATTTCTGGAGCACTGTAATATGAATGAGGCATAAAACACCCAGCAAAACGTAAGTGGAAAGCTCAGCATTTCTGGTTATTAAAGTGTCAGGGAGTTTCTGAGTGTGCAAGCACTCACACACAGTGTGCCACTCTGTTCCCAGCCAGTGGCCAACACACATGGACAATACAGATCTGTGTGGGGTGCAGGTGAGTTTTTTACCTTACATTTAATCATTTTCTTGTTCATGCATGTCTGGGCCACAACACTTTGTTCCTGTCCTTCAGAGAGCACTTTGTTGTGTCAAGACAAGAAGGGTTTGCTAAAATGCCAGCTCTGGACATCCTATTGCACATTCACACAAACCCTTGGCTCGCTTCTCCTGGTCTGTGAGGAGAGCTCTGCTCAGAAGGTGATGATGGTTTGAACTGTGCTGCTTGAGAGATGTTTTGGTCACAGAGCATCACTCTGTGGTTCCCTGAACTTCTCTATCAGAAGCAATCTTACCATGGGTCCCCCTGAGGGACAGAACTATGTCCCCCAGACCCAGCAGTAGCGGCCTTTGTCCAAAATATCTTCACTGTTCTCCCTGAGCTGGCAGCAGATACTCTCCATTCACTTCCACAGAAATATCCTTTTCTTCTGCCAGGTCTTGAAGAGATCCCCTCAAAGTCCATCCCAAAGGGTTCCAGGACAGCTTCAACCATCCTAGCCATGGCTCAGCACAAAAGAAATAGTATGCCAGGACTGATCAGAAGTTAACAGGCAAAAGGCCAGGACAAGGCTGAAGACCTTCCCAAAACAGACAGAAATTTAAGGGACTGCCAGTGGAAGAGGATTAGTAGCTGAGTGTTTCAGCTCAGTGATGTACAGTGGGACTCAATGATCTTGGAGGTGTTTTCCAATCTTGATTATTTAACAACTCTACAATTCCATGAGAAAAGTACAAAAGGAAGTGCTTGGGTGCAATCTGCTCTTTCTGCAGCTTCACAGTTCAGTCTGGACAAATTATTTGTTGTTTGTTGATTCCAAAGGAATTGCTTGACAGATTGTGCTGCAGATGTCATTGTCTAAGGGATTTTTTTTTCCCATCAGTTTTGCTTTTGGGGAAGAAAAATGAAGTGGCAAACAACATTTATTGTTGATAGTTACCAGAGTTGTTCCTGGAAGAAAAAAGTGTTAAGAAGTTATGAGCTGGATAATAGAACTGCGTACATTTTTTAATGCAGTGCTATTTTGTTTCATGGGGTAATAGATCTGCAAATGGGAATAAGAGGGCATTGTAGTCAGAAGCTTTAAAACACATTTAATTGGGAAATACTGAAATTATATATTGGTTTTGTAAGCTTTTCTCAGGGAAAACAGTTATTGTTATTACTAACTTTTCCAAAGGCAGAAAAATTTAGAGAACAAATAAAAATCATAGGACTGCTATAATTTTCAAAACATCCATACTGGAATACAACCATAGGCATACCTGTTGGAAATCCATATTTGTATGGAATTTAAATCAAAAGCTGACTGTATAAAGCAGATAAAGATTATCAGCAATGGAGGGCCTGCTTCCACTCTCACTGAGGTCAGCTCTAGAGCAGCTGTTAATATTGCTGGAAATAAAATCAGCCATTTTGCTTGAAGCTGGAGCTGCAACTTCGAGGAAACACAACAAAATCTATTATTTTTTGGATGAAAATATTAATGGCTGGCGATCCAGTGAAAAAGACCAAACTGCTAAAGAGAATCATGTAAAAAATAAAAAAAAGATATAAAAGAAGAGTGAGTGGAAACTTCTCAAAGGTGGTTGAAATAAGAAGTGTAATGAAAACTTCCTCTCCTCTCCTCTCCTCTCCTCTCCTCTCCTCTCCTCTCCTCTCCTCTCCTCTCCTCTCCTCTCCTCTCCTCTCCTCTCCTCTCCTCTCCTCTCCTCTCCTCTCCTCTCCTCTCCTCTCCTCTCCTCTCCTCTCCTCTCCTCTCCTCTCCTCTCCTCTCCTCTCCTCTCCTCTCCTCTCCTCTCCTCTCCTCTCCTCTCCTCTCCTCTCCTCTCCTCTCCTCTCCTCTCCTCTCCTCTCCTCTCCTCTCCTCTCCTCTCCTCTCCTCTCCTCTCCTCTCCTCTCCTCTCCTCTCCTCTCCTCTCCTCTCCTCTCCTCTCCTCTCCTCTCCTCTCCTCTCCTCTCCTCTCCTCTCCTCTCCTCTCCTCTCCTCTCCTCTCCTCTCCTCTCCTCTCCTCTCCTCTCCTCTCCTCGGAAAGTCTCTGAGATAAATGCTGCAGCCTAAGGGTTTGCTAAACGCTGCCTTTTCATGCTTTCACTCATCCCCAAAAAGTCATTATCCAAATCTAGAATATGTCAGAGTCCTGCAGTCAGGAAGGTACCAAGAGCTGAGCACCCAGGTGCTCATTAGTGTGTGCAGCTCCTGCTAGCAGGTCTCTGGAGGTTGAGGTGCACCCGTTTGGCTCTCACACCTTCCCTTCCAAGGTCCAGAGAGACAATTTAAACTCTCCATCAAGTACTATTAATGAATATCAGGTTAAGAGACTGAGACTTTTTTAATATGTTGTTAGTTTAAAACAAAGTATTTCATATGCTTCATAAAACTTTCCACAGGGAATGCATCCCTGTGATTAAATTATTTTAAGAATTAGCCTAATAAATTATATGTCACAGATTCATATTAAAAACTGTTTGTCTTTGAGTAGTAATCACTCTTTGAGTCAAAACAGCACAGCTGCAAATTGCTACCATGGGAAAGTACTTAATAAACCCTGAATTTCAGTATTAATAGATTTCCTCTAAATATATTTAATTAAATTTAAACTTGAGATTTAGTTATAGAAAATGCAATACATTTTAAAATCCACACTCTTTTGAGGAAGCATATTTTCAATTTCCCAAGAAACTCATTGCTAACCAAAGCAAACCATTCCATCAATGTAAAATTATAACAGCTTTCCCTACAACATAACCAAATCTTCACGTTTTAGAAATTTAAAGAATAATTTATAAATTGCCGTATCCTTTGGTTAACGATGGGATAACAGTGTTCATAGTGCCTTAAGGATCCAGATGACATATATTTGAGCTAAACATTATGTTCTTGGCTGTAATGACATGGTTGGGCTCAGGCCTTACAGTGTTTTGCAGCCTGAGCAATAAGCTCTCCTGAATTCATGAATATCTTTTCTCTTACCAGAGGAATTACAGTTAGTTCTAGCATACTAAACAAGCCTGCAACTGTCTCATATTTAAATACTTTGTTAATCCAACTCTGAGTACATCTGGACTGAATCACAATCTCTTTCTGCTGAAAGTCATCTGTCTATTGCATGTGTCATATTATTAAATTATCTTGTTATCTGTCTTTTCCACTCAGTCTCGGTGAAAAGCTTCAACATTGCCTCAGCCAAAATTACCAGAGAGTTTTTAACTAAAACATATTTCAGTGATCCTGTCCAGAGTTTTTTTTTTGTTTGGTTTTTTTTTTTTTTTTGTATTAAGGTCACTTCTACGTCTTCCATGTCACACCATGAGGAAGCTTTTGCTTTTCATTTTTTCAGACACTGTCCTGGGCAGGCTGTTCTGTCTGGCCCTGCCTGAACAGGGGTTTGGACCAGATGATTACAAGAAGATCCCTTTCGGACCTTGATGATTCTGTGATTCTGCATCAAATAGTTTAATTATTTTTAAAAGTTTCTCTTTCTCAGTGGTATCCTATTCCACAAGTCCACTTCCACCAAGTTCAGAGTTTCTCATCACTGTGCTGATAGCTTCACTGGGTTTACATTAATAAACTTGTTACCTGCCTAATTACCCTGCTCACACTACCATGGTTGACAGGGACATGAACTCTAACAGCCACAGTGGTACAATTGATTTTGCAGGTACAATCCCATAATTCTACTTTTCCCAACAGATATGATCATCCCCATTCAAAGCTTGGGCTCAGCTATGTTTTCAGATACTGAAAATTTATCTGTAGATTTGTACTGGAGTGTTTGTCATAGAGTCCAGCTTTGGATTTCATGGCTCAGTAATGAAAACAAGGTTGCTACTGAGGCCAGCATAGATCCCACTAATAAGAATTTCTCTGAAGTTTGACATTGTACTGGAAATAATGATGCAGCTGAGCAACCAACTCCATGGGTGAACCAACTGCCTGATTTGAATAATGTAGGCTGAATTCCAGTCTCAATAACACCTGTGAAAGCAACACTATAAATACATATGGAACATAAAATATTTTAGTTTGTGTATGGGAAAGACTTAACTGACTTTTTACAAGTCAAAATTACATAGATGTAATTTTGTCAGCATGGGAAAAGAATTTATAATATTTCATGAGCATAGGTCTTTTCTGATCATCTAGATGACCTTAATGATGGTGATTGGAGAGAGATCTGAGCCTAAAGATTGATCCCATATGCAGAAAATACTGCAGGGTTTTACAGAAATAAAATAAGTGAAGAGAGCAGAATCAATACCTGGAAGCACAAGAGATACTTCAGATTTAGTAGCATTGATTAAAACATGATTATTCAATAGCACACACGGGGGATCCATAACTTTTCAGGAAAAATAAAGTATTCTATGTAATATCTGAGAAACAAGACAGGAAAACAAAACTGTTAAAACAAATGTTAGGAAATAGAACTTTTTACAACTGAAGCATATAAAAGTACAGAAGATGAAAGCGAGGATAATTAGAGCTAGATCCTCATTACAGCATACAAATTGCAGTAGTAGTCACTGTCTTTAGTCTGGGAGTCTTGTTCTTGGATATGACACAAAGACAGTCTATTACACACTCTGGGCTCTGCTCATGAGTCTGATTAACATAAATACCATGTTAATTTTTCTAGCTACACCAAGAGTTGGAACAAAAGTGGTTGCAGCTTACAGATGGCTCCTGTGCCCTTCTGACAGAGATTTACAGGCTCATGACTGGCAACACCTTTAGTACTGGTTAAGAAGTTAATGAGTTAATGAGTTAGGTTTTATAGAAAAGTAAGAAAACCCCCACAACCCTGTTCTCTCTAATATACTGGGTTACAGTGTGTAGCATTTCCTCTGTCAGTTCAGGAGCTGTTCAGCTTTCCTTTTTGAGAGAATGTACATCTATCTTGCAAAGGACAGAAATACTTTCCCTCCTAATAGTTTACTAGAGTCCAAAATCTTTTGTTTTCTCCTATGAAGGAAACTTCCTCCGAAGTGGATCTATGGAATAAGTTTAATCCAGGTCTCCTTCATATCTCTAAGATATGTGTACCTCCAGATCTCTAAGCCTCTGTGTACGTCTGCCCTAGGACAAAGCTCAACCCTTGGGCACGTGTGGTTGCACAGCAGAGTCCAGAGTGCTGGAAGAGATCTGAAATCTTGGTGAGAAAGATGTGTTCAAAATGTCCATTTCAGACCTCTAACGGATGTCAGTCCTTTGTAGGTGCTTCCTTTTTTTTCTATCAATGACATAGAATCATAGAATTGTCAAGGTTGGAAAAGACATTCAAGATCACCAAGTCCAACCAGCAACTAAGTGCTACCAGTTTAACTCCTAAACCACCAAACCACATTACCCAGTGCCAGGTCCAGATGCCTTTTAAACCACCACAGAATGTCCTGATTTGGAAAGGACCCACAAGAATCAGCAAAGTCTAGCTCCTGGATCTGCACAAGACAATCCCACCATGTGCCTGAGAGCATTGTCCAAAGGCTTCCTGAAGTGTGTCAGGTTTGATGCTGTGACCACTCCCATGGGGACATGTTCCAGTGCCCAACCACCCTGTGGGTGAAAAACCTTCTCTTGATATCGAGCCTAAACATCCCCTGAGTTATCTTCAGGCCGTTCACTTGTGTTCTGTCACTGATCACCAGAGAGGAGCTCCATACCTGCCCCTCTGTTTCCAGTTGTGAGGATGTTGAAGACTACAGTGGTGTCTCCCCTCAGACTTCTCTTCTCCAGGCCAAGCAGACCAATTCTTAACTCAGCTGCTCCATGTCTGGCTTCCCTTCCAGGCTCTTCCCCATCTTTGTAGCCCCCCAGAAGCTGAAAACTCCTTCACTGAGGGTAAACATTATTTAGCAACAATTAAAACATGAGAGTGTTATCAAGCTTATTCACATACCAAATCTAAAACACAGCACTGTACCAGCTACTAGGAAGAAAATTATCTCTATACCAGCTGAAATCAGGGCACGCTGAAGCTGCAGTCTTCCACACAGCATTTCTATACAAGAGGAAATTAAAAAAAAAACCAAGGAAGAGTTAAAAAAACAAGGAGGAGGTACCCTTTAAAAATAAACAACTGAAAATACTTTACAAATCTCATTTGCTGACAGTAGTTTGCTACCTCACCAAAAATAACAAGCCTTCTCAGGTGATACTATCATAATATTCTCCTAAGTGCCATGTGCAGTATTACAAAATCAAAGATGGACATTTCTTTGTATTTATGCTTTAGAGCTAAGTTGTGAACCTGTCAGGTACTTTTGAACTGTTTTTGCAAGGAAAAATAGCAATATTTAGCATTTATATAGCACAGCACTGTTCACTTGCATAGTGCTTTCAAGTTATTACCTAATCAATCCTCTCAGTGTCCCTGTGCAGCAAAGATGTATTCCCATTCCCATTAGACAGATTGTCTACACGACAAGGAAATACGTACCCTCGAGATCTCTAACCAGCTGAGCCACACACAAAAATTTTGGATAAACTACAGATCAAATTCTTTGTTTAAGCTAGGGAGAGTTTTGGGAAAGGCATCAGTGGTGTCACCATCACACCCATACTCTGCATTGTTTGTGTGACAAACCTGTCACCTGTGCTTCTTACAGGTTCCTGTTGTTATGAACTACATCTATACAGCCATCTGAATTAGGGGATGTAGCCTGTGAAGTAGGATTAGAGGAGCATTTAGGATCCAAAGAGCAAAATCTTGTCAGTGCTTCTGTTTGGGATGGGTCGCTGAGATGTAACACAATGAGAGTCCTTGTTGACGTGCAGCAAAACCACATTGGGGATTATGGTGGCATGGAGGCAGTAATGGTGTCAAAGCTGTGTATGGAACTGTTTTATCTAGTGGGATGGAAGTAGGCTGGCATACAGACTTTTCTCATTCTTGATTATAAACAAAGATGGATCAAAGACTAGAATCATACAATCATTGAGTGGTTTAGGTTGGAAGGGATATTAAAGATCATGAAGCTCCAATCTCTCTGCCATGGACACAGGGACACCTTTCAGGATCCCAGGTTGCTCAAAATCCCATCCAACCTGGCCTTGAACACCTCCAGGGATGAGGCATCCACAGCTACTGTTCCAGTGCCTCACCACTCCCACAGTTAAGAATTTCTTCCTTATATCTAACTAAATCTACTCTCTTGCATTTTAAAGCCATTCACTCTCATTCCATCAGTACATGTCCTTGTAAAACAAGCACCTCTTCAGCTCTCTTGTAGTCCCTTTAGGCACTGGAAATTTGCTAAAAGGTTCTCCCAGAGCCTTCCCTTCTGAAGAATGAATCCAGTCCAAAACTTAACATCCCTGAACCTTCCAATAAAACCCATATGTTTGGAACCCATTAAACTTCATATATATATATTTTTTTTAATCTGACTTTTGCTAGTGCTCCAGACTTTGGATGTCTGAAGCTACATGTCTGATTTTATCCACTGAAGAAGACTAGAATACAGGTTTTGAAGAAAATAAAACATGTTAGAGCATTTTAGGATAAAGGAGAGACTTAGTATCTTTGCCTCTCCATATTACTGGTAAAAGACTTACAATGACAACTTCGGATGTAAAAAAATATAGTGACTCTTAATGCAAATAACAATAAGGAAATAGCCAAACCAGAGGCAAATGCATTCTTTAGCTAAGTTGTATGTACCTGAGTTGTCAAAACTGGCTAAGAGCGGGAGAATGCAAGAGGACTCAGATCATGTTATATGAGACCATGAGAAAATGACAACTTTTCTCCAATCTCATTTTCCCTAAAGCATTTAGTTCTCCTGCCAGAGATCTGTTAAGGAAAGTTTTAGATATTTATTTGTTATGGAATCACAAATGGTTGAAGTTGGAAGGAACCTCCAGAGGTCGTCGATCCAACCACTCTGCCCAAACAGAGACACCTGGAGCCAGTTGCCCAGTACCCTGTCCAAACAGTTTTGGAATATCTCCCAGGATGGAGACGGTATAAGCTCTCTGTGCCAGTTCCAGTGCTCCATTACCCTTCAAGTGAAATTTCCTGCTGTCCCTTTGGAACTTCTGTGTTTGTTCCCACTGCCCCCTGTGCTGTCCCATTTACTGGGCTGCACTGTAAATTGTTTATATCCTGCTTGTGCCATGGCTATTACAGCCATGAGGGTCAAAGGACATGGGCAAAGCAAGAATTAGAGGCAGCTACAATCTGTTTTATTAGATCAACTGGTATAGTTGAAAAACAAGATAATAACTTTTTGGTAAACAAATACTCTCAAAGGATTGAAATAGATCTTTGCAGGCAAATACAAAGTTGGCTGGCTGTTATTTACCCTCAGAGTGCTGCAGTTTTACTCTCCATGGACTGCCTTGGAGCCTGACTGAATAAAAGCAAAGCTACAAAGACTGACTTATATGTACAAATCTTGCCACATTCCCCCTTGAGCAGATGCGTGTTGGACTGTTGCTAATGCAAAGCAGAAAAATCAGGATGGAAAAGAGCCAAGTGTTCAACCCTTATTTTTGAAAAGTGCTCTACTTCTCATAATGGAAAACTTTTACATATTTTCTTGTCCAGAGACAATGAGGAAAATTAACAGTCTTCAAATAAAACTCAAGTTTTGAGCATCAGGACCGTGTATCTCTGCTCAACAAAAGCCTTTCTGTCCTGCAACTGAAAGATAAAAAATTTGTGTTATGAAGTGAAATCTCTGAAGTTATTCTTACTTCTATCTTTGTAGAATGACAAAGTTTAGATTCTAGTTTTTTTGGCCAGATTAGAATCAATTCAGCACAATACCACTGATTTCAGTTGAGTTATACTGAATTGCGTCAGTGTCACTGAGAGAATAATGTGACCCAAAGACTATGAGAGTATATTGTCATGAAAGCTACAACTTGCTTAGAAATAATCTTTCAGGGAGAGAAAGTCATGGTAATTCGGATAAAAATGAGAAATTGAGTTTGTGTGTCTGGCTTAATAAAGGATTCAAGTTCAAATTTTTAATTTATTTTTTAAAATAATAATTTAGAAAAGAATCTTTATCATAAATTATGTAAGATACTTTGAGGAGAATTTTTGTTTGCTTTCTTTAACAATTCATATAATTATTAAATTCTGCTATTGTCCTGAATACCACTGGTTCAGTTTGTGTCAGTGTTGGTCTTGCTTAGAGAGTAATTTGTGTCTGTAAATTACTGTACTGAACTGTTGAGCTGTGTGAGTAGGTATTGTTATTGTTAATTTTTTTTTTTCCCCAGAAGGACAATAGGATCTTAAAGAGACTTTCCTATTTCAGAAGGTCAGTTTTTTCTCTTGGATAAGTTGGCCTTGGATAGGACTAAAAAGAATTAAAACTAACCTAATGGTTAATTTCTAAATTTACAGGGTGTACAAAAAGCTGAAAAAATGTTTAAAAATCCACAAGTACTTGAAGTGTTTTGTTTTAAATGTTACACTATTAATTATTTTACAAAAGGCTATATTGTTATTTAAACTTTCCAGTTAAATCAGAAAAAATAAATTTCATATTTTCCTGATACAGGATTCTGCTACAGATGACAAGATTAAAAATGTTATTTTTATTGGATGAAATGAAGAACAACTGCTTATTGTAAGACCCCAGATTGGTTTGTTGTTAGTTTGATTGGGCTTTTTTTCCAGTGGAAGGGAATAAATTTTACCCTTCTTCATTTCTTCAATTCTTTAGCATATTTCTCGAAGGTGTTATAAACACTGCATATAATTCTGTTCAATTATTTTTCCTTCATAGTTGCAGGCCTTGCATAATTCATCTCCTTTTGGAAAACTTTCTATTTCTTAACCCAAATTAATGCCACCACCAAAAAATACAGATGTCTTAGAGAGACAGGAGTCTGCAGTGGTTGAAAGGAATGAGTAAATGATAAGGTAGTTTTTCCATGTAAAAAGTGATAGGAATAAAAATATGTAGCACAGAATAATGTAGGAATCTAATACAGAGAGAGTGGACACAGAAGCCTTCTAAAAACATCCATTGAGGAGGTGTACAGAAGCTCTGTTCTTCCTATGGTGTGGCCCTAGCTCCAAGAATTTCCTCCAGATTAGATCATGAAAAGTTTGTTCAATCCTTTCAGTCCTTGGTGTGACTTTTGGTACAATCTGAGACTTTTGGGGATCCATTTACCTGAAGCCTGAGGAGGATGGTTATGTAATGCCAATGTCAATGCTTAAGCAGCCTCATCCCATCCTTAGCTTTGTAAGTAACCTCTCTGTCTCTTCTATTTGATGAGGAAAATGGTGGAATTAATTTCTCCTTATATTAGCCACCAGCATCTAGTCTAAGCAGATCAAGCAGTGCTCTCTCCAGTCAGAGGAGAGAGAGGGGTTTCTGCAGAAAATAGGAATAAGCCACCCTTCACGTGTGCCTGCCAGTCACCAGTGATCCAAGTGACCGTTTTTAGCAGTGTAGATAATTGTAATTGTCTCAGGTTACAGTGATTCTTACCAAAAAAACCCCTTAATGCAATGTATAAAATGTGCAGGTCTACAGTCTGTGATAAAACTTTGTGGCTTTTCAGTCATTTGTTCAAGCATTCCAGGTCAGACAGCAACATCATCATGTTCTCTTTTTTTTTTTTTTTTTTTTTTTTACTTCACAAACAGCTTTTCTTAGCTGTAAATTTTGCAGGCCAAGTTCATTAGTTCATCCCCACCATCACTTCTCCTCCTCTTCCCCCTGCCCTTGTCTAATAACATTGGGCCATTGATTAACTCTTGGGCTACCCTGAGAGAAATACCTTGAATATTTTCCTTTCAAAACTTGGATTTTTAACTTTCTGTGCCCTGTTTTTAATACCTAGAATGTCCCTATGTCCCTCTTCTATTCACCAGATAAATTAGTTTTGATAAAATACTATGAGGTACTCATCCAAATGGTAGAAAGAAATCTAGTCCCCCCAGCTACCTTTATGAGTCATATCAATAATTTAGTTTGAAATAAGAAAGAAATGGAGATGATATTTGTTTGATCAAGCCTGTTTTACAAAAAGTAACAGTGAGTGAGATGAATATTATCAATAAAGATGGAGAAGGAAACAATAGGTTAGTTTATTACATCTGGCATAATTTTAGTAGGGATTTACATCTGACTGCCTAATATCTGGCTCAGTGAAATATTATATTATTGTATTATAAAGATCATTATTATATTATATGGATAATCCCCCAGAATGTGAGAATTTCCCTGTCTCTAAGAATGGGTTCAGATAAACTCAGTTATGAAGGTGATGAACTAATTCTTTGAAAACATTATGAGGGCAAGTTACTTGAGTCTACTTTTTGGAAAATATTGAATTTGAAGAGCCTGTGCTTTGTTTTATTGCTATTACAATCCTATGGGGTTTTTTATTATTCCCAATTTACTAATTTAGATCATGGATACTTCTTTACTATGTCTAGTTTCATCTGTAAATCATTTACAATTCTAATTCCCATCCATTAATTTTTATCATGATTGGCTTTTTAAATACTTTGTTATTTTCTTTAACCATATTATCATTGACTCATTTGTCTCTTCTATAAGTCACTGACAGATTTTAATTTGAAACTCATGTGCACTGCCCTTTATGCTCTCATTTTTAGCTTCATCTATATTTTTAAAGCATTTTAACATTCAGGATAACTTGCTCTGCTCCCATGTGGGAAAACATAATTTACTCAGACAGACCCACAAAGAAAGGAGAAAAAAAACTTTACAATTTTAATTCCTTGTATCAAAATATTGATTAGGCAGTATCAATTAGACAAATTAATTTATTTCAGAAGAAATTGGCACTAAATTTCTAACTTCAGTTGAAACTTACTTCAAATGATAACTTGCATTTTCCATTAAAACACCCATAATTTAGTAGATACGAAAATTTTTAATGAAAATATTAGTTTTATACAAATTTTCCATACAAATGTTTTATCAAATAACAGTGCTTAACCTCATCATATGCTGTGATTTTTCAGTGTTACTTTCACAGGACAAAGGCCCATGCCACTCTTCTTGGAGAGTCTCAGAACCTGACATGGTGTCAAGGGCTTCTTTTGCAGTAGTTGGCATCATGAATCTCATCCACTGTGTGGTCAGGACATCACACAGAGCTCTTACCTTTTTTTGAAATTATAATAATTAACCTTTTCCGCATCTTGCATCTCTCAGAATATCCTTCCTTCTGTGCTCTAAATACCAGTTCTTGATAAATGAACTTCATTATGCATGGAAATAAAGATTGGCTGTGCTTTTTCGAAAAAGTCCTAAATTGTCAAAGCCTGCACATGAAGCCTGAGAGCAGGAGCTGCTCGGGTGAGGCTCCATCTGGGAAGGCAATCCACGCATATGGAGGAGAGATCATAACCTGAAGATTAACATGATAAAACACTGCTGGAAATTTTCAGCTGGAAAGACAGAATTGCTCTCAACTAAGACAATAAATTAGATGAGGATTCACATGCAGGGTTAATGGTAATATCTGTGGTGTCACAAGCATGCAGTAATTACAGCTGGGAAGATGAGCTCTGTTGTAGCTGGTACAACAGCTAATTATTTAGTGCTCCTGGGAATTCCTTCCAAAACACTAGAGCTGGGGTCTCCAACGAGGAACTCTGAAACAATCTTCTGTCTTTCTGTTTAATACTTGTTAACCTCTTTAATCTCTGTGCCAACAGGCACCTTATTTTGTACAGCAAAGAAGGAAGGGAGGAAGGACATTTGGACAGAAAACCACGGAATTCCTGAGGGGGTGAAGGCCACCAGGAAGCACAGTGTAACAGCTGATGCATATTTAGGTAGTCTTCAGCCCAATAAAGCCCAGCTCCTTCTAGTGGGAAACTCAAGTGTCAGGATGAGAAATCCTGCCACCTAATGTGGCCTGGATAGAGGTTCATGGTCTTCCCAGAGATGCTTTTATTTCAGAACTGAAATGTCTCTGTCACCTGTGCTATCACAAGTAGGCAGCTCTTCCTCAGAGGGGTCCTTGCCAGAGTAAAGAGGAAGGGACACTCCTGAGGGAACACAGCCTGTGCATGACTCTCCCCAGCACAGTGACACAAAGTTTTGCAGTGCAAATACAGTAAGAGGCAGGCACCAGTGGGGCAAAACCAGTAGGAAGCAAAGTTTGGCAGAAAGAAACCAGTAAAATCAAAGGGTGGCAAACAGACACTGATAAGGACATAAAGACAGGAGGAATCACTTATGGACAAGACCCCAACCTCCTGTGCCCCTTTATCTCACCAAAGGAATTAGAACAGACCAAGTGGAACCTGTGATTAAAACGGTTTAGGCTTAAAATGAGATTGGAGAAAGAGAAGAAATTATGTTTCCTGAAGTTTTTATTTTAATATTGATTTTTTTTTCCTGCATACATGAATGAGTGATAATAAATTGTTATTAATTTGCAAGTAATTAATTTTCTGTGTTATTACTGTTTTGTCTGCAACAAAGTCACTATATGGTAATTTTTATAATCTTCTTAGTCTTGTCTTCTAAGAAGCATTGAATTATTGCCTAGAAGGTCCTAGCATTACATGGGGAGCACAAGGACATTTGCTGCCTTAGTTTCCCCCTCAGCACAGTGTGGGACTATGGCTGTTGTCAGCAGTGTCACATCGTGGAACCAGCCTGTTTAGCCAAGAGAGCAGTGTGCTCACAGAGATCCATAAATTGACACTGAAAACAGGAGGTGGGGAAGAATAAGAATTTCCTCTCAAGCCACTTTGCTTTTTGAACTAAAACTACATTTTACAAATACAAAGTCTGTAACTACTACCCATGGAATCATTTGACCCTTGAGTGCTGTACTCTGTGACAAATAAAGGCAGGAAATACTGAGGTAAATGGGCATTTGCATTTATACTCTTGCACTTCCACGTACCTCTAACAAAGAGGGGATTTCAGGGCAGCTGGAATGCTCATGAAAACTTTCCTGCAACCCACCCTTTAGATACTTCCTGGGATATTATTTACTGGACTACAGTCTCCTGGGACACAGTCTATCACTGCCTCCTCTCTTGAGCCTCCCTCACTACAGGACTGCACTGAAGCCCACCCTCCACAACCAGAGCAAGAAGCTGGCCACAGTCAGTCCTGACCCTATTGCTGCTTTTTAGGAATCATTCTCCCTGGTCATAAGTCTCCTATACTGAGCTGTGTTCCTATCAGCAAACTTCTTGGTGCAAAAAGCTCTAGACTTGCCAAACCTCCTTGTAATCTGCTAAACTCCTTCTTGTAGGTCCAGTATTCACCTACAAGTCTGATTTTGACAGTAATTTCAAGGTGACCTCTGAGGACAAGATCAGTTTATAGCCCCTGGGTTTTTTCTAAACAAAACAAGGATAGGGATTCTGATTGCATTCTTACCATTAACTTATATTTCTGTTCCTAAACCCACTTTCCAAGTAGCTATCTTTCTTCTTTATATTATGCCACCACATCTGGATAATAATATCATCAGGAGCTGAAATTAGGTTTCTTTGAATTAGGCTTAGGATTCTTTGAATCAAGATAAAACAGGATTTGGATTCAAAACCAGACTGGGTACACACAACAGCAAAATCACCCCCCAAAACTCACAACAGCAACATTTTCTTTATAGGATTGTCAACACTCTGACTCAAACACCATTTGGAAGTCAAGAGGTTCAGCCACCTCCTCTGGGGGCTCCCTTCCAGCAATGGGAAAAGCATCCAGATCCCTCCTGGGTGCACAAGAGGGTCAGATGCAATCACAGTTGGAGTAATACCATGTTTACAGTCTTGCTGCAACCGTGTTGGTCAGGCTCAGTGCTGCCTCACAGGGAGTTGTGAACATATGATCCGGCTCACAATATTCCCTTTTTACCATGCAAGATCTTCCCCTTTGCCACCCTCAGCCCCTTCCACTCAAACAGCACTGGTTTTGCTGGTTTTGAATCCTTATTTGGTGTTTATGCTATAGTTTCCCTGATAACTTCTGCCTTTGACAGCGATTTTGCCAAGCTCTTGCCTATCCTGTTATCAGTAACATCCTGCCGGTTCTCATTTTGCTGTCTTGTTAGTGGCACCACGGGTCAGTGTAGGCATCTGCATGCACACTGCTTCCCTTTGTAATCTGCAGCATCCTGCAGCTCCTCGTGTCTTTATCTTGTCAGAGGCACCACAAGACTGAGTGAGCCATCTGTACATGCATCTTAACACATACCTGCCTGTGCCATCTGCTGCTCTATTAACAGGCAGAGGTAAATAAAATACACAGCTAGCAAAAATAGGCACTTCCTTTGTAAAGAAGATGAAACTGAAAAAAACACAGCCATTGTACTGGAGAGCCTGGAAATGGACACAGCACGCCAGAAATGGCCTCATTAGGGCTGAGTGAGGGGGAGAATCAGCTTAGTCAACCTGCTGGCCACCCTCTTCCCCATGCACCCCAGGGCAACATTGGCTTTCCTGGCCACAAGGACACTGCAAGCTCACGGTCAACTTGTCACACCCCAAGACTCCCAGGTCCTTCTCTACAGAGCTCCTCCTCAGTGGTTCAGCCCCCAACCTGAGCTGGTACATGGGGTTTTTCCTCCTCAGGTGCAGGACCCAACACTTTCCCTTGTTGAACCCCATTGGGTTTCTCCACACCCAACACTCCAGCCTGTCAAGATGAAGGTGAATGAATCCCAACAGCTACAGCTGTATTCTACTGGATTTTGGCTTACTTTTGGGGTCATGTTTCGGCATCTTGTAATGTTTTTTTTCTGATGTGAAGTTACAGTGTACCTTGTGTTTCCCACTTAGTTCCAGCCCCAGTTCCCACAACACTCTAAAAACCCAGTCCCAGACCTACAGTGGCACACAAAAAGAGCCAAAAGGGCAGGTTCTGTCCAAGTTGGTATGTTTGTCTCAGTGGAATTACAGAGACACCGTAAGTGTCCTTTCCCATGTAAGGAGGGCAGAGTGGTTAGTTCTTCATAAAAGCTGATCACCACACCCACTAAACATACGTGGTGCACTAACACTGCAGCCAGTGCTCTCCTGAAATAAGCTGACACAAATTTGCTTTAACAGGCTCTTTCAAAGCACCTGATTTATGCAGGTTTTAACATGTGCCACTAGCAAAACAATGATCTGTTTGTTTTCACTCAGTACATTTTAGTTATAGTTAACTTCCCAGAGACAAATTTAATTAGCGATCAATTCTCTCTCAATGCTGTAGACTTCAAAAAGCTTTTCCCCTTGCTGGGGCTGCACAGCAAAGTGCATCGTAATTAGAAGCAAATGTGAGATCCCTGTATTTTCTTATTTAGAAAGAGTAATAGAAAGGATTAAATTGCTTTCTCCAAGAGAAGAATGAACTAAAACAACACAGTAAATTGTCAAGACTTGCTCATTAATGCTTATATGTTTATAGTCATAATTTTCAGCCAAAATTGTTTTAGGGACCAGCCAAGGGGTCAGTAGTAGCTATGAGGTCAGTCCAGGAGTCAGGCAGAAATAAGCTGCTGAGGGAGAAGCAGAACACTTGATTCAGCTCCATGGACAAGTCACTATTTACCTCTCACTTTGGTTTTTATCCTGCAGAAGAGCCTTTGGGGTCTCTCCTTTTCAGTGTGTGCATTTATATTACCTAAAGCCACAGGCTGTTGGCCCTGCAGGTTCCTTCTTGCTAGAAAATAAAGCTTCTCCAGACACAAACTGTGAGGAGATGAACACTCCAGTTCCTTTGTCTCTGTTTGCACCAGGAGATCCCCTCTAGCTCTGGGGATATGATCCAGGATAATGTGAGGGGACACCTCATTATGCAGGTCATTGCAGCCCCTGTCTGAGGTGGTTATGCCTTTCTGATCCATATCTTCTAGAGAAATGATCCCTCTGTGCCCTTGGGGCAGCACAGTAACTCAGTGTTTTTTTACAGCACACACACACTGAAGCTGTGAAGTGCTGTAAAGACCAAGGTATGTATTTTTTTTTTTTCAGCAGGTCTGTAGCCCTGAGTGCTAATGCTCTGATCCTGCAAAGGAGACTATGTGCACAGTCTTTTTTCCTGGTCTCAGTCAAACTGTCTGATAAAGGTTGCTGAATTGTGTTCTGCAAGCAAAACCTCTGTGCACTACATGCAGCTTCGCCTGGGGAAATGCCATAAACCCTTAGCAAGAAATATTTCACTTGTGTAGGGATTGTATGTCAGAGATAATGGGCCTAGTTTGAGGATGGCCTTTTACAGAAAGTTTAATATCATGCACTGGGCTCCGGTGATGGGTCTTTTGCCTTTTATTCCTGCAAACAGTATCCCCCAGGCTATGCCGTCAACTGAGATCCAGAGAATTGTTTGAGGTTGTCTCTGCCTGACAAAGTCATGATTTAATCTTCATCCATTACCTTGATAAGCCTGAAAATAAGCTGCAGACACTCCAGAATGTTCTGGGGTGCTTCTGATGTGTATAGTGTCAACTCCTTCTCTTTTTAATAAAGGTGATGTAAATGTTGCCTTGATTAGTTTGGATTTTTATTCAATACATTAGGACTAGGCAGTCTATAGAAATTGTATTCTGCTAGTGGTTTGTTCAAATAAGAGGAAATACCATTTCTGGTAATTTTAAGTGGTGCACTTAACAGGAAAAAAAAAAAAATCTAAAGATTCTTACCAAATTATTCAAACAGTATTTTAAGCCTTAAACCTGTGCTTGGCTGGATCTGCTCTTCCAAGAACACACTACCAATCAATTCTTAGAGTAATTTAAGACCAAATCTTGCTCTCTTTTATTACCATTCCATATCACTCATCTTTGTGAAATGCTTCCAGAAGTTCAGTTCATTATAGAATGGACCAGTTGCCCACAAAACCTTGTGCAAGCACTTTCCACAGGTAGCCACTATCTGACAATAGTCTCTCTCCCAGCTGCCCAGACATGCTCAGCATCACAGGTTGTACCAAAGGTCAAGATGAATCCTCATGCCACACACAGCTGAGTGCACACCTCTTTTCCATCCATTGTCAGGCATGAAAGATGATTTGCTTCAACTTCAAAACTTCACTATACTTCAAAAAAGATGTCTTGCATCACTGTTTTATAGACATGCAGATGAGGTCTGGAGTGTACAGTCCATTCTCCTCGTTCACCAGCAGGAGGTTTTTCTTTGACCAGGAAGCTTCAGGGGCTGCCTGTACTCAATTCATGATGGGTATTACCAGAGGTTCCTTAGTCAAGGTACAGAAACTTACAATCATAACAGTATTCAGTACTTGTGGAACGTGTTACAGGACATAAGAGAAGTTAATTTTTACAGATGATGACACTGCACCACAAAGCATGGCAGTGAATTTTGCAGGGACACAGCAGAGCAGTCACAGGGTTCAAATAGCACATTTCTCTTTCCATGTAGTCATTTAGACATGCAGAGAACAGAGTTGCTCTAGGACAGGGTTCGCATAAAAAAATATTATTTGCAAAAGATGGCCCTGACAAAGCAGTTGACCTTTTTGGGTAGGATTGCAAGGATAGGGACTTTGGTTCTGAAATAAGCATCTGACTGCTGCCATAACTGGCTTTTGATGCTTTTTGACTTCTCCAGACTGACTTTGGAAATGTGAAATTTCAAAAGCAGTATGAGTAGTTTTTGACATACAAAAACTCCCTTTTTGATCTGAGGGAGAAAAGAATAAGGTTTACGAATGCGCTTCATTTTTTTTTTTTTTTTTAAATCAAGTATTCTTTACAATGAGCATGTAATATAGTAGTTTTCAAACTTTTCTTGTTTGTAGTGAGGTCAGAAAACATTTGTTAATGTAGAGATATGTGTGGAGTCCTGATGTTATGTTTTTCCCTGTCACCAAGCTATGGGGAGCACTCTTCAGTTGCAAATTTGGTATCGTAATTCCTCAGGACTAGTTAGAAAAAGCACAACTGAGAGTTCAAGGAGATTAAATGTTTTTTGTGTTTGAGTTCTTTCCATCATTACTTTTTCCTTTAAAAAAACCCTCAGACATCTTTTTAGCAGCTTTTTTTTTTTCCTCCCCCAAACTCATTTCATTTATTGCAAAATAAGTTTGTTAATCCCTTGATCTGAAAAGCTGACAGCTCATGTATTGATTAGCCACCCAGGTATGCTGCTGCAGTGTGTTCAGCTTACAGACCTGTCTCAGCTGCTACAAGTTTGTCTAAAACATGTTCAGAGTCACAGCATTTGAAAACTGATTTGAGTGGAGGGCAGGGCAGGGCTGTAATTCAACACTGTGATTTACACAACACAGGAGAACACACGAGGTGTTTTTGTAGAGAGAGGAGAAAAGAGAGGCCATCCCAGTGTGTCAAGCATGCAGATGGGAGGCACAATATCTCTTCTTTAGTTAGGGTTCAAATGCTTCTGTCAGTGCTGTAAAAGTGAAGCATGAGAATCTTCTCAACTGCATAGCTTGGAGACTGAGCAGCAACTAATAACAGACTGGCTGGTCTTCACACCTGCATTGGAATTTCTGACAGGCCTTCCTCCATCCTGCATGCTAATGCTGGGTCCAGGTTCTCCATACGAATTTTAATTCTGTGATGTCTGTGAAGGACGTGGCTGGTGCACCCCCAGGAGCAGTCAGTACGTGCAGGAGCCTTGGCTCTGCTGGTGGGATGCACAGCTGAAAAAGCTGTGAGATTTGCTTGCACCTGCGATATGAGGAGAGGCTGAGAGATCTTGGACTCTTCAGTTCGGAGAAGACAAAGCTGGGGGAGAATCCTATCAATGTGTACAAAATAATATAGATATCTGATGGAAAAGGATGAAGAAGAGAATGAAGAAGAAGCAGCAGCAGCCACACTCCTCTAAATAGTGCCTATTGAGAGGGCAGGAGGAAGTGGGAACAAAATAAAACATGTGAAGTTCCATTTGAACACAAGAAAGCACTTTTTTTACCATGCTGATAGTCAGAATCTGAAGTCTCCAATCATAAAACAAGTATGAAAGAAACCCAATACTAATCACAGGTCATGCCAAGTTAAAGGAAAAATTCTGCAAGACAGGGAAATGCTAAAAAATCCCACCACAAACCAACCAACCAACCAAAACAAAAAAGGAAATTAATTACATACACAAATAAAACAGCAAAGAGAATTTATGTATACAGCAAGGACAATGACCTATTGTTATGGTTTTGAGCCCAGCTGGAGACAAAACACCACACCCACCCCCCATTTGAAATCATTCTTCTTCCAGGTCACTTGATAGTGGATTGATAGAGTTAGAAGGAAGTTAACTCTACCCCAGCCAAAACCAGCACGCCCACCCTGCTGACTGCAGAAACCATTTGAAAATGTTGTTACTTTTAATGAGAGACAATTTATTAGGAATCAGAGCAGGGTGTACTTTTTCTCTGCCCCATCTTTTCTAGAACAATGTGAAAACCATTCAGAATCAGAGAAGACAGGCCTGGGAGGGCTGTGATGCTCATTGTGGTGTTAAGATACCAAATCAGATGGCAGCATGTTGGACTCTCCATCCCTCATGTAGACTGGGCCAGGCCTTAGCCTCCTTACTCATCAGAAAGGTTTTCCTGATGTCTAGTGGATTTGTTTCAATTTAAGATAAATTTTGTTCATTTCATTGAGCACAGATAATATATCTGCAGTTATTTACCAAAATTTCTCTTTAAATTTAAAAGTTTCTAGAAAAAAAAACAGCTGCGATTCCTGTGACTATTTTTTTTGTACTTTGCCCTTGATAAATTTCTTCACAGTGGCTATTGTGGGTCTGTATTTTGTTCTGCTTATACACTGATGTTTCAGCTCCTGCTGAGCAGCACTTGCACAGCATCAAGGCCTTTTCTGCTCCTGACATTGTCCCAGCAGTGAATGAGCTGGAGGTGCACAAGAGGATGGGAGGGGACACAGCTGGGACAGCTTACCCCAGCTGACCAATTTCCATATGACATGATGCCATGCTCAGCAATAAAACTAGGAAGGAAGTTTGTTGTGTGGGAAGGGGATGGTGCTGGGGGACTGGCTGAGCATTGGCTGGCTGGTGGTAAGCATCAATTGTTTCCATTTGTATCACTTGTCTTTCTTGGGTTTTATTTTCTTCTCTCTTTTGTTTGAATCTCTTTTCCCTTAAAAATATTATTATTATTATTATTATTTAATTATTATACTGTTTTTAGCTCAAGCCATGTGTTCGTTTTCACTTTTGCCCTTCCAGTTAATTCCCCCATCCCGAGGTGGGGTGGAAGGGGGTCTGAGTGAGTAAATGTGTGGTACTTAGCTGTCAGTGGGTGTCAAACAATGACAGTTTTTTCCTAAATCATTTAATTTACAGGTGTTTCCATTCTTATCAGGCAATACTGGTGTCCTGTCCCACAGAATAGCTGATTAAATGCTTGGAAGGTACATCCTTCCAAAGGACATTCATTACATGTCATTCTCAAGTACAGATGGAGCATGCCCTTGCTTCAACAATGTGGTCACCAGAAATGGGGCTGAGTTGACTAAAAGAAGTTGTCTAGAGCTGCATTAGGATGGGGTAAATCTGATCTTCCTCCTTAGGTTGAAACGAGTGGGGCTTCATGGACTAGGCTGGGATGGATACTGATGACAAGGAGACCCTGCAGTCAAGGGTCCTGGGCCAATATCACACAGATTTCAAAATTATTTATCTCATATGTGTCCTTAACACATGTGACACTTGTCCCCAAAAATAGAGCTGTCACTCTTCTGGTAGAGGATCTTGGTTGGACATGGACCCATGTTTGTCCTACCAACTTTCTCCTACCCTGGGAATAAGTATCTTCTCTTTACAGTTCAATTACATCTCACTCAGTGGGCTCTATAATTAATCCGCTGCATGATTTTCCAAGCACACTATTGAGATATTGATACACATAACCTTGGGCGTTAAAAATGCTCTGAGTAGTTTGACAATTGTCTTGGAAAACCTCCACTTCTCTGTATTAATTTAGAGCTGTTTGCCCTGGTCTTACCCTGGTGTAATTCATGGCAGAATTCAATGCTGTGTAAATAGTGTTTATTGTAAGCAGAAAATAGCACATGGAATTCATATACTGTATTCACTATCATTTGTTAATCACCCTTTGAATTCCAGCTGTACTAAGACCAGCTTCTCCAAGTAAAAACACCATGAGAATAACTGGATAGAAATCAACCTGTTATTTGTTTGCCTGCAAATTCTCTACATCGTATCCCCGAGGAGGCTCTCAAAGCACTTCACAAACATTTTCTGAGCCTTAGTGACAGGCTGCAAGAGAGATAAGAATTCATACAGGTGAAGATCAAATGTTTTTGCAAAAGAAATCCTGTGTCTCACAACAAAGTTGTGGTCCAGTGCAGGGAATACTGAGTTAAACCTTTTGCCTGTTATGGAGGCGAACAAGACATTGATGATAGTCTTTGTTGGTATAAAATTTATGACTCATCATCTCCTTGTGGAGTTCCAGGAGCACAAACATATTGACATTTTAAAATGGTAGGGCCTTTGGGCATATTTCAGAGTTCTGGTCTGCTGCTTTAGGAAGGCCTGTTTTAGAAAAGAAGTGTTTTGGGGTTTTACTTCTGATTGGAAATGGAGGTATGTAGCTGCATAGCTTTAGATTTTTTTTGATGTGGGTTTCTGGTTAAGGATTACACTCCCAGGAGTGTCAGCAGAGAAACTGTTGTTTTAGGTGGTTTCAACTGGCTTCTTGACTCTGCAGAGATGAGTGGTAGACATTGTGACTCTCAGTTTTGTGTTTATACACAACTTTTAACTCTGATCTGAAAAAAATGAAACTGTCCCTTCTGTTGTGGAAAAAAATATTATTAGATTAAACATAATGTGATGTTTCTTGTTGCTTAACTTGATCTTGTGCGAAGTTTTTATAATAATATGGTTGTGATTTGTGGAAAATGGTTATTGGTACAAAAAGTTTAGTGAGCAGGCTAATGGGGTGTTGGGGGTTAGGTTTCTTTTGTTCCTTTTTCTTATAGATTTTTTTTTTCCATAAGTTCATAGGAAACACTAACAACTGGGAAATTAAGAAAAACAAAAGAAGTGGCCAAGCTTAGGGGAGGAGGGCATCTGGTTGCACTTCTCTTATCTGGGAGTTTCTCTCTGAGGGGCAGAGGTTCCTTGAGAATTGGGCAGATAAAAGACAAGGCCAGGGCTGCTGCTGGCTCTGTGTCTCTCTCAGCTTTGGAGGAGGATAATCGGAGCTGCTCCTTGGGGAATGGAATTTGCTGCTGCCACCAGAGCCCAGCCCGGAGCTGCTTCTGCTGCTGTGGGGTGAGGCTTTGCTTGTGAGAGCAGCCACAGCAGTGGGACCTTGTTAACACCCCCCTCACTAAAAGAGGGACCTGTCCCCGTCTCCTGAACCTGTTCCCGGGATCCTGAACCCGGCCCTGCCTGCCCTGCTCAGAGCCGGGCTGCTGCTGCCCCGCTCCCGCTGCTTCTTGGGCACCGCTCCGATGCCGGGGCATCCTGCCGGCTCATCTTGGTGTTCCGAGAGTCTGGCTGGGGCACGGGGACCGGCTGCCCCAGCGTTTGTGAAGGGAAGCCTCTCCTCCATCCCTGCCCGTCTGGGCCCAGCTGCCATCACCGCACTCCCCCTGCCCGCCCCACAGAGCCCCATAGCGCCCCACAGCACCCCCTGCCCGCCCCACAGCACCCCACAGCGCCCCCTGCCCGCCCCACAGCGCCCCACAGCGCCCCACGGCGCCCCCTGCCCACCCCACAGCGCCCCACAGCGCCCCCTGCCCGCCCCACAGCACCCCCTGCCCGCCCCACAGCACCCCACAGCGCCCCCTGCCCGCCCCACAGCGCCCCACGGCGCCCCCTGCCCGCCCCACAGCGCCCCACAGTGCCCCCTGCCCGCCCCACAGTGCCCCACAGCGCCCCACAGCGCCCCACCGCGCCCCCTGCCCGCCCCACAGCACCCCCTGCCCACCCCACAGCGCCCCCTGCCCGCCCCACAGTGCCCCACAGCGCCCCACAGCGCCCCCTGCCCGCCCCACAGCACCCCACAGCGCTCCCTGCCCACCCCTGCCCGCCCCACAGCGCCCCCTGCCCGCCCCACAGCGCCCCACAGCGCCCCACAGAGCCCCACAGCGCCCCACAGCGCCCCCTGCAGCCGCGGAGGAGTCACCGCGGCCCCTGCCCGCCGGGAGCCAGCAGCGCCCCTGCTGGCCGTGCCCGGAACTGCACACGGCCAAACAGCCGGGGCCGGGCTCCAGCTCCGCTTGGTGTCAGTGCCAGAGCTGTTGTTTGTTTGCTTTATTATATACACTAGTAAAGAAGTGGTGTTCCTATTCTCCTATCTTTGCCTGAGAGCCCCTTAATTTTAAAATTACAATAATTCAGAGGGGAGGTGTTTACATTTCTCGTTCCAAGGGAGGCTTCTGCTTTCCATAGCAGACACCTGTCTTTCAAGCCAAGACATGGGGAAAACCCAAGCCATTCTAGAGCAGTTAGGAGCACTTGATGTTTACCAGTTTTCTGTGCTCTGTTTTCCTTTCCTGTTCTAGGACGATTCCACCCAATACATCACTAATGGCATTTCTCTGACTAAAAACTTTCCCTTGATATGTTGACCCGTTTCCTGCTCTAGCTATTGTATCATTTGGCATAGCTCATAATGAAGTGACAGACTAAATGACATTAAGTTCCCCGCCTGTTGTGACAGAAGCAGGATGTTGCCCAACACAGAGACAGCCTGTAAGATAAATATTGTTGACAACTTATGCAAAATTTTCAACACCAGAAAGAGACAAAACTGTTTTGACCAGAAGTCTTTGTTGGTGCAAGGACAACTGAGAAGAAATTAACTTTGAATAATGGTAATTAGAAGAAATTTTCTAATGGATCAGTGAAGTAGGGAAGGAAGATTTGCATTTTTGCAAAAAAAAAAAAAAAAATTCCCAGCAATTATTCAAAAGGGAGCTTGATCAGTTCTGTGGGAGGTTTATAGTTCTCTGCAACATTGGAAGGTTGGATTTGGTGGCTTTGAAAGTCCTTTCCAGATGACAGTGCCCAGCACACAGTTATTCCTGCTACTGGGACACCATATGTGACACTCAAGCCTAGGTAGGACAGTGTGCCACATGCCGCCAGCCCCACGGTCACATAGCAATGTCCCTGGCACAGAAGTGCAGAATCAGAACACTGCAAGAGCAAAAGAAACAGTGCTTTTTGTGGGAGAGGTGTCAGGGTTGCAGATGAGTGAATGATTTCCACATCCCAGCTAGCAGTAAAATGAAACCTTGAATCTTTAGGACACAGAACAAGTATTTTGTTCAAATACACTTCAAGGAGCTAAGATCTCTCTACCTTTATCGAGCATTCAGCCTACATAAAGAAGTCCATGGAGGAGGAATTGAACTACAATTGAAGGCTTGAATGTTGTGGTCAAATTTAGGACCACAGGAAACCTACCTTCCAGTAAAATCAAAATATGGGTATTAGACTGGTTGCAGAAATGCTGTTGCATGACTACAGCCTGACTGCAATGCAGTGGAGAAAATACTTCTAAGAAAGAAATGGCTTTCCATATTCTGCTGAAAGTCCTAGGGAGCAGTAATGATCTCAGGTGGGATAGGAATCCTCTCATAGAGGAAGCAGATACCAGGAAAATGTCAAGGCTTTGAGCTGTGGCACATTTGCTCAGTTTTCAAGCTTGTTATCTTTTTTTTACATCTGCATTGGAGCAAAACTTGTAAAAAGCAGGATTAATCATCCACTGCACCAATGAAAAATTGTTCAATTGCCAAGAATAACTCAATTCTACAGAGTAAATACCTATTTTCCTCTGCTCATTTGACACTCATCAGATTTTTTTTTTCCTAGAAATACAGGTGCCTTTATTAAGAGCCAAATAAAAAGTGACAATTTGTGAGCTTTCCCCTTCCTTTCCACCTTTCATCTTCCAGCCTGAGTCACATAACATACAATCCTTTCCAGCTTCCCAAGTGGAGCCTCAATGAGAAACGGGGTCCAGGCTTAAGGAAGGAAGAGGTATCATGGAGTGTAATGACTCCCACACAGTGCAGTGTCCTGAATTGGGGCAGAACTGGTGGTACAGAGAGATTTATTCCCCTATGAAATTCTGGGTTAGGTGCAGCTCAGCCTTGTTTCCCCCTACCTGCCAAGAAAACACCTGGTTTAGATGGGAAAAATATTGCAGAATATTGCCATGATATAGCTGCTCTGTCCAAGTCCTGCTGGTTCCCACATTGCAGGAGTGTGGGACAGCTCTGATTGATTATTTCCTGTATACCTACAAACAAGAGGTTTGGGAAACCAGTAGGCACATACCAGGCAGCTTAAGGGATTAGCTTTACACCGCTCCTGACCAGACATTCAGTCCAAGGCACAAACTGTCCCTTAAACAAATAAAAAGCACAGCAACTACAAGTTTATTTAACCCACCAGGGAGCCAAGAATATGTCATTGCCTCAAGTGGTTTCTTCTTTAGGGTATAAAACTTGGAATAATATTAACTTTTCCAAATTAAAAATAAAGTGTTACCATCTGGGAATTGCTTCCTTCCTCTTGTTCCTGTCTTTATCTGCTATTTATTCCAACAGGAACTTTCAAAGCTTGATCACAGAATTGGCTGGACCATAGTTTATTAGATGGCAGAAGGTATTTCATACTCTTTAGCCTCACTAATGAAATCATAATTTCCTTCAAGTTAATGAATAAAGTTCCTGTTATAATATATCTTTTCCTTCTGCTGGAGGGAAATAGTGTTATCTGCTTCCTGCACGTTCCTCAGCACAACATTGTTGGAATGTCCCCAAGCACAATTTAGTCTATAATAATACAATATTAAGTTAAAAAATTGAGGGAAAAAAAAACCCCAAAAAACTGTGTAGTTCTGAGCACGGCCTCATGCAGGTACCAAACCTCCTGTCACAATTCTCTCTTGTGTGAGGTGAGACATTTTCTCCAGTGGCAGCCAACTGAGAGCACCACCACACAATAGACAAAAGGATGTAGCTAGAAAGAAAAAGTCCCACAAATAAAATGCAGAGCTTTCCTTTCGGAAATTTCTTGAAGTGATGATACTTCAGGAAGTCCAGTTTCCTTCTTCGGCAAAGTGTGAATAAAGAAATAAGTAAAAATAATGCTTAAAATATTCTGCCCTTTTGTTTCATTTATTTTGTTGTTTGACATATAATTTTGCTCTCTGTTCCTTCTTTTTTTTCATTCCCATCACACACACACACACACACACACACACACACACATGTATATACACATATACATGTATCTATGCATATGTATTCATATTAGTTCCATATGGGCAAAGACATGAGCCTTTACCCTTGAAGGAGAAGAATAAAAGACAGCAAGTTAATTCAGTAGAAGATACTGTTAATTATTAAAAAGGTCATTTCTTTTGAAAGTATTTCACCTTATCTAAAGGTAACATGAAAGTGGACTGAGCAATTAATTTGGCAGATATAGTAGTAAAGAAAGTCTCTGCTAGAAATAACCATTCTTTTCCACAGATCTCTTTCTTTAAGTGATGCCACTGAACTCTGACACTTTTTCCTGGATGTCTTACCACCTTTGCTGTTTTCACAGCAGCACTCAGAGGCACAGTTGAGAGCATGACAGCCCTGCTGGATCACATACAGGCACACAGCATGAAATCTTGCATAAACACGGGAAGGGTTTTGCATCATTAATTTCTTAGCAGAATAGAAAAGGCTGGTAATAAACAGGCAGGAAATCTGAGGTTCTTCCTAAAGTCCTAGAGTAGGTCATTGGCAGAGATGAGACTGGCTTTAAGGCAGCAATGGAGAGGGGTACAAAATTTTGGCCACTGGATCATCCTTTCAGACAATCCTCCCTCTGTCCCTCGGGATTGCAAACCACTTATTTAATAGCACAGAGAAATAATTTCTCAGCTTTAGTTTTTGGTCAGCCCTGAACAGGTCAGGCTGTTGGACTAGATGGCCATTGGAGGTCCCTCCTACTGAAAATTATTATTCTATTCTATTCTATTCTATTCTATTCTATTCTATTCTATTCTATTCTATTCTATTCTATTCTATTCTATTCTATTCTATTCTATTCTATTCTATTCATAAACAAACTTAAGTTAATAGTTATGCTGCCATTAAGTGCAGAAAAGACAATATTTCTGTAAGGGAGAGGAATATCACATCCAATAACATTTATTCAAATATTTCCCCCTGTTTCTGCAATGCTTCAGATTTTGTATTTCAATTACATTTAGAAACTAGGGGAAATTTTACCTCATTGTTTCCTTTCATCTAAAGAGCTTCCTGATATTTGCTAATTTGTCTCAAACATGTGGATTAGAAGGCAAGTGTCCCTTCTGTCAGGTCTTTCTCTCTGGCTTTTGTAAAGGATTTATATTGCTCAACACTTGCCAGGACTTTTTTAATCTGACAGGCTGCCTTGTATTTGTCCAAATGCGTCCAGTAAGAGCTGTCAGAGCTATTAGAAAGTTAAAATGAACAGTCTGGTAACTTAATGGAGAGCACTGAAGAGTTTCTGCCCATTAGAGAACATGCTGGATTGAGCTTACAGGCCCATCTTTTGGTAGCAAGCTGGCTACAAGGGTGGCTTCTGTGAGAAGCTGCCTGATCTTTCCTCATGGACTGGCTGCTGGCCAAAGCTGAGCCCATCAGCACTCCTGGGATAATGTATTTAAGAAGAGGGGAAAACACCTGCAGATGTGCACCTGGAGAGAGGAGCAAGAATATGTGAAAGTAACCTCTCTGCAGACACCAGGGTCAGTGCAGGAGGAGGGGCAGGAGGTGCTCCAGGTGCCAGAGCTGAGATTCTCTTGCAGGTCATGGAGAGGCAGCTGTGCCCCTGCAGCCCATGGGGTCCATGGGGATGCAGAGATCCACCTGCAGCCCCTGCAGGACCCCACTCTGGAGCAGGGAATGCCCAAAGGAGGCAGTGATTCCACAGGGAGCCTCTGACTGGCAGACTTCTGGCAGAAGTGGACCCATGGAGAGAGGATCCTACACTGGAACAAGTTTACTGCCAGGACTAGTGACCCCAAAGGAGACCCACAGTGGATCAGCCTGTCCCTGGAGGATTGTCTCCCATGAGAGGGACACATGCTGGAGCAGGGGAAGAGTGTGAAGGGTCCTTCCCATGAGGAGGAAGGAGTGTCAGAGGCAATGTGTGATGAACAGACCACAGCTCCCCATCCTACTGCATTGCTGAGGGGGAGATGGGAGAAAACCCAGGAGCAAAGCTGAGCCCAGGAAGAAGCGAGGGATGGGGGAAAGGTATTTTAAGATTTGGTTTTATTTCTCATTACCCTACTCTGATTTGATTGGTAATAAATTAAACTAATTTCCCTGATCCGAGTCTGTTTTGTTTGTGATGGTAACTGGTGAGAGATCTCTCCCTACCCCTGTCTTGACTCATGAGTTTTTCACTATGTTTTCTCTCCCCTGTCCAGCTGAGGAGGGGTGTGACAGAATGTCTTTGGTGGGCACCAGGACTCCAGCCAAGGACAACTCACCTCAGTTGTTGTGGTATTTCAGTACGCCTCAGCGTGGTGCAGGATTTGCCAGGACAGGCTTGACAAAGCAGAGGAGATACAGGTTTAGAAACATGGTAAATCAAAGCATGGTGCAGTAAATTGTGAGGAGGTTGGCACTAGCAGTTAATCAGCTGCCAGGAATTCATGTGTGGTGTCTGATAGGGAGTCAGATCAGCAACAGAAATGTGTGATTGGGCAGCACAGGGTGCACCTGAATTTATTTTTGTGAATGGAAGCACTGGAAAAGGATGCAATAAAAATTCTCTTTGCATACATATTTAACCCTGCCCAGTCCCTGCTGCCAGTCAGTATGATCACTCCACTGGGGGGGTTATTGAAGGGCTCTTTTGGTTAATCTTCACTTCATGTTTTCACACTTAGCCGAGCAGTGCTGCAGTGGATCTGTCAGCAGGCAGCTGACAAGTGCCTCGAGAGCAGCACCTGTACATATGCAAACAGAAAAAGCAGAAGTGTGTGTGTTCTCCATCTGGCTCCAGTCTGGAGCTTTAGGTCTATTAATCATATTGCTCATATATTTGAAAGCTTTTCCAGCTAGTTCATTGCCTGACTCCATGGAGTAATGGTTCAGTGCTCAGCACTGAAAAGACAGAGCCTCTACATTTTATCCCAAGCTCTGCAATCAATTCACAGCACGGTGAGTTAATATCTTAGGATTAGGCCCAAAGGGATGAAGACTATAAAACTAAATCAGAGACATTCCTCCTTCCAGGATTTGCCTACTAGATTGCAATCCAGAACCTGGGGACAGGTGCCTGGTCCCTCCACATAGCATCCTGTGGGGAGCAGCTGTTGTGTCAATTGAGGGCATCTCGATGGAGAGCAAAATGCTGGGGAAAAGGGCACACAATAATTAACTCTTCTGTCTCCAGATGTGAATTCTTATACAAGCTATGTTCACTCTCTGCTAAATGGCTCCAGTCCTTCACCAAATCAATACTTTTTCTGTTTTTCTAATGAAAAGTTATGATTTACCAATGGAAGGTCTCTAATGCAATTTTGGTGGCATCCCTGAGCACATCATGTGGGAGAACTGGTCCCAGTTTCACAGCTGCATAGAAGGATTCAAAGACACCTCCAAGAATATAATCTACCTGTTTGGGTGTGGGGAGGAGAGAGGTTTCCATTCCTCCTGTTGAAGCTGCTCTCTTTTGCAGGAAAACCCCCCAAGAAGTCGTGATATCATTGTATTTGGAAATACTGCAAACTCAACTGGACAATGCCCAGAGCAACCTGAACTAACCTTGAAGTTGATGCTGCTTTGAGAAAAGAATGACCTAGATGACATCCCAATGTCCCTACCAGACTTGTGTAAGTCTGTGATTCTAGAATTACATGGAAAATACTTTAGACAAAGGAATATGTGAGAGTTTCCTTGCATCATAAAATCTAGGACTCTCACTGTGAAGGACTTCCTTGTCACCTAAAAATGTATATTTTCTCTCATGTCCCTAACTTATGGAATTAGCTCTTTTCCTTTTACTAATTGCTAGGCAGATCCATATACCTACTTGAGAAACAGGATGCTGCAGCTAAATCCATGTGAAGTTGTAGGCTGGACTTTCAGGGAAAGTCGGATTCTTCAGGGCAGGTAGACAGGATGCTATCTGTGAATCTGGTCAGTCCTGCACAAAATGAAACACAGAAACAGAACAGAGGAATCTGAACAGGAAAAGTGAAGAGTAAAGTAGCCTTGAAAGGAAGAGGTACAGATTTATGCATGTAAGGTTTTACCTACTTCCTATTGTCTGTGCTTATAGTTTCCTCAGAGACAGCTTCAAAAATAGGTTCCAAATATCATTACTTATGCTACTAACAAGTTGCCTGAATTTCATCTGGACTTAGCAGACACATCTGATTTATTTCATCACTAACAGGATCATGACTGAAATAAAATCATACACAGATGACTGTTTCCATTGCTACTGTTATTAATCCTGCTGTTTAGGTTCATGTTTAACAGGAGGCATATGCAAGGCTCATTTCATATCAAAACAGTGAAGAAGCTTCTCATCTGTCACTGTCACAGACATCTGTGAGAAGCCACCTGCAGCACTTTTCAGGGCAGACAGGAACTGAAGAGTGTAAAAAGTCAGCATGACAAGTAGAGGGACTGTGATACTGATTGTGCAATGTGTTTTCCTTGTCAAAATGGAATGGACCTGTCTCAGAGGATCTCATTTCTTCACCTCACACAGGCAGAAAGTGGGAGTCATGAGATGCCACAGTGCATTGGAGGCATGAGGCAGTGAATGATCTCTGCTATGGAATAAATGTTCCTCCTGCCCTTGACAGGTCCGCAGAGTGATGCTTTCCTGTCCTCTGTGGAGCACAGAGAGCTCATGCTGAGACCTTTTCAGGCAATATTTGCCTCAGATGCTTTCCAGGATGGCGAAGCACAGATCTTACCCAGCTTTAAAGGTAGATCACCCTTCCAGTGCACTCACTCTCCCAGAAAATTCCTGACCAAGAACAAGCCAGGCACCATTCCCAGTAGGAAGTCTGCATGTTTTTCCACTGAGCCAGTCTGTTCCTGGGGAACATGAGAGTTTCAGATGTGCACCTTTCCTCCCAACACAGCCTCAGCTCTAGAGAACTGTCCTGGTCTTGTTTGATTTACAACAGCAAGTGAAGCCACAAAGTTCTATTTCCTATTGGTAGGAATTAATCCCAGCTACTTCATTCTGGAGGGGGAGTCAGCAGACAATTTACAAGGGGAACCTGTGGAACAATGTCCCAAGTGTATCTCACAACAATCTGAGGCTGGCAAGCATTTCAGCACAGTCATAGGAAGGTTTTCCTTGGCTTCACTCCATGTCAGCTGAACCATTTCTTGCTTAGCTGGCTCCCCTCAGAGACATTTCATTCATTTTCCCTGTTTCTGCTGTGGGACAAGGAAACTGCAATCCTGGCCCTGAGCCCTGGCCATTTACCCAGGTTACTTGTAAATGACACAAGCCAGAACCATATCCTTTAGAGTAAGACATAGGAAGTGGGAGGATATTTAGGTGGGACAATTTCCACCTCTGGATGCCTCATTATAAACTCAAGGGCTGATAAAAATAAAAAAAAAAAAATCTGATTTTTATTTTAGGACTCAGAAATTCAGGCAAGGTAACCATGGAAAACCATTCCTCCCTCTCTAGAAATTATATCATTAATATAAAATATCATTATGGAAATTTTATAGCAATCAAGGGTACCTCTACTTCAATCTCACACTAGATTTAACCATCCTTTTCTTTCAATCTGAACTGATTTCTAAGAGATGGTGTTTCTTGAATATTAAAACAATAAATATTTAAAATATTTCCATACATCTATTGCATGAAAAATATGCCAGCCTCATAACAACTTTAAAGCAAAGTTTAAAATAAATATCTAATTTATTTTCTCCCTAATCCCCAAAGTCTATCAGATTCCTCTCAAAACCAAGCAAATATCAGTAAAGCTGTGAAGATTCTATAACTTACATTATACATTATATTTCTCTTTCCAAGCATATATATATTGAAATATTTCAGCCTCAGAACTACCAGTTATAAAACTGTGATATTGCTAATTTTCTCACCAGAGTGCTAAACTTCTTAGGGTTCTGTTACCATCACCTACAGCAGTTTCCAGAAGGCTGGATTTTCCACTTACCTGCTGGACAAATCTCTTCTCCTCTCCAGTTCTTTCCCTGTCCTGTTCTTTGTGCCAGTGAACATCTATTCTGACATGTTTGTCGCAGTTCTACTAGAAAGAGGGTGTGTAATATTGCTGTAGTATTATAAATACCTTACTGCCACCATTGTGGGCTTTAGGAAAGAACCACATGAACTGTTATTGTAGCATTTAATCAGTTGTTTATAAATCTGTAATCTTCATTTAGTAGAGTTTTGAGACCAGATGACACTGATCATTCTGTGTAAACCATATTTTGTATTATCTGCATTTTATTTTTACTTAATTGCTTTGGTTAGTGAAGTGCTAGAAGTTTACTGATCTATCTCATTTCCTGAAGGATGTTTCTACAGAGTAAAATATCAGTTTTACAAAGCAATTTCACAAGTACAGTACAGCAGAAACACAAAAATAGTTAATAAATAAGCTTGTTAAAAAGAAATAGCTTTTTCAAATTGAAGAATATTGATTTTATTTTAAATCTGTATTAAAGTAAAAAATATGCCTCCAATATAGTTTTGATGCATTAGCAGTGATGCTGAATATAATCTTCCCAATTCTTTCTTGGGTTTTTAAACTCAAGCAAACAGTATATGATTTATCTTCCACCCTCTCAATTTTGCCACGGATTCCATGTTTCTCCCTCTCTATCTTGAACAAAAAAAATGTATCCACATTATAGACAGTGGGTTTCAAATGGCTACAGAATTTGCAACAAATTTTGAAAGAAGCCCACAGTGTTGAAAAGCTTTTGGCCATGCAGCAGGAAGGCTCTTGAAGCTGATGAAAGGGCAGATTTCACATTGGACTGGCAGCTGACCTGGGAATGTGACCCCCAGCAGGCATCAGGGGAAAAATCAGCCAAACCCCATATACTCTGGGGCATTTGCATCAGTCAAAAGCATTTCTGAATATGCAAGGAAAGGACATCTAGGCCCTTAGATCATCAAGAAATATCTTCAATTCACTCTGATGTTGTGCAGAGCCATGAACACTTTAAAAATGGTGCCCTTTATGAAGTGGAGTCTTGATCAGGGGCTATCAAAAATCCAGTGCAGCGCCTGAGCTAAATCCATGGAAGGAGGAGAGTGTCCCTTGATGAATAAAATTATTTACCCACTGTGCACTGGATACATTTTTGCCTTCAAGGCAAAGTCTTTTGATTTGGTTTGGGTTTTGTTTTTTTTTTTTAATTTGTTTAAAAATGTCACACACTAAGGAACAAATGCTGCAGCTGTCACTTGTGGGACCCCAGCTGCAGCTTTCCTCTAGGAAATGTCTTTTCATGATATCCAAGCTCAGGCATCCACTGTGGAAATGCAGATAGTTTTAAGGAAGAAAGCAAAGTAATGTTAACCAGAGAAGTGATCAAACAAAGCAATGTCAAAGCACAGGCTGGAGGAGGGATGAGTCTTTGTGAAGCAAGAATACACCATTCCTGCCACATGGGCTGTTGCTCTCCTGGGGAACATCATGGATATAATCCTGGTGTCATTTTCTTCAAAGTCAGAAGTGTCTGTACTGAAGTCAAAGCCATGATCATGTAAGGCTCGGTATAAAAGATCAGAAGTGTTCTCCCCTGGTAAAGTTCTGGGCAAATGGATCCAGGACACTTTACCATGTTAAAAAGAACTACTTTCAGCCCAATTTTTCTTTGAGCTGCAGTGCTCTAAATACAAAAATAACTAAACTGGAGTTAAAGTCATTCTCTGGCACTTTGTTACAGTAACTGGCTGAAGAGCATCAGCAAACTTTCATATCTTTGTTCATTTGAATTTCCCCATGTACATTAAAATACCTACATTTGTAGGTAAAAGCAGTGCACTTAAAACACAGGCCAGCATTTTCACTCGGGGCACAGGATGTGCCTGTGGGTTAACATTCATGCCTGTAAAGGCAGGGAGCCTCCTCACCTCTTTTTTGTAAATTTTGGAAGTTAAAATGTACACCAAATACCTGAATATGGTCTCGCCTGCAAAAGTTGTGAGATTTCTGTGGAAGTATAGATAACATTTTTCAAAGCTTTTTGTGGGCTTGTGAATGTGAAATCTTTTAAACCTCCTTCAGGCTTGTATCCCATGTGAAGGTTTGAGAGATTCATTCTCCTCTTACCGAGAAATAGGCAACTTCTCACTTTTTGATCACAAATATTGATTCTATCCTTCCTTTTTTGGTCAGATTTGCTCTGGGCTGGGCTGTGCACTTTTTCTAACATAAAGATCCTAAGCTGCTCACACTCTCAACTGACTTTGCAGTGTATCACCTCTCAAAAAGAGTGCTGAGGCTTAATTCCCTTCTCCCAAATACCTATTTGAATTCCCACCCCAGCAGCCAAGCAATCCAATGACAGCTGGAATCAAGTATTTTATTAATGTTTAGCTGAGGATTCATTTTAATCCAGAATCATAACTAGATGCCTAAGCCAACATGCACTCAAAAATGTGCTTTCTGTCCCCCAAGTTTTATAGGTAGGACTTGGGTATCTGGCTGCAGGCAAAAGTCTGCAAAAAAAAAACCTGAGCTGAGGGATCTGAAAGCCCAATGAAGAGTACCTTAACTTTTCTATGAAGCTGCTTCCACTTTCCCTGTGGTCTGGACACCCTTCTCCTGCAGGGTGGGGCAGGGTGGTCCTTGTGTCTGAATGTGAGTTGGAGACTACTTGGCAGTGTTTGTGGCTCTGTTGCCTGCAAACAACTCTTTGACTGCTCCCAGAATGGGTATTTGCTGTGGAGAGGCAGGGACAGAACCTTTCTGCAGTGGCTGTGTGGTACTTTTTAGTGCACATGGCATGACAGCCACTCAGAAATTAAAAAGAAGATGAATAAATATCCTGGCCACCTAGCAGCCTTGTGAAACAACCTAAGCCTTTAAGTTTTTTGGAGATGGATCATCTGTGAACAATAAGAACACTAAAATGTAGACCACTGCAAGGACTGAACTGGGAAAGTACAGAGCAAAGTCTAAAATGTTTGTGCTTGTTTTCAGGGATGTAAAGCTTCAGGCTGAATTGAAAGGGAGCTGGCTGCCCTGGACACATCACAAGGTAGGGTTTTTAAGAAAACCTTTAACACAAGATACAAAATGTCACCCACTGCTGTTGTATCATGGTAAGAAATAGACACTGAGAACATGTAGACATGTCCTCATTCCAGTCTGAGCCCTTGCTAACAGCGCTTCAGTTATTTTTTCTTCACCTTCTGTGCCCATCTACCACTTGCAACAAATTCAATCTCGAAGTTTGGCTAACCCCTTATTTTAATTATCAGCTTGGTTTGCTGGTTCTGGCAGAAAGTGCTAAAGTGAAATAATGTTTTGGGCAGGCACCAGTGCTCTGGCAGTCCAAATATTCTCTGAACTGGATTAATCTGCTGCTTACATTTTCTTCAGAGCTGAGTGCAAGGCAGGAAGTCCATATAGGGCTGTTTGACTCTTTATTTTTATAGTTTTGCCATCCCACTGATTTTGCAAACATGACCAAAGACTCTGTGGAATTTCTGTCAGTGTGGTCTTTCAGGTAGTTTCTGGTGGCAGGACCCTGTAAGCCAGGGCTCCTCCCTAAGTGCATTCAGATGTTTGAACACCTCCTCCCACCTCCTCTGCCTGTGGTTTATTCCCTCTGAGGAGCGACTGCTTAACCACAGTGAGTGCATCCAGCTCATGACAAAATTGGTAGCTCAGTGCTTTTGCCTATCTGAGCTGAAACTTTATTGAAATGTTCTCATCAGCTGCAATACACAATAGGGATCCACAGACAAAAGAGTAACAATATGAGGGCAGCTCATCTGAGAGCTCCACTGAGAGCCAGACTTTACAATATCCTAAATGAAAAAACACAAAGCACTACAGCAAACAAGCTCATCAGTAGCGCAGCTTTCTCCATCCCAAATGTATGTGTAAATATAGCCCAGGAGAAGGCAAAGTCATAGATGAAAACATCTTCTTTAAGGAGATTTCAGACAGATGAGGCTTAGGATACGCTGTAAAGACTCAGTTTGACAAGCAGTGTTCAGAGCCAGGCCCAGTCCATCTCCCACACACCCAAGTAAAAGGACAGCCCTTTTCCTCTGTCCCTTTCTAATGATGGGGTCTTCCCCAGATGAGTAACTCATTGCCTTATCAGCTACCAAGTACACAGGTGCAGCTTCTCTCCTCTGCCTTTTGGGGGGGGACAGCACCACTGCTGTCCAATTCTGTCAGCATATCAGGTATTTCACAGAATCCCACCCAGCAGGGTTTTCTGTCAACATAACAGGCTGTTGACACATGCCTTGAAGGGTTTGTATTCCTGGAGACTGCAGAATCCTTCAGATAACCTTCTTAATGATATTGGTCCCTAGCAATGGCTTTCATCTTAACAAGAGGCAGAGATGAGTCTGTGCTGTTTGCCCCGTCCTGCACATCAAATCTGGAGCTGATCCACATCTCAATTTCAGAAACAGACATGTCTGAACTGACCAAAGAAGTTGCTGGGCCTCTTTTGTCTTTTCAAGAGGGGATTGGTGACTCTTTCCCATTAAGAAGTAAGGCAAATATGGGCTATAAATATAGACATGATAACTCTGAAATTCTTCTGGAAAGACAGAAGTTCTACCTGAAAATTACAGAATACAATAGTAGGATATGACCTGCAGGGTATGAGATTCTCTACAATATAAACTAAACCCAAATAAAAGAAGGTCATCAATACTAAATGACATACATGGTGGAAAAATGCATGAAGCAATTGATAGTTATGTATAAGGTCAGGAACACCATTGCATTACCAAGAATAGAGTCACCTTGCAAAGCACAGAACAAGAAGTTAAGTCACTTGTTTGAATTAATCTGAGAGGTCGTCCTCCCACAGTAATGAGTTTCAATACCCAATTTTAAAGCAGGGAAGATGATTCCCCCTGCAATTGTCTCCTTGTAAAATGAGGTTTTGTCTCACAATTACTCAAGCTACAAACGTTTATTATATTATTTCCTTTTTTGTTTATCCCTGGAAGGCCTGCAGTGGACTGGCACCCACAAGTAGTGGTGTGCAAGTACAGCTGGCTGTTAACTACATCTCTAGGACCAATTTGACCTTCAGACACGTCTTGCTCTAATTCTCAGCCCTGCTCTGCAGCACAGGAACTCCTCTATCAGCTTTAGCACTTTCTTCCTTTGCTCTCAGACAACTCTTACAAACTTTACAGCAAACTCAACTCTTACTGGGAACACAGGGTTAAATTTCCTCTTACTTGGGACAAGTTTGGCAGACATATACTGATTCTGTTTTCAGTTGTGCCATTTCTCTCCCAGTGCATGCACAGTCACAGCTGTGAATGAGTTGCAGACTTAAATTTTTAATGCAGAAGGCTATTCCTAGCTACCTCCACAATATTACCATCTCCAATGCAACCTATAATGTACCCACTGAGACATCCAGGATCCCACTTAACTGGGCCAACATTTACATTTGTCTTTCTGGTTTATTTGTATAATTGAGTTCTGAAAGGGAGTCTTGCTGAAGTAAGGTAACAACTTTGTCTATCCATCTTGGAAAAAAAAAAATTAAATTACCATATCTGCAAGCTGTTGCAAGAAAAGGGTTCTTAGCTCAGAATAAAAGACAACTAGTTAATAAGGAGGAAAGAAAATGCTGTGTATTAATGACTGGATGAAAAATGGTTGCTGTGATGTATTTAATGGGATGAGCTGAGCTCAGGCTATTGTTTTCCAGGGTATTGTAAAAAGAGAGAGCAACATCTGCTCTGAAGACCTAAATAGAAAAGAGACTCAAAAATAAAGGCAGTAAAATTATTTAACAGGGTTGAGGCAGAGAGAGGGTAAGTTCACAGCAAAAGTTTTGGAAAATCTGGGAACTGACAATTTCCTGTGCTTTAAACTGAGCAACACCTACTATTTTTTAAAAATTTGAATGCACTTGTATTGCACGCAATTTGGAAACAACTTCAAATCTGTGGAAGCTTTAGGTAAAGAAAATATCTTTAGGAAAAAGAAGGCTCACAATCTTCTCTGTAAGCATCTCTACAAGTCAAAATATATTTTTTTTAATGTGTCTTTATTGCTGGCAAAATAATCAGCTTCTGCAGGGAGACAAGGTATGTATCCTTCATCTTGGCCTAGGGCCACTCCACAACGGGCACCAGAGAAGTGCAGTGTTGAATGGGAGAGGTGAAGCAGTTCTTTCTTATGCTACATTATACAGTCATTGGGAGGTCCTATTGTAGGAGAATACAACTCTTGCTTTAGCCCTAGAAGTGCCATCTTTTCTGTTTTGTAATAAAATAGAATAGAATGAAAAAAATCTTATTTTGATGATGCTATTAAAACAACATTTGTATCATATTGTCCCCTTAAAATGAGTTATAATTTAATTGTGAAATTCCCTGGCTATTCTTCCTCAGCCAGGAACACTAATGAGATATTGTCTTACTCTAGTGTTATTTGAAAGCAAAAGCAACAGAGAAACAAAAATTTTCCATATAGAATTGGTTTTGGTTTCAAGACAATCCACAGCCTGAAGGAGAGCAGAACACCAAGTTTCCACTGCCTCCCACTTCAGGAATAGCAAAGTTATAAGTTATGAACCTAAGTCCACTGAAGAATCTGTAAGGTCAGAATCCAACCCCCTTTCATGGCCAGTGCCACCCTCTAGCAGGCACAGCACGGCTCAGTGTCCCCAAAACTGATGGATCCCAAATCAGCACAGCAGCTCCTGGTGCTTTTTAATGCAGATGGAAATACAAATCTAGTCCTGATCCTAAAAAGATGTGGAATCTCCCCACACCCAAGGTTTGCCATTGCACAAGGACAGATGATGGGAAATTTGTGAGGGAAAGGTCTGGCTCTAAATTATTGATAGCTGAGCAGAACTCCATATTAACATGGTTTATATTTTCTCAGTAAAAAGGAATCAGGATGGATGTGGCAGCAAATACCCTCTCAGTCCCTGGCGAAGATATCTGATGGTTCAGGGGTGAGTTCTTACCCTGGATATTTGGCAAATCTGCTCTAGCATAGGCATCTCTGTCCTGTGGGTCTTCATACAACATTGAGACACTGCTGAGGGTGGAACCACAGCCAGCAGTAAAGTGGTTTCCCCTGAACTGCAGTCTCCAAAAGTTACTGTCCCTCAGTCCCAGGGGGAATGGAAACCACACTGCTGGTTCTTGCCCTGTCTTATGCATATACTCTCCGGTCAGATGGTCTTTCTCCCTGTCACTGAATAATTCCCAGGCTGTCTCAGGTCCACATGTGCTAAAGCATGTGAAATTAATAAAGAGAATGCATCTGCACCTTTGCAATAACCTGTGAGAAAGCTGATGCTTGGACATTCAGTCATGAAGCACTGAAGTCCTGTATTTTCTCTTCTGGAGCATTTTTGAAAACAGTGGATGAACTCTCTGCCACCTTTGCTAGACCTGACATTGTACTCAGCCCTCAAGAACTTCAGACAGCCCTGGTGAATCCAATAAATGATTTTATTGGGTTTTGAGAGAGGTCATTAGCAATGGGGAAATTGTGGAGAATATTGTCTTCTTTCTTGTTTTGTCTGCGTCTGCCATAACACTGGAATAGTGACACAGGGCTCTGATTCAGTTCTCACTGATTTAATTGAGTTTTATTTTACAAATCTTATATACACAGCACTATCTTTTTTCTCATCAAATCTTCTAATTGAAAAAGTCGTGATAATGATCTTGATATGGACTCTTTGCGCTCAGGGGCCATTTTAAAGAAAAACAAACCAAGGAATTCAGGTTAATGGGAGGACCAATCTAATAAAATTAATTCCATATTGGGACCTCAGTACAGAAGAGAGTCTGAGAAACATAGGAGGGTCTAGCAGAGAGAAGGCAGGTTGTTTAAGGGGATGCAGCACATAATGCAGCAGAGATTATTCTGGAGAACAGGCTAAGGAGTTACCTGGTGTCCTCTGTCTAGAGGATGGCTGTAAGCAGAGAGAAACATAACTTCTGAGTGAGGTCAACAACAGGTGAACAAAAAAGATAACTGGATAACTGGCACAATTGTAGGACAGGAAATATAAACAAAGGAACAGGGGCCCAGGGATGCTGTAGGATCTCCATCCTTGGAGTTATTTGAAACTCAAGTGGAAAAACCCCTCAGAAACCTTTTATAACATTTGAAGCTGGCCTGGATTTGAGGAAGATCAGAGAGATTACCTAGGATATCCCTTTCAATATTTTCTTCTGTAATTCTATGTTCAACATGAGGGTGGGAACAGCATTTTATTACCTTCCCAATTCTCGTCTTCCAAGTTTCACTAGAACTGCTTGAATTATTTGTAAATTCTGAAAAGGTGCTCTGTCATATGTCTAGAATTCAGTAGGACTATAGGGAGCTGGACTCTCAGTATTTTTCATGTATATTTATGCATTTATGAAGCACGTACAAGTATCTACTATTAGCATCATGCTGGACCTTTATGTCATTTTTGTCTCTTAAAATGGTTGCAGCTGGAGCTGAATTCAGAAAAACAAATATGCAAAGGTATTTAAATATAATTTAAAGAGAGTTTTTCAGAAATACTTTGTGACTTCATCCCGTTTTTCTCTGCATATATCATCCTGCAGTCCTGTTATCTCATCCACCACCTACTTTCTTGTCAGACTTCTTTAAGGACTCTGCTAAGCCTTGATATCCCCTTTCCCTTTCAAAGAAGAGCACAAAGACTTTTCTAAGAGATCTGGGAGACAGCACATCTGCAGCAAAATGTCACCTCAGTGACTATTGTCTCACAGATAATAATGCCAGAGCATTATGGAACTTGGATGAAGGTAGCTGCAATGTCTGTCTCAAAAAAAAAAAAAAAAAAAAAAAAAGTGTTTTTCAACTACACTTTGGGGAATGTAAGCTCACATGTGAAATTACCCTCTTTTGCCCCCATTCATGTTGAATATATGCAGTGAACTCTGCTTAATTGTGGTGCTTGGTCATTCTACCCTCCATGGGATCAACTGAACTTGATGATTGTGAACGGTAAGTGACTGTTGCCTAATCAGGCTAAAATTAACATAAATTCCAGATAATGGGAGTCAATGTCTCTGGTTAATAAAAAGAGAGAAACATCGTTATTTTTAAAGAAACAAATTACATGTAGCTTTGCTTTAGTTGGGAATCAAGCTCAGAAGTGCTGACCCAGAATAACAGGTTTTGTATGAGCAAACCTGGTCTGGGTTTCACATAAACAGCTTTACCCATTACTGCATGTGGTGAGATATGTTAGGGGGTGAAGTGTGGAAAGAACTTCACACATAAATTTTTGTGTTTGTTTCTACATAGAGCATATTGGGAAGGTGCAAACATAATCAAAACTAAGAGAAAAAAGGAAAGCAGTCACAGAATTACAGAATGGGTCAGATTGGAAGGGACCACAGAGTCCTTCTGGTCCAACCTCCCTGCTCATGTAGGGTCATCCCAGAGCACGTGGCATAGGATTGTGTCCAGAGAGCTCTTGAATATCTCAAGTGAGGGAGAGACTCTACACTCTTCCTGGACAATATGTTCCTGTGCATGGTCACAGTCACAGTAAAAAAGTTCCTTCTCATATTTGGGTGGAACTTCCTGTGCATCAGTTCCTGCCCATTGCCTCTTTTCCTATTGCTCAGGACTAATGAGCAGAGCTGGTCTGACATCTCCCTACAGATACTGAGGTCCCCTCAGTCATTGATAAGGTCCCCTCTCTGTCATTTCTTTTCAAAGTTGAAGAGGCCCAGCTCTCTCAGCCTTTTCTCATAAAAGAGATGTTCCAGTTCCTTCATCATCTTTGGACGTGCTCCAGGAGCTCCATGTCTCTCTTGCACTGAGGATCCCAGAACTGGACACAGGAAGATCCACAGTCTGGATCTTTTAGTTGAAGTTCAGCCACATTGGATTTCTCCTGCAGATTTCACCAGTGAAGCTCACATGTGCAAAAGCATTCACTTAGTTTACACTAAGGTCATACTCAGAATGCAAAAGTGAGCCATGCTATTTACAGAGCCAGAAAGTTGTGCTGGAAAACTGTCTCAATAATGGGAAGCAACTGTCCTTTTGTTACTTTGGTTTTTGTCTCTGAACTCAAGAATCTTTTGTGGTCACTGAATGTAGGAAGACATGAGTTAGAACCTTATGTGTATTGTAATCTCCTTATGGTCTAAGCCAGTTTGTGACAACCCATTTTCCTCATGTGAAGCATTTTTTTCTACTGCAAAGTTTGGGGCATAAAGCATAGCCATAGTTTTTAAATTCAAATGGTTATCAATCTTTACAATTGAGAAAAATGATAACAGCCAAATTCCAATCACTTTTTTTTTTCCTATTTCCTCACTGTTCAGCAAAGTACTTCAATGTTGATCACATGTGTGCTGAGGAACAGTTTGCAGAATTATGATGTCTGAATCACTTGGTGATTAAGACCCCAAAAAGTTATCTCAAAAATTGATAGGCACAGCTAATTCATCCTGAAAGTACCTTTGGTAAACTGATCTAACTGCCTGAAGTCCATGAAGTCCCACTGGGGATAAGGTGGACTTCAGCTGAGTAAATGCTCCACAGCTAAGCCTGTGGCCAGGCCCACAGCTACATTCAGACTGTCCCATTTTAAGAATTTGAGCATCATTTGGTATAATAAATTCTCACTCAAATTACTGACTGGTCTTATGATGAAGTCCTGACTATTGAAAGTCAAGGCGTTACACCAATGTTCTACATCTTATCAAGCATGATGAAAACCCTTGGAGATTTAGGGTTTAGATATGGTGATGTATTACAACCTGGGGTTCCCGGGCTCCATCCGACCCTGGCTGCCGTAGGTGTCCCGATAGCGCTGGGCTGATAAACACAACCTGTCCAGGTCCCTCAGGCAAGCTCCCAGCCATGGGCAATCTTAGCAAGCAGCTCAGCTCTTAAGTGATTTCAGCTCTTTGGTGAATTCATCTCTTCAGTGATTTCAGCTCTTTGCTTGCTAAGTGCCATGGGCAGGTACAGGGATGAGAGAGGAGAAGGCTGTATGAGGTTCCACAGCGGTGTCTTTATTGGCAGCTCCTGCAAAGGGTTTTAGTGGCAGCTCTTCTGCCAAACTGGGCAGAAATGGGGGTTTATATAGGTACAGAGGTGTTGGAAATGGTCCAGTAGTAAGGGTTGAGGTGAGTATGACCTATGTTCTTACAGAGATAAGGAGGGTCCGAGGGCGGAAGAGGGGCTTCTTTGGCCCAGCCGTCGTGACTCGACATTCCTTATCCTGGGCAAGTGACCACCAGGGAGGCCTTGCAGGGCTCTGGCTGCTACAGTGGCACAATACAGAGTTTAATATTTCTCAGTTATTGTACTGTGTCAGATTTCATAGACTGATACATAGACAAAAGAATGTATGCTTATTTCATTTCTCAGTATGTACACTGACTGTTTATGAGCCTTGAAGCCGAGGTCCTTCATTAATACAACCAATTATAATAGAGTTAACCTAATAAAGATCTTTGGCTAATAAGCAACCAAAAAATGTTTATTACTTGGCATTAATTAACTTTCTATTCAAGCAGGATATGTGTTTTAAAGAGGACTTAATAGGTTTCTAAGCAGCACTGCACTTTGACAAATTTAACTTTCTTAAATTAAAATAAAGATTAAAAATTGTTGGATTCTCCACAAAGCCAATAATAGCTGCAAACCAGTCAGTGACAAAAGCAGCATATTGAACACATGCAACTTTACTGAGTGCCATAATATGTTACAATTTTCACTGAAATGCTCAGCCCAGCTATCCTGCTCACAGCAACCTTTAAAGCTATTTATATATTACCCATATTGCTTTAAGAAGACTTTTCCTTTAAGAAGAGCACTTTAATGCTTGAATGCTTTTCAATTTTGCCTTTCAGACAGCAGATTAAGTTTATAATTACTAGCTTAATTTTTACATGGTGTAGCAAACAGAATTTGGTCTGAAAGATACCCCTGACAATAAGAGGCTTTAGATGACTTTGGTGTTTCAATAAAAGTTAGATGCAGTCTGATACTTTCTTAAAGTCCTATTGTAGCTGATTATACAAATGCATGTTCTTTCTGGCCAGTATGCAGTATGCAATTTACAGCCTATTTCTTTCTTGATGTTTGAAAAGGCAGAGATTTCTGAACAACAAGTTAGGAACAATTCTGCCCTCCATTTATCCTGTAACAGGCAGATTATGAATAGATGAGGACTCTGCATTGAACACCTTAAAAATGTGCAGTACTATGGGGGAAAAGCACCCAAACTGAAAAAAAATTAAAAGGCACAGATATACTTGAACGCCTATTAGTGGAGACAGTTTTTCAGGGTCTGGAATTGACTGGATTTGAAATGGCCATGCAGAGACGGGGGACCCATGGAATGAGCTCCTTCATCTCCCTTCTAGACACTTTGGACTGTAATTTTGAATAAAATATGTTTTATGTCACTCTGGGTGATTTTATTTTGCACTGAAGTAGGCCCCATTAACTGCAGTGCTCATGATTCTCCTCTGAATGTACTGAGGAGATCACAGAAGCACAGAATCACAGAATGGTTTGTGTTGGAGGGAACCTTAAATGTCATCTAGTTCCAGCTCCCCTGCCATGGGCAGGGATGCCTTCCACTAGACCAGGTTTTGAACACTTCCAGGGATGAGGCACCCAGAGCTCCTCCCAGCAATGTGCTCCAGTGCCTCACCACTCTCACAGTAAAAATTTTTTTCACAATATCCAATCCATAGTCATTACTCCTTATCTAATCACTCTATGCCCTTGTGAAAAGTCCCTCTCCAGCTCTCTTGCAAGCCCCCTTTAGGTACTGCAATGTGCTAAAAGGTTTCCCCAGAGCCTTCTCTTCTCCAGGCACAATCCCAACTCTCAGCATACCTCCATAGCAGAGATGCTCCAGCTTTCTGACCCTCTTTGAGGCCTTGTCTGGACTCATTACAACAGATCCATCTCCATTTTTTTGTAGGGGACTCTAGAGCTGGATGCAGCACTCCACTGTCACCAGAGCAGAGCAGAGGAGCAGAATCCCCTCCCTCACCTGCTGCCCACATGGCTTTGGATGCAGCCCAGGACACCTTTGGTTCCTGGGCTGCCAGAGCACACTGCTGTATTATGTTGAGCTTCTCTTCCACTAGCACCCCAAATCCTTCTCGTCAATCCTTTGTACTCCCAGCCTGTGTTTGTGTTTGGGATTTCCCTGACCCAGGTGCAGGACCCTGCACTTGACATTGCTGAACCTGAATAGGTTTACACAGCTCCACCTCTCAAATCTGTCCAAGACCCTCTGGCTGCCATCCCTTTCCTCCACTGTGTCAACTGCACCACACCCCAAACTGAAACAAAACACCAGAGAAACTAAAGATTTGCTTGAAATAACAGTGTTGTCGAGGCTTGAGTATTCACACTCTCTGTGAGATAAGCCTGGGTTTAAGGTTATTCCCAGGTCTGTGCAAAGCTGGCAGTAGAAGCAAAGCCATTTCCTTTTGGAGGCTGAAGGAGGGAGATCATGATCTGCAGCACTGGTGCTGTCTGAATGGCAGGCACAGGGTGTGTTCATCTGTGGTGTGTCATGGCTTGAAGGATATTCAAACTGAAGGAGTTCATTCCTCACACATGTTAGAAATGTACCCCAGCCAAAAACAAAAAGAAAAGAAAGAGAAAAACTCTGCAGTGTCAGAAATCCACTTCAGTTTATGTTCAATCCATTTTAAGCCACTTTCTCGACAAATGAGTATTGCTGATTTGCCAAGTACTTACACACTGGGATTCTTATTTCCTTTTCTTAAATACAAAGGAAAAAAAATCATGTAGGTAGAACTGTGGAAACGTGAATGCTTTTATTGGATGTAGTACTTAAGTTTGTTGAATGTAAGTACTTAAGGTTAAAAAAAAAGGAAGCAATTTTATGTCAGATTTAGTATTGGAAAATATAAAAAGGTTTTCTTCAAGAAAGATTTCTTAGACGAGTTAAAGAGAAATGATACTTTTTTTTTCATCTTTCTGTATAAAAGGATCACTTACCATAGTCTCTGAGCTTTTCAAACACCCATTTTTTAGCAAAATCCACTGAAAATTAGGCAACCTTTCCCTCTGAATGGCTCAAATTTCACTAGCTGACATCTGTTGTTAGTAATAGATACAATAAAACTACCTGTGCCAAGAAAGTCAGGCCCTTGTGTTTATCGTAATAAAGCAGAAGGATTTACAATTTGGTGTAAAAAGTTTTCATGGTTCACTATAATTCTTAAATTCAAAGTGTTTCTTAACTTTGAGAGAGAAGCAATAAAGGTGAAGAGACAACCTATTAATACTACTTTTTTCTCAGTCTATTTCAAAGAACATTGCAAAGGTGTTTTCAATTTTAGAGATGGTGAGCAATTACATTTTGGAAATATCTTCCAACAGAAAAAGGTCTTTTCTGAAATAAGAGTTTTTCTATGCTCTGTGAGGAGAACAAAAGTGATACAGCCCAACACACTGAAAAGGCATCTGTAATTTCAGTATCCACACAGAACATGAAATTATGGGAGAGCCTTTCAAGCAGTTAACTGGAATTTTACAGCAATGTCCAGACCTCTGCTCAAATGTTTAAGCAAAACTGATCTCAGAGAGGCCTTGGATCTACACAGTAAATTTTATTTCTACCCCAGGTTTGTTTTATTTATATATATATAAACATAAGACAAAATATTTAAAGTTTCTATTGCTGAGACAATTAAATTTTTTCGTGTTAAAAATAACATATATCATATAAATCTAAAATTTAGAGAAATTAAGACACCACCATGATATGGTTTTATAGAAACCTACCCTGAAAGAAAACACAGATCTGTTTGCTATTTAAGGAGAGGTTTTGTTAACTCTTTAAAGATCTATTTTAGACTCTATTTTAGGAAATTCTGAAAGGAGTGTGACCACAAGAACGGTACAAACAAACCTGTTGATATTCCTGTTTAAAAGGCATCAGCTCAGAGAAGTCAGGTCTCAAAAGACAAAAAGGGAGGTCTGAAGCTGTGTGTTTATTCCTGGGGAGCTGGAAGTGCTACTCATTGATGTGGTGGGGGCTTGCTGTCTGGAGAACTGTGGAATTGCTGGTTTTCTTGAGTATTTCACTCTAGACCTGATGGACTGCCTGATTACCAATGTCACTCTGAGCAGTAGGGGTCCACAGTCAAAAGGAAAATATAAGTGCAGGGCTCAGTTCATGATCACAGAAAATGTTAGAGTTGACTTTGGGGAGGGTTTGCCAGCTCTGTTTATTATTTCTTGCCAACTACAGTATTGGAAGAGGCCTTTGGCTGAGTATGAGCTCTAAACTAAAGCCAGAAAATGGACTGAGATCAAATTGCACTTATTTACATTAGTAAATAGGGTAAGTGTATCTCCTCCTGCAGCCCGAGTTCTCTCTTTTATACCGTTTCCAACACTACAGGTTCCTGGCAAAAAGTGTTCTTAAAAAAACCCCGGTTGCCTCTGCCCGTCCCATGAGCTCATCAGCAATGAGCAGCTCAGTCCTGAGAGCTGGCTTTTCCTGGGGAGGGAAATGATCCCTTTTAACCTCAGCCTGACTGGGCACCCGCTTAGTGTGATGTGCAAGGAAAGCAGCACTTGAAATTGGGATGTCACTGGAAGTGGTCAGGTTGAGAGAAGATACCAGGGCATCCTCTGACTGTAGGTGCAACTTCACAATCTTCTCTAAAGAAAGGCATTTTTGCTAAGGAGGTGATAATCACACAAGTGTTAGGTTGTTTTGGGAAGTAATACTGCATTTATCCTGAAAACAGCGTGGCATCAGCAGAAAATCAGGACTATCTACTGTGATCACAATTAATGTGCTCTCTGCTGCGATCAATTTACACTTAATGATGCATTTAATGGTAATAAAATGGGGCAGATACAAAATATCTTACCGTTGTTTTAATTTGGTACATTTTAGATGTCAAGGAAAGGTTGAATCATAGTATCTATCATTCTAGATTTAAAAAAATCCAAATAGATGAGGTAGGAAGTTGTGAGGAAAGAAACATAATAAGCTCTGGGAATTACAAATCCTTTCTCTCTGTACCAATCATAAGAGTGCTGAGTTAGGAAGATGACATTTAGAAAGTTGTTATTATAATTATGAGATGCCCTCCTTGCCTCTGTACAGTAGTATTCCTTCTGAAATTTCTCTGCCACTAGGTAAAGCTTTTAGGAAGTCATAATGACATGCAAATAGACCATGCAAAATTAAATTTATTAATACATCATAAGACTATTTTCTGCTGCTTCAGGCAAGTCCTAATGCACATCTAATCAGCAAGGAAAATCCAAACATCCAAGAGGTCTGAATCATCAGGGAAGTTATGATACAAAGATTATCTTTGAGGGAAGGACATGTCACACATTACTTTCCATGGTTTGAACATTTTGTTCAATATATTTCTCACTGTAACATGGGGCCAAACCAAACCTGATCCAACCTATGCATCTCCCTGCTGGAAGGTTCAGGCAGGAAAGTTTAGACATGAGAAATCATTTTTATTCCAGTGCTTTTGTCCATTCTCTTCAGGACTTTGATTCAGTGGCCCTTGGCTGGGCATGAAAAGAATTTCTGTCATCCTACATTTTCTTAGGCAGGCAATGTAAATGAGGGCAGCTAGAAAAGAAATGTGGTCATCAAATACTCTGGACATACGGAGTTGACTCACTTTTCCTGCCCTGGAACACTGAAAGACATTAGGTCACTTTTTGGCAAGAGAAGAAGAGAAATGAAGTGCTGAGACAGACTGAAAATATGAGCTTGAGCAGGTGCAGGGAGGGTAAGTGCAAATATCTTTCAGCTGTTGAATATCGATTCACAGGGTTTGAAATGCATTTTTGCATTTTCCATAAAAGCTTGGTGTTTGGAGGGACAAAATATTTTCAAGGGCCATCAAATTTCAATTGATGAGGGACAGAACAAGAATAGAACAACAGCCTGTCCTGATTCTCTTCCACAACTTAACACCGTCTCATCTAATGTGCTGAGATTGGAAATTTTCAGTTAATTACTTTTCTTTTACTATTTTCCCTTTTGGAACTCTTTAAGACTTCAATATTCTTGCGCTGTTTTTAAGGATTTTCTGCTATTTGGGAAAATACAAAGCGCTGAAATGTTAAGAGAAAGTCAGATAGCAGAGGCTGTCCATGTTAATCCTGTACTTCTGTCTAGAAAATGGGTATGCAGAGAGCAGAACTGTAAGCAGCATGTTTTTATACAATAGGAATGAGAATGAGATCTGTTTATGTACACCTCTGTTGTAAAACAGCCAGAAGAGAGAGAATTTCACCTTAGGAAAGCCACAAAGAAACACGGCGCATTTTATTTCTGCATCAATTCAATGCAGGAGTGAGAAAGTGAAGTGTTGTGAGTGAGATGAAAACATGATGTGCAGAGAATCTCCTGAATTTCAGCAGAACATGTTAGGTGGAGCTGACATTCCTCTTGCATAGGGCAAATTTTCTTTGCCCTTTTTATGAGGACATGTAGTGATAGGACCAGGGGGAATGGCTTTAACTGAAGATAGGAAGTTTGGGTTAGATATTTGGAAGAAATTATTTCCTCTGAGGGTGATGAGGCACAGTTTGCCCAGGGAAGCTGTGGATGCCCAATCAACACCTGGAAGTGTTCAAGGCTAGGTTGGACAGGGCTTTGAGAAATCTGACCTAGTGAGATTTGTCCTTGCCTATGGCAGGAGGGTTACAAGTAGATGATGTTTAACATCCCTTTCAATCCAAACCAAACAAACGAATGACAATCAAAATAAACAAATTTTCTGTAGAATCTTCAGCATCATAGGCTCTAGCACTGCTCTCCTAATTCCTGGTTCTTTGCCACAGGACAAAGAAAGGGGAAGACAGAAGCAAGTCCATCAAACCCTCTGTAACTAATGCAAGTACAACCCTTAAATATATATTAAAAACAAAACAAAACAAAACAAAACAAAAACCCAAACTAAGCAAATAAAAAGGTATATTCCCTGATTTTGTGATTTTCCTTGAGGAGACTACACAAAAGAATGGTAGGAAAATATAGAAGTAAGGAAGAGTTCCATTTGGCCCTATCCCACACCTTCCTATGTTGTTTCTAATGAAGTTGCCTTTCTTCCATGCCTTTGGCAGGCAAACAAGGGTTTTAATTTCAAGCACTCAGAGGCTGTAGGGAGAGATGAGTTATATTTATTCAGACCTGGTTGTGGGTTACTCATGTTTACACACTTCTGAATTGCTGGAGTCACATAAATGGCACATTCATATCTATTAAGAAATGACTATTTAGAGACCTTATCCTTGCTTCTAACATCTCTTTCTTCCTGAAAAGTTCCTGAAAAGTGGCACATTTTGCCTTCAAACAAAAAGAGGCATATTTCTTAGAAATACTTTCATATATGGGATGCCTCAATAAGGTAGGGTGTTGACAAATTTATAAAGTGACATTTTTTTTTACTGTGAGAAATTGCTGACATGAAGAAATCCAGATATCAAGTGGAATAAGAGGATTCCTGTAAGGAAATATGTTTCAGATGCTTCCCATAAACCCAAGGCAATTCCCCCTGGTGATGTCCCAGAGTAGGAGAGTGGATAGGTGGGATTGACTGGAAGGAGAGGAAAGGTTCACCCTAAGGAGACATCTTGCTGTCCCTTCACAGCCCCTGTGCTGTTGCATCTTTTTGAGACAGTGCTTTCTTTTTACCACTGCTGCCTTCTTTCTCATCTCCCAGCACCCTGCTGGTGCTGGGTGTTGTCCAGCATACAGTGACTTTTAAGTGTACTGCAAGATCAGGATCTCCAGGCTTTTCCCTCTCCTGAAGTGATTAAAGCTTCTTTGTGAGTGAATAAAGATGTCTTGTCACCTCTTTATCATCTCTTCGCATCCAGGTCAGCATCATTGTCCAGTCTCACTTTGAGGAGTTCAATTCATTACAAAATAGAAGGTATAGGCTGAAAATCAAGTCCTTTTACTCCAGTGACACAAGATCTAATCCTTTGATTCTTAGAAGTGTTGTGAACATAACAAAAGACTCTGTTCCTTTTATTCCTGTCCTTGAATTAATTGTGAACAATGCTTCAGAAATGTCCATCCTGTCATGGACACTATATGAGAAACTTATCTATGTCTCTTCCCCCAGTCCATCAGTAGATGGTGGCAAAGAGTTCTGACTCATCTGAGTTTCAGACCCCAAGAACTGCACAAACATGACAATAACCACAACTGATGGGTAATATTTTGCCATCTGCTGTACTCTATATCTTTAAATTCTCTATTTATGTTTGGATGAACCTGTTGGAATTTTTATTTGCCCTCTCATGTGCAAAGTTTTGTGAGATCACAGAATCATTTGCTGGCATCATTTGCTTGCTCCGGGTAGCCCTTATGTTCTGAAGACCTCCAGACCTCATTTCTGGATCCTCAGACTGAACCCAAGGAGTTCACCTGTTTTCAACTGTCTAGGTTCTCCTCTTCTTTCCACTAATTTGTTCTTTGTTATTATTTACTCTGCACCTGTGTTATTTAACTATGAGGCATATAGGAGAATGATGCAAATGAACCATGTGGCAAACCACAACTCTATTGCAAATTACATTACTCTATAAATAGAAAATAAAATGAAAACTATTTGTCTGTACAGGAAACCAATAAAAAAAGCCATACAAAATTTCCTACATGGAAGATCTTACCAGGCAAATAATTATCTACTGAAATTACAAGTACTGCACTTGAATTCTCAAGAGCATCTTGCAGCACAGACTGGTATTTCTTTATTACAATTTCATGGTATTTTAAAATCAGTAATCCTAAAACTTTTATTTAGAATTAGAATGCAGATTTCATTTTTTCATTGCCAAATTGTATTGCAATTTTGTGTCATCAGTGTGTTAATAACTAGACCAAATTAGCATTTTAAGCTTTATTTGTGACAGATCGCAGCATGTGTTTGCAGTCTATCCCTTAGCAACACAGCTTGGGAGATAAATAAAATTGTGGGTGCCTCTACTGTTGTCAAGAATATAGAGAAAATCTAGTGAAAAACTATAGGGAAAACAATAGTGTTGCTCCTAAAACTAAATCTGTTTCCTAGTTCTACCTCTACTCTGAATTGTAAACTGACATCTCTGACAAGGAGAAATAGCAAATGCCAGTTTTATTTTCAACATGGTGTTATTTTCCTTTTTTTCTCCACCACTTGATAGCCTTCAAAATGTCCTTCCAATGCTGCAGAGAAGCACAGCTTCCTCAAACATGCAAAACCAGTTTGGGGAGGAAAAGTCAAAGCAATTTTCTCTTACAGAGAAATACAAACAGTGCGAGTTGATCTATATTGAAATACCTATCCATGTTAATGGCTCCGAAGTGCTATTCTTAATTATAACATTTAGATTCCTTTTAAATACTTAAGAGGAAGAAAGAAATGTCACTGTGTACAGCTGATAACTGCAGAAAGCTTGACTGCAGAGAGGAGAGCAAAGGTGATATTTAGGTGTATGGGTAACAGGGTAGGAAGTATCACAGAAGATCCAATAGAAGAGAGTGATCAAGGCATGCCTTCAGATATCTGCCACAGTGGAAAATCTCAAAGTAAAAATTCTGGATGGAGGTCTGAAAGGTTTGGCCCATTTAGTGTGGATGGGCAGCAGACAGTGGGGGACTTCTATTAAAAAAAAAATAAAATTGTAAAAAGGCCCGTGTTTGAGGGTTTGGCTTTGTGACCACAAGGGTCTGCTTTAGTTTACAACTGAGGTAGTGTAGAAACACTTGCATGAAACATTTCACATTCAAAGTCCTTGATGCTAGACTCTGGGGGAGCACTGGGCCATTAACAACAACACTGTGATCACCAGTGTCAATCAAACTGGTTTTACCCATCAAGACCTTTCCAATTTCTGCAGAAAAGGACAAGGGATCTGGCAGGCAGTAAGCTGAGCATGAAAGAGTAATGCGTCCTTGGAACAGCAGCAAAAGCAAGAGATCCTGGGCCACATTTGCAATCCTGTAGCCAGCAGAGGAAGGGAAGAGATCACTCTGCTCTACTCTGCATGTGTTAGTCAGATTTTGTCTTTTCAGTTCAAGAGAAACCTTGAAGTACGGAGATGGTCCAGTGGAGGACCACAGAGATTATTAGATGGTTGCAGAACTTGACACATGGACAAAGGCTGAAAATTACCTTTGTCAAAAATAAAAAGAAAATTTTGGCTTTCTACACCTAGAGAGAAAGAAAGGCGCAGAGAGATCTAATCACCATCTTCAACTCCCGAGGATGCAGTTGAAGAGGAGGTGCTCCCTACACAGAAATATATGGTGGCAGGACGAGAGGCAGTGGGTAGAAGTTGCTTCAGGGAAATTTCGTCTGGATATAAGAAAAAAAATGCTTGACTGCCAGAGCACTTAACCATTGGGAGATTGTCCAGAAAAGTGGGGGAAGTACTCAAGACTTGGAATAAAAAGGGTCTGGATAATGTAACCTAAAGGACTGCTTGGAAGGTTCATCCATATAATCTCCCCTTTTAAATGAGAGTTTTCTGTTGTTTATTTTCTGTCACCATCCTGTCTTAGGAGAAAGCAGCTTCATACTCATCTTCCCCTGTGCTTCATCCAGGAGAGAAGAACCATACTGCCTGAGAATGCTTATGGAAAGAACAGAGAAAAGAGACACAGAGACAAATGAAAAAAGTGTCATTTACAGCCTCCAGCCTCCCACCTGATGCAATGGACAAGCCTCTCCTAAGGGATCTGTCCTGTCTCTGCTTCCTAAATGTCCTGAAAACTATTCCTTGTCCCCTGCTGTGACCTTTACTGTGGCAGTGGCTGTCAAATTATAAGCATAACCATCTCTCCAAACAAGAATATGTTGAACTGTGTAAAATAAACATAATTTCAAAGCTGTATCTTCCAGCAGAGCACTACATTGTCTCTTAACATAATGGATTTGTTAGCATCGCCTCAGTTTGAGAAGTGCAACAGGAACTGCTAAGGTGAATTATGAGAGGTTAACAATGAAAAGTAAGCATTGTGTGCTGAGCTGATGACTCATGCAGAGCTCTTCAAGAGATGCACATATTAAAAACAGCTGGAAAATATCAGACAATATAAAAAATCCACCATCGCTCTCTTAACCTCTGGTGCTGTAAATAGACCTGGAAATTTAGTGTTGGTTATATCTCGCTTTAGAGGCTGTGGTGGAAAACATGACACCACAACAGTTACAGTGTACCTTTTGATTTATCTCACTGACAGCCACCAGCCCCTTCAATGCCTCTCTGATAACGAAGCACAGAAGAGTACAGACATGCAAACTGAGTGTACCTGATTTATATGAAGTGGGAAAGAACTCTGTCTGCATGTGCAGCCATATCCCCGAGCTGGCTGACACGCACTTCTCTCTCATGATTCCTGTGCCTGATTTATAAAGCATCCAGTAGGTTTCTGATCTGTCAGCAGCTGCAGTGCTGCCTTAGCTTTAAAAACACACACATGTCCCTGGAAGTTGATCCATGAAGCTCATAGGAGAATTGGAGATGAACAGAATGCACATTCCTTGTGCCTTGTTGCTTTATGAGCCTCTTCTCCAAATATTACACCATGAATTGGATCAATTTCTCCCCCAACTCCAAGAGCCCTCAAAACACAATCCAAGTGCACTCAAACTCTAGCCCATCAAATGTAGATTATTATACTCAATATTTTATTTTCCTAGGCATTTGTTATTCCTGCCCTAAGGTTATTCCCTTGCCATCCTGTGCTGCCATCTGTCCTGCATTTGGTGGATGGCCACTTCCACTATATAATAGGGAAAAACATTTGCTGTAAGATAATAAAATATTTCTATACTATGTTCACTGTGACCAAGGAAACCCATTCAGACATTGAAAAAAAAAAAAAGATAAACTTCAATTGGAAGAAAAACTCGACTGAAGTCCATCCATGAGACTGTTGAAACAAGGCATCTCCAGAACTTGGTTATTATAACCTGTCTCTATTTACTGGCAGATGTGCTGTCTCAGCTCCTTCCCTCTCTTATCCTCAAATGTAAAGACGACATCAGGGCTTTGAGTATCACATTTTATTTCAGATTTATTTTTCTTCTCCTCAGCCCATGAATATTTGCCTGCAACTGGCATTCAACAAAAATATTACTTTTCGTATGTGCAAATACTCCTGCCACATAAAGTTAGTCAAATGAGATTACAGAATTATGAAATCAGCTAAATTGGCAAACAGGAAACATGAGAACTAAGGAATTTATTAGTCAAGTTCATGGGCAGACTTGCCCATTTGATCAAACCAGCATGGGACAGGTAAAAAACATGTGAAGGAGCCAAGAGCTCCTTGCTTAGTGTTTGCCCTGAAGCTCTTACATGAAGGGTGATTCTTCTCTGCTTCCCATGCTGCTGAATTGTTCACCCCCACACAGCACACCCTGGAATTATTTGGGTTACAGGCTCTGCTGGCAGTCCCAAAGGAGGCTGGAAACCATTACATTAGTTATGCATATTAAGACTTGAACTGGCACAGCAGTGAAGAGTTTACTGTGTAAACAGGGTATGTGAAATATAGTGTTATCACTTTTATTGATAGATAGGGATAACAGGCACAGAGTTTTGATTTACTAACAGATGGATACTGTTCCTTTACTGTTCCTGGACTCAGTCGTCCATCTTAATCCACTGCCTTAATCACCATCTGCTCAGAGCAGGGTAGGGGACACTCAGTCTCACTTTGTACAGGTGTAAACCTGGCCATGTGCTAACTGTGTTTGTGCTCAGTTTGAGCAAAGCCATTACTCCATTTTAGTCTCGCTTCAGGAACAATGACCTAGATTTTCTAGGGTGGGCTGTTAGTTTTCATTCTCATCTGAAGCCTCATTTCAAAAGAAAAAGAAAAAAAAATATGTAGGCACCCTAAAATGTTTTAAGACTTTTTAAACTGAATGTGAAAAAACAGTAACTGAGCATAACTGAGCATTGCTATTCACTTTGAAGAAATGCAAGCCTGTGGCTCAGCAGCTGATGCTCAGCAGAGACTGTTAATGAGGCTGGTCAGCATCCCTCAAGACTACTTTTAATTTTACATAACCTGTCTCTAATGGAATCTGTCATTTTAGACTAAATTGGGACCTTCATAGAGCATGACTGCACAGAAGTCCAAATGTATAGGCCTGGACATCCCACCAGGCTCCAGCTCAGCGGCATCCTCAGGGGTCAGGGCTAGAGATTGGTCCCATTTACAGTCTTCAGAATGTACATAGGTCTGGACTTTCATCAAAGCACCCACTTTAGCACTTTGTCAGATCTGCCAAGTTCCTGATACAAGTTGGGATGAGACCTGGGCATGCACTGTGTCCTCCACAATGAACAGTGCCATAGCAAGCAGGGGTACAAATCATCCTTGCTACTAAACACAATGAAAGAAGCATGCAGATTTACAAAAAGCTGTGCCTGACAAGCTGTAAAAGCAAACATAAACTGTACTGAACCTGCCCTTAATTTCTTTTGTACTTTGAATTCATAGGTGAGGTAAGAATCCTTGGAACCTGGGATATTCCAGAGCAAACAGAAGCAAAATCTGCCTGTTCATGTCTGCAGCTGACTGGGTGGTTCTGCTTTCTTTGCGCCACAATATGACTGTATAAATCCACTTTTTCATGGAAAGCTGACACACCAAGTTCAGCTGCTACACACTTGCCTGCCAAAGCACAGGCAGCCTCCTGCTAAGTAATCTTTCCCAGGTAGCAGAATTTTTATGGTTCTTTAATGCTTCATCAGGTGTTAATCATAACGTTTTACTGTCTGAATAACAAGCTTATCTCCCTCAAGAAAGCTTTGGTTCACATCCAAAATTCTGTTCACAGGGTAGACAATATACTTTGATAGCAGTGACCACACTTCACCCTGTGCCCAATGAATTTCCAGGCTCATGGATTGAATAAGAACATTTGTTAGTTGCTGCCTTTGATATTACAGAAGTGCCTACAATTTATTCACCAGGATACTGATGCTGAAAAAAAATCAGTAATTCCAGACAGAAAGTCTATTTTTCCTCCTTGCTCTTGTGTAAAAATGTAGCTTGATTAAGGTTAGAGGATAGCAGTGGGGTGTGTGCAGGTGAAAATCAGCACCTCACTCGTGATCAAGAATTGCACCAAGGCAGAAAGCTCTGTATTCACAGTATCGTGGGCAAATTTGTTTTTTTTCTATTTGTAGCAATGGGGAACAAAGACACATGGACTCCCTTGTGCATACTGAGGAAATCACTTTACTGTAGAAAACTCTTCCCTTACCTACCTTTAGTTTCCACTGGGCATAACCAGAACTTAACAGAGGAAGGCACCCCTTGGCAGCTCAGCTACAGTGCTGCTGTCCACACATCTCTCCCCAAAACTGTCGCTGACCTCTAACCACCCAGCATGCTGCTGTGCCCTCCCACAGGGCTTTCTGCTAAACAGAACCATTAACACCTTTTAACAAACACAACCCTATATCCCACATCTATGACATAAAAAAGGGGACAAAATTCCCTCCATCACCACATGATGGAATCTGAGCTGCTTCAAGTCCAGGCTCTCTGTCAATATTTTCAAGACATCTCTTAAATTATGTAGAAACCAAAACTTCATTTTCAGAGTGGTTTCCTGAACACCTGTCTTCCAAGTGCTTGCTCCTTCTGAAAATGGGACTGAGGCTCCTAAAGCACAGGGTTTGTTCTAAAAGCTCTGCTCCCTCTCCATCATGTTTGTACAACACTCTTCTGGTAAAGCCACTCCCTGAAATTTTCCCCTCCCAGGTTTTGAGTGGTCACTGGAAGAGCTGTTTTGCACTGTACAAGGTTATAATGAGTTAATTCTGCTCAGAAGTCCTTAGGGATATTCTTGTCTTTGTTTTTACCTGTAAACTTAACCTTATAATGGTATGCTTTAGTCAGTGCTCTTCAGACAAGAAACAACCATCCCTTTCATCATTCCTATGACAAATTTAGCCTTTTTTTTTTACTGTTTGGCCTCAGAATACTTTATGAAGGAAAATATACAGTGAGTACCTAGTCCTGAAATCATTGCAACATAATCTTTATGGATTTGAGATCAAAGTGTCACTGTTAATATGACCTTTTCACATGTGGCTCATGCTTCAGTAGACAAGTGTTGATGCCAAGATGTTCATCTGGTGATTGTGGGGTCTGTGTGGTCCAAGGAGAAATCATGATAAGGTTTGGAAGATGTTGCTTTTGAATACATGGGGTGGCTGCTCCAAGACTGAGCTTCCCAGAGTCACAGATACAGCTCCTGGCTGAAGGTCTACAAGCCCCAAAGGGTACTTCAAGTTTTCTGAAGGTAACCCCACACTTGGACTGCTGCCTTATCCATGCCTGAAGCATGGCCCCTCTCTGGGATACAGACTGAGGCATTGCTACTAACATTTGCCTGCTGTATTTTTTTGTATGCACTGGTAGAAAAAAAATCCTTCACCTTGTGAAAGGTACATGAGAAATGTGAATAAGAACAGAGTGAACTCATTCTGACCCTAACTCATTCAGCCCCAGCTGAGTTGACTTGCCTTTGTGTAAAAGTCACATGAAGCACAAGGCTGGAGTCACAGCTGTGCAGATGGAGGTGTGTGGGGTGGTGTGTCACTGCCAAACTCAGAGGGGAGGTTTGTCGGAATGTGCCCCTTGTTGACAGAGTAAACAAGTTACCTTTTGTTTCTTTAAAAAGGAAAAAGTGTCAAGAAGTTTCTGTCTTCAATTTGGTTAAAAGACACCTCATAGGACTTTAGAGACTTTACTTTAAACTTAAGGATACTTAATTGGACAGAAGCCAAAAAGTCTCTCTTAAGTAATTCGCTAGAAAAGAAGAGAACAAAAGAAGTTAATCGCTTCTGTGAAACGTTTTAGTAGGAGTAAGAACCTCTTGCTCTAGCTCAGTTTTTCTCTGTAAAGAGCTTTTTTATTTTGCCTTTCATTAAAACTTTTTGTTTCCAACACTATCACAAGAGTCATCCTGCTACTTTCAAACCCTCCATGTTTCATCCCTAAAGGACTGATGACAGCACAAGCTTTTCTCCTACCAGAGTCACAGAGCAACACATTCCTCATTGCTCGGACCAGGCACATCAGCCACGGGCAGCCTCAACTCACCTGTGTCCAGAAGCATCTCAGGAAAACCATCACCCTCGTTGGCCTGATAGATACTGGAGCTAACATCACTCTGATATCGAAATAGCCACAGGACTGGACCATTGTACCCATGCTGGACCAACTGACAGGTATTAGTAGTCACTGTGAAGCTTTCTTATCTTGCACTCGGTCACATTTGAGGGACCTGAGGGTTGTGTGGCCACAATACCATTCATAGTAGGAGCTGATATAACTCATTGGGGAAGAGACATTTTCTCTCTCTCAATAGGGTCTGAGACTCAAAACAGATTTCTAACAAGGGCTGTTGATGGACACAATACTCTAAAACTCACGTAGACATCCAATACACCTGTCTAGGTCAGCCAATGGCCCCTTTAGAGCAAGTACCACCAATGTTCAAACATTTCAGCAATACCAGTCAAGCAAAGCTCAGAGAGAGGCCACTAGTCTTCATAAAGGATCTAGAGATGAGACAAATTTCAAGACCCCATCCTCTTGTGACTTGGGGGAGGGAGTTTGCATGCATTCTACAGATGCAAGGCTTCTATGGGTCCATGCAAAGAATGTCAAGCCACAAGTACAGCCAATCTGAAAGCAGAAGGAGATGCCCAAAGAAGAACACGCAGACAACTGAGCAACAGCTGGAATGTAAAGGCTCTGTTTTCTAAGTTTGCACTAGTTAAAATTGTTTAAAAAATTAGTTTGCACTGAAAATGTTCTGTAAGTTATTATTGTTGTGTTAAAAACTTCTAAATTAACTTACGTCTAAATCATATGTAAAAAATGTTTTAAAGTTCTATATGTTTAAATCATATATAGCCAGAAACTTGAGGCTTACCTAGGAAAACACTTCACCCAAGTTAAGATAGAAGAATAACAAGCGATAAAAATTATAATCAAATTTTAAAATTATTAACATAACTACAAATTGTTAACAAAAATGAGATTTTTCAGATCATGTTCCTTTCTCCTCTTTCCTTTTTAGATGTGTAGAAAGGGTGAGATGTAGGAATGTGACCCCTGTTGACAGAGTAAACAAGTTACCCTTTGTCTCCTTAAAAAGGAAAAAAGCCCAGAAGTTTCTCTCCTCAATTTGGTTAAAAGATGCCTCATAGGACGTTGGACACTTCACCTCAAACTTAAGGATACCTAATTGGACAAAATGCAAAAAGTCCCACCTAAGAAATTCACTAGAAAAAAAAGATAACAAAAGAAGTAATCGCTTTTGTGAAGTGTTTTAGCAGGAGCAAGAACCTCCTGCCCTGGGTCAGTTTTTTTGTGTAAAGAGCTTTTTTATTTTAACTTGTATTAAAACTTTTTGTTTCCAACACTGTCACAAGAGCCATCCTGCTACTTTATGCCAACTTAAGTAGCTGAGCTATCAAAGGTATAATACTTATCTCTGAGAGCTTATAAGACCTAGCTTAAAAAGAAAAAGCATTAGAGGTTGGAGGGCTCTGGGGCTCAGAAAAACAGTGTCCAGCAGCCTTGGCATTGTGGATGTACAGCACGCTCCTCTCAAGTCCTTTAGCTCCTCTCAACCTGGCACACAGGTCACCAGGTTGTGATGTCCAGGAGCTGGTGTTCTGGGCGAGGGGACACACTGGGATCATTCTGTTGTTCTACATGGACATTTAGCAGAAAAGCCTAGAGAAGCAAAAGTTGTCTAGTTCAACCCCAGTTTAATATAATTCACCTCAGTTCTGCAGTAACATTAGCTGCTGACCCTGGAGTTAGCAGGGTTTTTACCTGGAGAGCTAAGCTCACTGCATCACTGCAATCCTGATATTTTTCAAGTGACTTGCCAAATATCTGATCTCGTCCAAGTCATTTGCTCAAGGTACACCCTGAAACCAAGCTTGCATTCAGGGCCTCCAGCCAGAGGGTCTTGTGGGCTTTCAGAGCTTGAAGAGAATCTGATCCTGTCACGCAGGCAGGATGAGCCAGCCTACAGGAGACTGAAGAGTCTGTTTATATTTTAGCCTTAGTTTTTCTTGCCAGAGTGATTTCTTTTTGTATTGTTCTGAGAGAAACTGGATAGCTGCAGCTCATCCACTTTTACAGTTTTTTTCTTTCAGCCACAGTCACGTATTAAGAAATGTGTTTTCTCATGGATGCCTCCCCTGTTGTTATGTTGACTACCTTCCCATCTGTTTGCAATCTCAAATCATTGCAGTGGCAGCAGAGTCATGGGAACAGCTGCCTTTCGAAATCCACAAAGTCCCATCATTATTCTGTACTTAGTCTTGGCTAAAGAGCTTACCTGGCTATGCTGCAGGTCACTTCCAAGGGCAAAGCTTTTCAACATCCATGGCAAATAATAAAAACCAGTTGTTTTCTTATTGCACTCACCTTCCCTGGTTGCTTTCTGTTCAATTTCTGTTACTTCTCATTTGTGCACCTTTATGAATGGTTGTTT